>NC_046662.1:48765638-48859622 GCF_010883055.1 Belonocnema kinseyi | reverse complement strand
CAAAGAATTTAAACTTTCAACTACCCGTAAGTAGATGAATTAAAACTAAAAAATAATTTTTGGCCAAGAATAATAATTTTTTGCAAAAAATATGAATTTTCGAAAAATTAAATTAATTTTCTAATCGAAAGTTAAATTTTCAGGTTACCTTAGTTACTTACTTTATTTACTTACCTTAGTTTAATTAAAATTAAAAAAAAAATTTCGCCAAAAAGATTTATTTTTTACCAAAAAAGTAAAAATTTCAGCATAAGAAATATGAATATTTAACCAAATAGTTAACTTTGCAATCGAAAAAATAAATGTTCAAACAAAAAACGGTAAGTGAAATTTAAAATTATTAAAATAAATTTTCAACCATACAACAAAGTAAGAAATGTTAATAAAAAGTAGTATGAGTCCGCAACAAAAAATGAAAGAGTTGATATTTGAACAAAAAATATTCCAACTTTAAATAAATAAAACTTCATATTTCCACCAAAATTTTTTTATTTCAACTGAAAAACTTTTGAATTCAATCGAAAAAATGTATTTTTAGGAAAAAGTGAATTTTTTACCAATGAAGACAAATTTTCAACAAAATGCGTGAATTTTGCAACAAATTGCTGAGAGAGCAAATAATTAATTTTTAAGAAAGTAGTTTAACCGTCGACCAAGCAATTTAATTTTTAACAAAGGAAAATGAATTTTCTACCAAAAAGACTAATTTTCAACAAAAAATAAATAAATGTTAAGCTAAAAAAAATGATCATACAATAAAAAAGAATTATTTTTAAGCAAAATAGTTAAATTTTCTATTAAAAAATATGAATTTGCCACTGAACATGAGATAGTTTAATTTTCAATAGTTAAATTTTCAGCCTAGAAGAATAATCCCTACCAAAGAAGACGATTTTCTTTCCAAAAATTCTTGAATTTTTAATAAAAAAGACAAATTTTACAACAAAAATTTAATAGTTAAATTTTCAGTTATAAAATTCATGTTTAACCAAAGAAATGAATTTTCAACTAAAACGATGTAGTGTTGGATTTTAATAATGGAACTTTCCAGTAAAATATGTATATTTTTTAAAAACGAATCTGATTTTCAAAAGAATAACTTCTACCAAAAAACTTAAATATTCAACAAAAGATTAATTTTTCAATAAAAATTGAATAGTTACATTTCTAGTAAAAAAATTAATTTTAAAGAAACAAAAAACAAATGAATTTTCAGCAAAATAGTTAAAGCTGCCACAGGAATATTTGAGGTTTAACACAGAAAATTAATTTCCAGTAAAAAAAAAAATTTTAACAAAAAACTCATTTTGCAACCAAGTAGATGAATTTTAAATTAAAACGATGAATCGGCACACAAAAATTAATTTTCAACAAAAGAGTAAATTTGAACCAAGTTATTAAATCTTCGATCCAAAAAGATTAATTCTTAACGAAAAATTTAGTAGTTGATATTCGAACTGAAAGAGATTTAAATTTGGAATCAAAAATAATTTTCGAGCAAAAACAGAGCAGTTAAATTTTCAGTAAAAAAATAATTGCAAGCAAAAAAAAGAAACAAAAAAAAACGAATTTTCAAGAAAATAATTCAAGTCAGTAATATGAAACTACTTTTACAAATGGAGAGTTATTATTTATTATTTACGTTAATATTTTAATTTACCAAAAAGGAAGCAGGCCTCTATTTCAATCGCTGTATTTCTCGCACAGCATGCGCAGAAGGCCTGGAAAAGTTCGGAACATTGAAATTCCATGCATTCTGCAGCTTGTCCAATTTCCAGCCGCTTGCAGCAGACGATTTTCAATTTTCTGTTTCATAATAAAAGACATAAGAAGAAGTTATTTCACACAAAATCACTTACTTTTATAAATATTAGAATAATTCCCAAAGAAAAAACACAGTTTTCACAGTTCTCACGTCAACACTTGAAAGTGTTGACGTGAGAATTAGTGAAAAGTGTGTTTTTCGTTGACAATTATTATAATATCTCTAAAAGTAAGCGATTTAATGTAAAGTAGCTTCTTCGCCTGTCTTTAATAATGAAACAGAAAATTTAAGATCGTCTTTTACAAGCGTCTGTAAATTGCACTGTGATTTCCAAGAATTCATTCAAAGTTTTTTTTCAGGATTTTAGCATATAATATCTCTTTAAAGTTGCAGTCAAAGTTTCAAATTAAATTGCGAGCGGGCTATTTTTCAGTGTGACATATTTATGTGAATTATGTAACCTTTATGCCATGGACTTAAAACATTCCGTGCAAAAAGTCGTTTGAAACAGCCTGGGATGTGATTGGCGATTTGAATGGCAAATTTTGTCATTAGCAAGTCAATACATAAGCATAAGTAATTTCTATAATAGGTATTCTTCTTTTTCCAAGGCCCACCCATGGCCCACCCATGGCCTACCCATCTTGTATCGTTCCACTTAGACTTGGAAGTTTTTAACGATTCTCTTCCATGAAGAAGCAGACAGTCTCGATGAATGTGAGGGTATTCTATTTTCTGATTAAAACTGCAGATGGGTGCAATTGAAGCAATCGATGTAATGAGGAATTCTACTTTAAGGGCAACATTTTTCTTGCGAATTTTAGTTTAGTATTAGGGCCGTTCAAAAACTATGAATAGTTAAAAATTCAACTAAAAATGATTAATTTTTAGTTTAAAAAATTAATTTTTCAGAAAAAAAATAAATCTTCATAAAAATACATGAATTTATAACCAAATAGTTGAATGATCTACAAAAACCAAATTATTAACAAAATGTATGAATTTATAACCAAATAGTTGAATTTTTAACTAAAAAAGATAGATTTTCAGTTCAAAGAATTAATAAAAAAAAATTTGAACAAAATACGTGAATTTGTAAGCAAATGATAGAATTTTCAATAAAAAAGTTAAATTTTTAACCAAAAATGGAACAATCAACGGTTCAGGAAAAAAAATTAATTTCAACGAATAAAACCAATTTTTAACTAGATAGAAGAATGTATGAAAAATAATTTATTTTTCAAACAAAAAAATTATTTTCTACAAAGTACATAAGTTTATAACCAAAGAGTAGAATTTTCTACAAATAAACGAATTTTACAAAAAAATACATAAATTTATAACGGAATATTTAAATTTTTAAATAAAAAGATCTATTCTACGTTAAAAAAATTAATTGTCAACAAAAATAACGAATTATCAATCAAATTCATGGATTCATAACTAAGAAGTTGAATTTTCTATCAAAAATTAATTTTTAACAAAATAAATCAATTTAAAACAAATAGTAGAATTTTCAACTGAAAAATATAAATTTTCAACCACAAATACAACAGTTGAATTTTTAAGCAAAAATTACTTTTTAACTACAAAAAATTTCTAACACGATATATTAGTTTACAAGAAAGTAGATCAGTTTTCTACAAACCAAAACTAATTTTCAATTAACAAAGTAAATAAATTTATAATAAAATATTCGGATTTTCAACTAGAAGAAAAAGTGTTTAGTTCAGAAATTAATTTTCAACAAAAAACAAAGAAGAAATTTTAAAGAAAATATATGAATTTATGACTAATCAGTAGATTTTCCTACTAAAAAAAACGAATTTTGAACACAAAAGAAATGAATTTATAAGCAAATGTTAAACATTTTTACTAAAAAATATTAGTTTTCCTACAAAAACGAAACAGTTAAATTAAACAATTAATTTCCGAACAAAAATTTAATTGTTCAGAATGTAGTTAAATTTTCAAACCAAGGAGATGATTCTTTAACTAATTCAATCATTCTTCAATCAAGAAAATGATTTCTTAACAAATTAGTTCAATTGTTTTCGATTTAAGATAAAACCTTTTTTTCTTGAAAATATCTAAAAATAAATTTTTTTCTGAAAATCTATTTTTCTGAATAAAATCTACTATTTTTTATTTAAGATCAAAACTTTTTTGTTAAAAATTCATTTGTTTTTTTAAGCTTCATCATTTTAGTTCAAAATTTGACATTTTTCTTGAAAATTTAATCATTTTAATAAAAAAATTTATATTTTATTGCCAATTAATTTTTTTGTTGAAAATAGAAATGTTGTGTCAAAAATTAATCTTTTGAGATACAAAATTTGTCCTTCTGCATTAAAAATGCAACGGTCTTTTAAGAAATTCATCCGTTCGGCTTGACAATTTTACTATATGGTCTCTTTTGTTTAAAAGTTTAATATTTTTTGTTTTAAATGCAAATTTTTGGTTAATAAATAATGTTGTTGTCATTGAAAATTCAATTAAGAAGTCATATTTTTTATGTTTTCTTTTGTTTCTTTTCTTTT
Organism: Belonocnema kinseyi; assembly: GCF_010883055.1. Taxonomy (NCBI): domain Eukaryota; kingdom Metazoa; phylum Arthropoda; class Insecta; order Hymenoptera; family Cynipidae; genus Belonocnema; species Belonocnema kinseyi. The sequence goes on along the minus strand of NC_046662.1, from coordinate 48,855,317 downwards.
ATTTGATCATTTGTTTAAAAAATCTTGTTTTAAGGTACAAAAATTCGGCTATTTGCCTGTAAATACAACTGTCTGGTCTAAATGAAATTTGTTTGCTTATTAGAAATTCAACTTTTTGTTTGAAAAATCATCTATTATTTTTGAAAATTAATTATTTTGTTAAAAATTTCACTATTGTAGGAAAGTTGAACTATTTGCTTGAAAAGTAACTTTTTTCGTGAAAATCCACATTTTCAGTCTTTTAGGCTTGAAAATTGAACAAATCAGTGAAATTTTTCTTCCTTATTGGTTCCAAATTCGGCATTTTCGTTTCCAAATTCATCTTTTTGTGTAAAAAAATCTCATTTTTTTTTATTGAAAATTCAACTATATTGGTAGAAAGTTAATCTGATTTGGTTTCCGGATTCTTTGGTTAGATTTGATTGTATTTGGTTTTTAAATTAAAATCCCTTTTCGTACAAAAAATTTCAGCTATTATGTTTTTTGTTGAGAACTCATCTACTTTGGTTAAAGAATCATGTATTTTATTAAAAATTTAAACTAAATTGTTAGGATGTTTATCTGGTTTGTCCAAAAATAATAAACAGTTTTGTTGAAAAATCAATTCTTTTGTTTAAAAATGTTGCTTTCGTATTGAAAATTCATTTCTCATTTTTGCAAACCAAATTTTAGTTGACGATTCAGCTATTTATATGAAAATTTAACTATTCGGTTGAAAGTTGAACTTGGGTTGAAGAGTTAACCACCTTGTTTTTTCTTTTAGGGTAAAAAATTCAAATATTTTGGTAGGAAATTCAACTATTAAGTTGAAAATAAACTTTTTTTTTTGGAAATTTAACTGATTTGTCGAAAGTTTGTCTTTTTCTTTTAAAAATGATAGAAAATGCAACTATTTGCTTAAAAATAACTTTTTTTAGATTAATATTTTCGGTATGAAAATTCAACCCTTTAGTTAAAAATACACATTTTTAAAAAGTGTTTTAAAAAATGTTTTAAAAATAATTTGGTAGTGAAGAAAGTAAATGAAAAATCTTTTTAAGTGGAAAATTCGACTCTTCTGTTATTTTATTTATTTTTAAATTAAAAAATTACGGAATTAAAGAAACAACGTTTTTTGGAAACTTGAGTTACTTTATCTAGTAACTGTAACTATTTAATAATCGAATATATCTTACTTAACACCGTAATCGATAATTAAATGGAAATATTATCTAATTTATTTAAAAGTTTTACAATGAAAACATTAATTATTCTAAATAAAAAAAAGAGATAGAATATTACTTTTTTTGTTTTCTTGTTAGACACGACTTAATCCATTTTTAATTGGATAGAAATTATAAATCGAAACTCTGCAGCTCAGCAGGTACTGAAGTCAATCCTGTCTCCTTCGATTTATATATTGTAGAATTTTGCCTTGATAATTGGACATTAGCAAGAAACTGCGACAAGTAATCACAAAGTTCGAACGAGATTGCTTAATTTGATAGCAAGAAAACGAAGCTGTTGTAATTAAATAGGAACTCTTTAGCAACTATTCAATTTGCTTAATTTCATGACTCACAAACTACTTATTAATATTTACATAATTAAATTGTTGTACAACTAAGTAAGTTTAATTCCATTAAATTAAATTATTTTATTTTATTAAGAGGTCAGTGCACCTAGGCTCATCGGATAAATAATTAAATTTGTTTCGTAAAATAAAATATATAAACTATTTTAAAGCAATTATTAAAGACATTTTAAAATATTAAGATTTAAACATTTTTGAATAAATAATTTATAATTAATAATTTTGAGCTGTAAGCGTTTGAACATTGAAAAATATACACGGAACAATTTAGAATTGAAAAACAATTCTATATCAGGTAAAATTATAAAAATAAAAGGTATTGAACATTTATCATTTCTAAATGAAAGCATTCAATTTTTTTCTAATTTTAATCAGAAGCTTTTCAATCAGTATGTTTCGTAATTGTTTTAAATAGTATAAATTTTGATGAAAAAAAATATGGATAATTTTTTCGATCTAAGGTTATTGACTTTCGTAAACTTGGCTCGATAACTGAACTGAATATTTTAAAGCCATTGTTTCTAAAATGCTAGAATAATTAATTCTCATTTCATAAAAAGAATATAATTAAAAATAAAAATTTATTGAATAAAAGTTTTTAGGCAAAACAATAAATTCTTCGCCATTTTCGCATTTCAAAATATATATTTTTAATTATAAATCCTTAGAATTGCTTTATTAAAAAAAACATTCCAAATGAAAAGTAATTTTAAATGAGAAATTTTTAAAATGAAAAAATTGTTACTTCGGAATGTTGGAATTTAAGCGAATCCACTTTTCATTTGGAACTGAAAAATTGTTTGGTAACCTAAAATTGTGATATTTAAACTTATTTATATTTAAACCCTTAAAAATTTAAATAAGATAAGTTTTTGTAATAAAATTTTATAAATTCTTAGGCACATTTTTAAAAATTCAAGGATTTTAATTTTATTTGCAAAATTTTATTGATTATTGAGTTTTCCAATATAATAAGTTAAAGTTTCCAATGACTAATTTTTTCAAATCTTAAAATTAATACTGAATAATTTAAAAATATTCATTTTAAATAAAAAATGAAAAAATTTAAATAACAGTGCTATATATGATTTCAATGTTTGAAATTCCACAATTTCCTCTAATTTTTTAGGCTTGGATTTGAGAAACTAATTTCGTAATTTTTCATTGTTTTGAATTTATCCTTGTTGCATTTATTTCCAATTTTTTAAATTCCAAATCCCTTAAATTAAAAATGGGGCGAATATTAAGTCTTTCAATCCAATATTTTATGATTTTAAAGAATTAAAAAAACCACACAATTGTGTACGCTTAAAATTTAAATCATAGAACTTGGAGTATTTGAATAAAAAAATTATTAAATTGCAAACTGACTAAAATTTAAGTGAAACAATTTAGAATATTTAATATAAATATCAAGGTCTTTTAATGTAAAATTTTGGATTTTTAAAAGATTTAATAGTAACATTGTTTAGATGTTTTAAAAATTCAAAATTTAAAATATTGTCTATTCGGGAGGATTTAAGTATTAGAATGAAATTTTCAATAAAAATCGAAAATATTTCAATTTGGAATCTGAAATGAAAACCAGATTTCTGGTTATTTACGGGCTATCAAATATTTTTCCAGGTCATTATGGATGCGTAATTAATATTTCATAGATCGTTGAAAAATTCAATATCCGATTAAAACCCGCCAAATGCTTTTTTTACGAATAGATTATAAAATTGTGATATTTAACCTGAATATATTAAAAAAAGTCAGCTTTCGTTTCATTAAAGAAGTAAAAAATAAACCCTTTATAAAAAAAAAATAAATTTATTTCTGATTCATTTGCGACCTTGCCATTTAAGCAAACAAAACTTTAATTTCAACACTTTATAATTCGAAAATGTCAATAATATTAAAGTCAACCTTAAATTGGATTTTTCCACAAAGTATTTTAAACTGGATTAGGACTATATGAGGACTACGGAAGTTGTCTGAGCCCATGTTTCGCCAGAAATTACTGAATAACCTGCGAGTATGAGGCTTAAAAATTTCGAAACAATAGTTTTCAGAATCCCGAGAGCTGTATAAGTGCTGTCGAAATTATGTAAGACCATGTTTCACCAGAAATTGCTGAATAAACTGCGAGTATCAAACTTAAAATGTTTGATACAGTAGTTTTTGAATCACTTAGGTCTGTATAATAACGGCCGAAGTTCTGTAAGACCATGTTTCACCAGAAATTGATGAATAAACTGCGAGTATCAAACTGAAAATTTTCGAAACAGTAGTTTTTGAATCACTAAGTTCTGTAAAATAAACACCGAAGTTCTGTAAGGCCATGCTTCGCTAGTAATTGCTAAATAACATGTGAGTTTGAAGCAAAACATTTCAAAACAACACTTAATTTTTGGAATCCCGAGGTCTGTATAGTGCTATTGAAGTTGTGTAAGGCCATCTTTCACCAGAAATTGCTCAAGGAGCTGCGATAATCAAACTTAACACATTCAGGTCAATATTGTTTGGATAACCGAAGTCTGTCTTATAATCACAAAAGTTCTGTAAGGTCATGTTTCGCCAGAAATTGCTGAATAACCTGCTAGTATCAAGCTAAAAAGTTTCGAAACAATAGTTTTCGGAACTCCGAGGTCTGAATAGTTGCTGCCGAAGTTGTGGAAGGTCTTCTTTCACCAGAAATTTTTGAATAAGCTGCAATAATCAGTTTCAAAATTTTCAAAATAATAATTTCTGAAATCACAAAATCTTCCTCTAGCTTTCTCACCCGTAAACGACGAATTCCATCCATTAAACACCTTTAATAGGAACAAAATGGTTAAATTGAAATAAGAAAAAAAGTTTGCGTGTTTAAAGTTATTAATTAAGTTGCGACAATATATTGGGCTTGAGCGGCTTTACGGACATTTAAATAGCGAATTTTCCTCAATGAAATCTAACGTTCGTTTCGAGATGAGTCTTTTAATTTCAATCGCCGTAAACTTCATAGCCATACAACCTAGCCTGAAGCTGTAAAGCCGTTAAGTTTCCGACGAGTCTCAAAGTAGTTGTGGTCGTTGTTTAGGCGGACCGAACACATTCTACACTCTCTTTAAAAGGGTTCAGGAAGGCTTTTGTCTTGTCAGATGCGCAAATACGCGTCTGATTCGGACAGGTCGTTTCGGACAGAAATTTTTAATTCAACAAAACCTTCTGGAAAGATTCGGAAAAACTCTTTTGTCCTTCGACCATAAATGAATTAGTATAAATTATTCTACTGTCTTTTTACTTTCTTTTAATTTACTTCCGCCTTGAATTAAATCAATACGTTCTTTATTTTTTTCATTTAATTATGTCGAATTTTTATGATTATAAATAAGAAATATATAATTTTTTATTGGTTTTGTTCTGGCCGTATTGAACCTCTAACTTTTTTGACTCGTTTCAAAATTGTGGACCGACAATGAAAAAGAGGAAAAAAAGGGGGAAAAATTAAGCTAAAAAGATCGGCAAGAAGTCGAGAGTATCCAGATCTAAAAAGGAAATTTCCTCATTTTTCTTCTTTATCTTGATTCTTCTAGCATTGAGGTCTGTAAAACCAAAATTTCTCATTTTTCTTATTTTTTTAACCATTGCCATAAAAAAGAAGGCTGTAAGATAGTACATTTTATTCTTTATTGCAATTCTATATGCCAGGAGCTTCAATTTGAGCCATCTCCGAGGAAAATCGAACTGAAGGAAAAGTTTCCAAACAAATAGTGTCGGATCTAAGAGTCGTAAAAGAAAGACAGGCGAACATCCGACCATCAAAATAATGGTTTCCAGCGTAGCGCAAGAAACTCTAAAAAGGAACGCAGGAAAAAAGAAAGGCAGAAGAAAGATATATAGAAAGAAAGGAATATACGAAAAAAGACAAGAAGGTAGAAAGGTACACAGAAAAAAAAAAAATTTTGGGAAAAAGAAACGCAGGAACGCAGAAACAAAGGAACCCAGAGAAAAAAATCAGGAAAAAGGAAACACAGAAAAGTAGGAAAAATAAAAAAAAAAAATAAGTGCAAGAAAAAAAGAACTCAGGGAAAAGCAATGCAGGGGAAAATGAAGGAAGAAGCTCAAGAAAAAAGGAACGTATTAAGTCGAAAAATTATAAAAAAGGAAAAAAAGAGCACAGGAAAAAATAATTTCAGGAAAAAAAAGCAGGAAAAAGCATATAAAAGAAGAAAGGCAGAAAAAAAGCCATGCAGAAAAAAAGACAAGCAGGAAAAAAGAAACGGAAAAAAAAGGAAAACCGGAAAAAAGGCAGGAACGCAAGAAGAAAGAAACGCAAGGATAAAAGGAAAACAAGAAACGTAGGGAAGCAGGGAATAAATAACTTAGTGACAATGGAACACAAAAATAAAGGAATACCGAAAGAGATTAGAAAAGGAAACGCAAAAAAGTAACACGCAGGAATGAAAAAAAAAACTTAAGGAAAATTAACACAGGAAAATTGAGAATTGCAGGAAAAAAAGCACAGGTGAAAATAAGAGCAGAAAAAAAAGAATTGGAATAAAAATGGAACACAGGAAAAGAAACGATCGCAGGAGAGAAAAAATGTAAATTAAAAATGAAAACAGGAAAAAAAAATCCAACAAAAAAGAAATTCAGGAAAAGATGAACATAGAATAAAATAAATAAAGAAAAAAGGAACGCAGAAAAAAATGAACGTAGTAGAGAAAAAATGCAAGATAAAAAGCAACACTGGTTATAAAGGACACAGAACAAAAGGAGCAGAGGAAAAGAGGAAAAATAAGCACACAGTGGAAAAGACACGCAGGGAAAAAGGAATACAGAAAATAATAAATGCAGGAAAATAGGAACAAAGGATGAAATAAATGTAGGGAAAAAGAAAAGCAGAAAAAAGGAACACAGAAAAAAAAAAGAAACGCAGAAAAAATGCGAGATAAAAAGGAAAACAGGAAGAAAGGAACGCAGGAAAAAATGCAGGAAAAACACATAGGAATAAAGAAAGGTAGGAAACAAGTCACACACGGAAAAAGAAACGCAAGAAAAGGGCAATACCGAAATGAATGAAAAAAAAATGCGGGAAAAGGGAAACTCAGGAACGCAAAAAAAGTAGCGTTAGAAAATTGAAGCAGAAGAAAAATGAACGCAAGTTAAATTGAAAATATAAGCACAGAAAATAAAGAATCGCAGGAAGAAAAGACAAGAGTTAAAAAGCAGAGCAGCAAAAATACAGAAAAAATGAACACAGGAAAAAATAACCGTAAGAAAAAATAAATACAGGAAAATAGATCAATGGAAAAAAACGCAGGAAAAAAAATACAGGGAAAAGTAAACACAAGAAGAAATAAATGCGAGGAAAAAGGAACACAGGATAATAGAAACGCAGGAAAAAAAGAACGCACAAAAAAGACTTGCAGAAAAAAGGAACACAGAAAAAAATGAACGCTGAAGAGAAGACATGCAAGATAAAAAGGAACACAGGAAAGAAGGAACGCAGGATAAAAGAAGCGAAGAAAAATTAAGAACACACTGAAAAAGAAAAGCAGGAACACATGAAAAAAAGAACTCAGGGCAAATTTAACACAGGAAAAATGAAATTAAAAGCGCAGGAATAAAAGATTTGTAGAAAAAAGGGAACACATAAAAAAATAAGCTCAGCAAAAAATAAAGACATAAAAAAGGAATACACAAAAAAACGCAAAAAAATAAATGCAGGAAAAAAGGAACACAGGATGCAAGACACGCAGGGGATAAGCAACACAGGAACGCCAGAAAGAAGGAATTCAAGGAAAAAAAATGCAGGAAGAAAGAAATTATGGGAAAAGAAACGCAGGAAAAAAGACATACCGGAAAAAATGAAAAAGAAATACAGGAAAAGGGAAACGTGGGATGGAAATAAATAATGCAAGAAAAAGGGAACATCAGAATATAGAAAAACATGGAAAAAAATAATTGCCGGAAAAAATAAAACAGGAAAAAAAAGCACAGGAAAAAATAAACATAAGAAAAAAGGAACATGGGACAGAAGAAACGCCGCAGAAAAGAAACAAAGGAAAAATAAAAACACACAGAAAAAGATACGCAGGAACAGATAAAAAAAAAAGAATTTAGGGCAAAATGTAAGCAGGAAATATGAAATTAGAAATGCAGGAGTAAAAGATTTGCAGGAAAAAATGAACACAGGAAAAAGCAAGAAAAAATAAATGCAGGGAAAAAGGAAGATATGATAAAAGATACGCAGGGAAAAGAAACGCAGGAAAATAGTAATACAGAAACACAAGAAAGAAGGAATTCTAGACAAAAAAGCGCAGCATAAAAATTAGGGAAAAAGAAAAGCAGGAAAAAAGAGATTCAGGAAAAAATGAAAAAGAAATATAGAAAAAGGGAAACGTGGGACGCAAAAAAAGTAACGTGAGAAAAAAAGAACATAAGACAATAGAAAAACATGGAAAAAATAGCAGTGCAGGAAAAATGGAACACCGCAAAAATTAAGGGCAGGAAAAAATACAGAAAAAAATAATCCCCAAAAAATAAAAAGGCAGGAAAAAATAAATGAAGAAAAGAAGAAACATAGGAAAAAATGCAGAAAAAAATTTCAGGAATGAAAAAAACATAGTAGCATAGAAAATAATAAACGCAGGAAAAAAAGAAATGTAAGATGAAAAGGATCACAGAAAAAAGGAACGCAGGAAAAAAGTCAAGAAGAAAAAAGGAACACCGAAGCACATGAAAAGGGAAAAATAAGAACACAGAAAACACGCTAGAAAAAAGGAAATTCAGGAAAAAAGAAACACAAGAAAAAGGGAACGCGGGGACAAAGAATTGCAGGAGAATAAGAAAATGCAGGAAAAAGGAACACAGGAAAAAGGGAAAGCAGGAAAAAAGAGACAGAGGGAAAAAAGGAAATGCAGGAAAAATGAACTCAGGTAAAAGGAAACCCAGAAAAAAGTAAAAAAAATATATATAATAAAAATAGGAAACAGAAATACAGGATAACCAAAATTTAGGAAATGAGAAACACAGGAAAAATAAAGATAGGAATGCAAGGAAAAAGGAACAGAAGAAAAAAAAATCACAGGGAAGAAAAATGCAAGAAAAAGTAAACCCAGGAAATGAGAAACACTGGAATAAGAAAAAAGAAACGCAGTAACAAAAAGAAACGGAAGAAAAAAGAATACATGAATAAAAAAATAAAGAAATAAGGAAAAAAAGAATCACGGAAAAGGGGAATGCTGAAAAATACATAAAAACTTTGGATTTCTAAATAATGTGAAGTCATTTATTATATTAAAAAAAAGAGAAGTTAAATATCTTATTCATTAAAAAAGCGATGCAAACAAAATTTACCACCATTTAAAAAAAATATATAATTTTGAAAAAATATGTAGCACCTCGTCTAAAAAAGTTTCTAATGCGAAAATTACTTCAGGCACCAAATTTTACACCTCGTTAATAGTGAGAGTAAAAATCAAGCGGAACGCTTGGGCTATTATCATAACCGATTTTATTTTGAATCAGAATTTCATATATTCAAAATTGAATTGGAGGAAATTAAAGCATTTCAAGCGGAATAATTTTTATTGTTTCCTCAGTTCAATAGTGTGTAGCCAAATTTTGGTGCCCAAATTCGTATATTATAATTATTGAATAGGATGTAATGGCTTGGAATAGAACTATTTTCAATTTAAACGTTAAAAATAGTATTTTTTAAATATAACAATCTAAAAATTGCAAAATAATTTAAAATGAAAAGCTTCCGTGCTACAAAAAACTTTTGAATTAAAACCGGTAAAAATTTTAAAATATCAAATAGAAGCTCTACAAAATTACAAATTAGATATTTTTCAAATTATTAAATTGTGAAATTTAACAATTTTAAATTCTGTGTTATATTGCACCATGTATCAGATTTTACAATTATTTCTGTAAAATTGAAAGCCATAATAGTTAAAAAAATTTAATTAGAAACGTGCCCAATCGATTCATTTTAGATTTGATTCGATTTTGTTAAAAAAACAGACCTGGAAAATCTGAAATAATGATTGAGGTTTGAAACCGAACTTCTTAACAACCCTTTTAAATTAAAGAATTGAGTCTTGAGTAATTTTTTTTAATGTAGAAAAATATTAATTTTTTTTCATTGCTTTTTAGTAACTTAGAAGATGGTTAAAAATAATAAAATTACTGCGAGAAAATTGAAAGCTCTAGAAACCATTAACCTGTTTTATCCGGTTTGCGTTCAATTCTCTGATCACTCACCTTCTGCTTTTCGAAGAGAAAAGTTTTCGTGCTTCTTTTTTATGGGAGTCGCTTGTTTCAATTAAAAATACTCTTTTCAGTTTAGCAGTGCAATTTTTATACCAGGTCAACTGCGAATAATGTAAATTACCTACATTTAATAGCAATTATATTCTTATAATGGTTGGTATTCCCACTAAAGAATATTTTATTTTTCAATCATAAACAATTGAATTAAAAAAAAAACAGAATTTTCTACAAATTATTTTAATCTTTAAGCACAATAGGATTATTTTCAAATAATAAAATAATTTTGAGAAAAATGTAGAATTCTCAATTCAAAAATATGCATTTTCTAGCAAAACACTTGCATTTTTGATTAAAAAATACGAGAAGGGAATTTTCAATTAAAGAAAATCACTTTTTCCCACAAAAAAATGAATTTGGAACCCAATAGTTGAATTTTTAACCCAAAAGATGGATTTTCTACCAAAGAAAGACAAATTTATAACAAAATAGATTATTTCTGAAAAAATAGTTAAATTTTCAATCAAACAGATGAATTTTCAATGAAGTCGATTAAATGTCTATCTAAAAAGATAAATTTTCGACAGATAATGGGTTAGTTGAATTTTATGTTAAAAAAAAATAATTTTTGCTTAAAAAACATATTTTAATCAAAGGAATAAGTTTTGAACCAAAAAATTAATTTTCCACCAAACAAGATGGATTTTTCTACAAATTACTTGAATTTTCAATCATATTTGGAATTTTTAAAGTAAGGTTCAAACTAATATTTGAATTTTTAACAAACAAAAAATTGAATTTTTATTCAAAAAGGTTAATTAGTCACCAAGAAGTTAAAAACTCTACTAATAAAGATAAAGTTTCAAAAGTTTTAACGAATTTTAAGTAAAATAGATGGATTTTCAACAATGTAGTTAAATTTAAATTTAGAAAAATAATTAAAAACAAAATTTCAATCAAAGAAATGAATTATTTCCAATAAAGAAGATTAATTTTGTACCAAAAAAGATTTATTTTCAACAAAATACATGATTTTTCAACCAAATTTTGAATTTACTAAGAAATTTTCCACCTAAAAGTTACATTTTCCATTAAAGAAATGAATTTTTAACTAATAAGGTTTAATTAGTTACCAAAAAGATTAACATTCTTCCACAAAAGGCAAAGGTAAAAACAAAATACAGAAGTTTGCTACCAAACAGCTGAATTTTTAACTAAAGAAGATAAATGTTGAATTAAGTATGGAATAGTTAAATTTTCAGTTAAAAAAAAACTTGAAAAGAAGAATTTAAAAAGATAGTTAAATTTTCTACCCAAAGTACGAATTTTCTACGAAAAAAATTTTCAACCCAGAAATCTTGCAAAAAAAAACACAATTTAGAACGACATAGATATATCTCCAACAAAAAATAAAAGTTAAATTTAGAGTTGAAAAAATCACTTTTAAACATTTCCAATCAAAGACATGAATTTTCAATCAAACAAACTATTTTCTATAGAAAATATTAATTTTTAACAAAATCCATAAATTTTCAACGAAATTTGAAAAGTTTTAAAGGAATTTTCAACCTTATGGTTCAATTTTCAAACAAAGAAATAAAGTTTTAACATAAAAGGGTGATTTAGTAACCGAAAAGGTTAATGTTCTTCCACAAAAGACACATTTTCAACAGCATAAGAAATTTTTGAACAAAAAGCTGAATTCTTAACTAAAGAAGATACATTTTAAAACAAATAAGGAAAATTAAAAATTTTAGTTGAAAAAAACAAATTAAGAAAATTAATTGAAACAAAAATAGTTAACTTTTCAACTCAAAGGATGAATTTTTTATCAAAAAATCTAAATTTTTAACAAATAGATGCATTTTTAACAAAATAGTGAAATTTGCAAAGAAACAGATGAATTTGAAACCAAGAAGGTTAAACGTCTATCAAAAAAGGTAAACTTTCGAAAAAATTTAATATTTGAATTTACAGTTTAAAAAATAATTTAAAAAAAGATTTCAATCAAAGAAATGAATTTTTAACAAAAAAGATTAATTTTTACCAAAAATATGAGTGATTTAATAAGATACATAAATTTTCAACCAAATTTTGAATTTTGAAAGAAACTTTCAACCTAATAGTTAAATTTTCTACTGAAGAAATATCTTTTTAACTATAAAGGGTGAATTAGTTACCAAAAAGATTAATCTCTTCCTCAAAAGACAAAATTTCAAAAAAATCTAGACATTTGAACCAAATAGCAAAATTTTTAACTGAAGAAGAAAAAAGTTAAACAAAACATAGACTATTTAAATTTTCAGTTAACAAAAATATTTTTAAAAAAATTAAACAAAAATTTTCAACCAAAAAGATTAATTTTCTTCCAACAAAAAAATTGATTTTCAACAAAATACATGACTTTTAACCAAAAAGTGTGATTTAGTCACCCAAAAGATTAATATTTTACCGAAAGACAACATTTTAAGAAAATACAGAAATTTTTAACAAATTACATAAATTGTCAACTGAAGAAGTGAAGCTCAAAATTTTAATAGAAATATTAACAATTTTCACAATTTCTTTGTAATAGTACAATTTTTACTGTTATATTTTTATTTAAAAATTAAGTCCAGAAAACATGGTAAATTGAATTAAAAAAAAAATTGGAATGAAATTTAAATTGAGTATTTATTCAACTTTAATGAATGATTCTTTTGGAAATACCTTAAAAATAGTCTGCAAATTTTGAAGAATGCAAGTAAATGAAAAAAATTGTGTCATTCATATTTAATTTACTTCACTGAAAAAAATGGATATTTGGGCCAACTATTCATTTTTTACTATATAGGACTGCCATTTTATTAGTTGGGACAACCATTAACTTAGTTACCGGTACTAACTGAATAGTCACTGTAACTAATGGAATTATTGTAATCACTAATATAATTTCAGTATCAACTAATAAAATAGCAATACCAAATCTTACTAACTAAATAGTTGGCACAACTATTTTTTTATTGTAGAATTTTCTCCATATAATTCAAAATTTTCTTTTCTTTTCTTTTTTCCAACAAAATGTTGGAAAAGAAACCGAGTTTTTTCTTAAAGAAAGGGAAATTCGTGCGTGCATCGTGCGCGCAATATTCTAGTTTTATATTAAATATTAAATATTAAATAATATTATATATAAAAAATATCTAAAAATTAAAATAGCATGAAAACACTATATTAATATATTTCTTACATAATATAACAGTGTATGTTCGTATTAAATACATTTATAATGAGGACAACGGTAAAATTAGTTTTGGATTCCCTAGTCAATAAACTAGTCCAGTTTCTCGGAGAGAAGTATGAATGCCCTAAAATAATTTTGCAATTCAATTTCATTTTATTAAATCTTATGAAAAGCTTTTGAGCTTTTAATTTTCTTTTTAAGTCAGTATGTATTGTTATAAAATTATGAATAAAAAATAAAAAATACACATCAAAATAAGCAGAGGTTGAATTTAATACTGTAATTTAACCGAGCTCTCAAAACTTTCTATGAACTGGGAAAATTGGAATTGAGCTTAAAAATGAGTTTCCCGAACTCAATAGCATTTCATTTTAACTTTTCATCTCGTTACTTCGCTTCAGGTCACTCGGATGAAATTTAAAAAGCAATTAATAACTTTCTTATCCCTCGTAACGTTTATATGGATTTAATAATAAAGAGCCATTTTTTTCCGTTCGAAATTATTCGTAAAATTATTTTTTGAAATCTCATGGGCATTTATTTACTTGTAGTAATCTAATGATTTATTAAAAATATTATACATTATTCACGTTAATTAAATAAAATTTTTAAATAATTAAAACAAGCTTATAACATTTTTGACTATGTTAGTATTTTTCGTTAGAAATAAAAATTTTTTTGTTTAAAGATTATTAGATTTTAAAAAATCATCCTAATTTTGAAACATTTTGAGGTTACGTTCAAATTTTGCATTAAAAATTGACATTTTCAAACAAAAAATCATATTTTGAAAACGATTTAGAATTATTTAATAATTTTGAATTGAGTTCGAGTTTTCATTGGATATTTGTATTTTTGATGTAGAAAAAAATTACAAAAAAGAGTCACAACTTTTTAGAAATTTCAGGTTAAGTAGATATTTTATATCGAAAATAGGCAATTTGAGCAAAAATTATTAGATTTTCATGAAAAATTCAATAATTTAGTACAATATAAGCTAAGCTAGTCAATTTTACTGAAAAATCTATAAATATCTTACATAAGTTTTAACATTTTTAAACAATTTAAGGTTATGTCATGTTATGGTTTTTTTTGTAGAAAATTGGTAGTTCAGATTTTAAAAAAATGATAGAATTTTTTAGATTATTGTAGTTTATCCGATTATTATTCAGCAACATTAAATACACTTTTTAAAAAAATTTTTTGGTTTTTTTGGCAGTTTATACCAAGAAAGAAAATTGTTCAAGTTTCCAAAAAGTTTAACTTTCAAACTAAAAAGACGATTTTTTAATAAAAGTGTTGAATTTTCAACTAACAAAGATTTTTCAGTCAAAAAAGAAAAAAGATCTTAATCAAATTGTTAAATTTTCTAGTAAAAAAATTAATTAATATTAATATTAATATTAAATAAATTTTCAAATTAAAACGACGAATTTTTATTTATTACAGATGATTTTTAAACTAAAAGTGGAATAGGTAAATTTTCAGTAAAAATTTTTTTTTTCACTATAATATTAGTTTTTTAAGAAACTAGATAAATTTGACAAAAAAGATATGAATCATCAAACAAGAAAATGAATTTTTAACGAAGAAGTTCCAGTTTCAACCAACCATTTCTTAATCGAAAATACGAATTTTTAAAAAAGGAGTTGGATTTTCAAGAAAGAAAGATTTTTTAGTCATGAAAGAAAAAGATGTCCACTAGATTTTTAATTTTATAGCGAAAAATATTAAATATCTACATAACATTTATGTTTTGAACAAAATATATAAATTATAAATTAAATTATGAATCTAAGGTCCATAAAAACAAAAATTTTAACAGGATGAATTAAGTTTTAAACAATTAGTGGCATTTTTAAACAACAACAAAAAAAAGAATTTTTAACAAAAGATTTAAATTTTAAACTAAGAAAGATTTTTTAGTCAAGAATGGCAAAAATTGTTAAATATTGTAAAGCCAAATCACAAATTCTGTAAAAAAGGTTAACTTTAAAGCAAAGAGTTGAAACTTGGACTTAATTGTTGAGTTTTTAAGACAAAATATTAATATTTTAGGAAAAGGTTAAATTTTTAACCAAGAAAGAATTTTTCTCCAAGAATGAAAAAAATATCAATCAAATTGTTAAATATGATAAGCCAAAAAAGCAATTTTTTTACAAAAAAGTTGATTTTTAAACAAATATAGTGGAAATATCGACTAAATTGTTGAATTTCCTAGTCAAAATACTAATTTAATAGAAAAAGGTTAAATTTGCAACCGATAAATATTTGTTTGAAAATTTCCCTGGCTTGGTAGAAAATTCAACTATTTAGTTGAGAAGAAATTTTTTTGTAGAAATATCAACTATTAAATTTTTAGTTGAAAATTCATCTTTTTGGTTAAAAATTGTAATATTTGATTGATTTTAATATCGGTTCTTTCGATTTGAAAATTCAACTTATTTGGTACAAGATTAAACTATTTGTTTGAAAATGAATTGTTTGAATTAAAAGATCAACTATTACAGTTTTGAATTAAAATTCATCCTCTTAGGTTATAAATTTTATTACATGGTTGAAACCTTATTTTTTTTTTTTAAGTTAATTTCGTTTTTCAAATATAACAATTTTGTTAATAAGTCATTCTTTTGGTTTGAAAATGTAACATCGTTATTAAAAATATCCCTAGGGTTGAAAATTTAACTGTTTTGGTAAAAAAATTCAATTATTTGGTAAAAGTTAACTTTGTTGTTGAAAATTTATATTGTAGGGTTAAAAATGCCACTGTTTTGCAGAAAATTCATCCTTTGGGTTAAATATTCAACTATTTGGTCTCAAACTCAAACGTTTAGCTAACAAGAAATTTGGTTGAAAATTTATCTTTTACGTTTGAAAGTTAAACTTTTTCGTAAACAATCGGTCTTTTTGGCTAAAAAAATTATTTTTTTTATATTATGTATTTTAAATGTAAGAGAGTGTCTATTATCAATATTCCCCCTTATCTGATTGTTGATAATAATGCAATTTTTTATGTTACAGGTAAGTTGATCCTGAGGCTTTTTTAAGTAGAACAACTTTTTTGTAAGTACCTTATTTTGCACGATTTTAATATTATATCGGCTTTAGAAGATTTTTAAACAAAAATTATAAATGCAGACTTCCTTTTTTTTAAATTCTTTTTGCTTAAATGCGAACTAAATTAATAAAACCTAATAAAGAAAATCCAACTATTTTTGGTTAAACGTTAATTCTTTTTAATTGAAAAAGTCTAGTATTACATACATTTCTGGTGCAGAATTCACTTCTAATTAAAAAATTTAATAGTTTATTGAAAAGCAAATTAATTTGTTGAAAATTCAATAATTTTGTTAACAGGTTTTTTTGTTTGAAAGTTCAACTATTTTATTGTAAATTCGTGATTTTTCTTCAAAATTGAACTGATTTTGTAACCAAAATTAACTGTTTGTTTGAAAATTAATTTTTAAACAAATTCTTTTTTTCAATTCACATTTCTGGTTTGAAAATTCAACTGTTCATATTTAAAATTTAAATATTATTTTTTCTTGAAATATCAACTTTTACATTTTTCGTTAAGAATGTATCCTTCCTACTTAAAAATTCAACTGTTTTTTTTTTTAATTTGTCCATTGAATTAAAAATTAAACTATTTAATTTACAAAGCCTTTTTTTGCATACAACTTTAACAGTTTGGAAAGAAAACCATCTATCGCGTCAAGAAAATTTTTTTTTTTTTTGAAAATTTGTTTGAAAATTAATTTTTTGTCGAAACTTTGTATTTTAGGGTAGAAAATTCCACTAGCTTAGAGAAATGTCCTTTGAGTGGAAAATTCATCTTTTTTAGTACAAAATTAAACTTTTTGGTTCAAAATTAATTTTTTATGCTTACAACTGCAACTGCTTTGCTGAAGCTTTTTCATTTAGGCACGAAATTTGACTTTGTTGGCAAAAAATTCAACTATTTGGTTAAAAATGGAATTTTATTTTAAAACTTTATGTTTAAGGGTTGACAATTTAATGCTTGATTAAAAATTTAAATATTTTGTTGGAAATGAACTTTTTTGTTGAAAATTCATATTTTAGGGTTAAATATTCAAATATTTTGTAGGAATTTCGTGATTTAGCGAGAAAATTCAACTGTTTTTGTAAAATAATTAATCTATTTACTTAAAAAATAACTCCTTGTACAAAATTCGTCCTTTGGGTTGAAAATTCAAATATTTTGTTCGAAATTATTTTTTTTTGTTAAAATTTCATATTTTCAGGTAGCAAATTTAACAAATTTTGTTTGGTTGAAAATGAACTTTTATGTTGAAACATCAATTTTTTGTAGACATTTCGTACTCTGGGTTGAAAATTTAAAGTTTAGTTAAAAATTTAAATATTTGGTTGTAAATTAACCTTTTTGTTGAAAATTTAAATTTTAGGGTGTAAAATTGAACTATTTTGTAGAAAGTGTGTAATTTAATTTTGAAATTAAATTTCTGGTTGAAAATTAAACTATATTTTTGAAAATATACCTTTTATTGAAAATTCATATTTCAGGGTAGTAATTAAAATTTTGTTTATTTCTTCTTTTTTGCTTAAAAATTTAACAATTTGACAGAAAATTCCACTAAACTCGTTAAAAAATCAATTTTGGGATTGAAAATGAACTTTCCTTTTGAAAATTCATGTGTTAGGATGAAAAATAAAACTTTTTTGTGGAATATTCGTCCTTTGATTTGAAAATTCAAATATTTTTTTTGACATTAATTTTTTTGTTAAGAATTCATATTTTCTGCTAGTAATTTTTTCATTTGTTATAAAAAAATTCTCTTTTTCGTTTGAAAATTTAACAATTTACAAAAAATTATACTATTTGTTTAAAAAATCAACATTTTTGTTGAAAATTCGTCCTTTGGGAAAATAAAAATTTAATTTTTGGTTAAAAACTCAACTTTTTTGTTGAAAATTCGTCCGCTGAGTTGAAAATTCAAAAAAACATTTGAATTTTTTACTAAAACAGTTGAATTTGAAATAAAAAGACAAATTTTCTATCAGAAAGTTGAATTATCAACCATAACATATGAATGCTACAATTTATAATAAAAAACTTAATTCTTAATAAAAAATCTAATAGCTGATATTTTAATGAAACAAATTTATATTCCATCAAACTTTTTAATAAAATTGTTGAATTGTTAACAAAATAATGAACTTTTAAATTCTTGTAGAAAATTTGTATTTTTGGTCTTAGTATAACTTCTATTTTGAAAATTCGTAATTTATGATTGAAAATTCAATTTTTGATAGCAAATTCGTTTCGTTGGTTGAAAATTCAAATATTTGGTTGGAAATGAACTTTTTCGATTAAAATGAATATTTTAGACTTTAAAATTCAAATTTTTTGTTAAAAATTCGTGCTTTGGGTTTAAAATTCAAATACTTTGGTGAACAAATTAACTAAATCTTTGGTTGAAAATTAATATTTCGTAGAAAATTCGTCTTTTGGGCTCGGAAATTCGATTTTTGGTTGAAAATTCAACTTTTTTGGTATGAATTTTAACGGTTTGGTTGAAGATGAACTTTTTTTTATTGAAAATTCGTATTTTATGTTTGAAATTTTAATTTTTTTTAGAAAATTCGTCCCTTGGGTTCAAAATTCCAAAATTTTACTGGAAATGAACTTTTTTGTCAACATTAATATTTTAGGGTTCAAAATTCAAATTTTTTGTGAAAAATTCATCCTTCAGGTTGAAAACTCGAATGCTTTTGTGAAAAAAACAACCTAATATTTGGTCGAAAATTAATGTTTCGTTTAAAATTCCTCTTTTTGGCTCGGAAATTCGATTTGTGGTTGAAAATTCAAATTAAACTTTTTTGGCAAAACTTAACGCTTCGGTTGAAGATGATCTATTTTATTACAAATTCGTATTTTAGTGTTAAACATTCAACTTTTTTGTTAAAAAATTCTCAACAAATGAATTAAAGTTTTTGGCCAATAAGACAAATTTTCTACCAAACAAAACATTCATTTTCAACCAAAATCGTAGTTACAGTTTTTACCAAATCATTTAAATTTTAAACCCAAAGGACGAATTTTCAACTAAAAAGTTGAATTTTGAAGCAGAAAATATTAATTTAGACAAAAAAGTTAATTTCCAGCAAAATTTTTGAATTTTGAACCCAATGGACGAATTTTCTACAAAAAAATTGAATTTTCAAACTTAAAATACGAATTTTGAAAAAAGAGTTCATCTTCAACCAAACAGTTGAATTTTTTACGAGAAAAAGTTGAATTTAAATTTTCAGCCACAATTCGAATTTCCGAGTCAAAAAGACGAATTTTCTAGGAAACATTAATTTCCCATCAAATATGTAGTTAATTTTTTACTAAAACATTTTAATTTTGAACCCAAAAAATGAATTTTCAACAAAAAAGTTAAATTTTAAACCCTAAAATATTAATTATGACAAAAAAGTTCATTTTCAGCAACATTTTTTAATTTGGTTGAAAATTAATGTTTCATAGAAAATTCGTCTTTTTGGCTCGGAAATTCGATTTATGGTTGAAAATTCATACTCAACTTTTTGACAAAAATTCATCGGTTTAGTTGAAGATCAACTTTCTTGTTGAAAATTCAAATTTTTTGTAAAAATTTTTCCTTTGGGTTCAGAATTCAAAAATTTTGCTGGAAATGAATTTTTTTACCTAAATAAATATTTTGGGCTACAAATTCAAAATTTTTGTTAAAAATTCGTCCTTTGGGTTCAAAATTCAAAAACTTTCCGAAGAAAATTATCTACATATTTGGTTGAAAATTAATGTTTGGTTTGGTAGAAGATTCGTCTTTTTGGCTTAAAAATTTAAATACTTGATAAATCTGTCATTCTTTTGTCGAGAATTTTCTAGAAAAAAGTCTAAATTTGACAACTAAAATACGAATTTGCAACCAAAGCGTTGAAGTTTTGCCAAAAAAGTTGAATTTGAATTTTTAACCACAAATCGAATTGCCGAGTCAAAAAGACGATTTTTCTACCAAAAAAAAAATCGTCTTTTTGGCTCGGAAAGTCGATTTGTGGTAGAAAATTCAAATTCAACTTTATTTCAAATTTCAATATTTGATAAAAATGTAAATCTTTTGTCGAGAATTTTTCTTTTTTGTCCGAGCATTCAAAGTGTTAAGCCACTTTTTTATTCTATAGCTCGACACCAGACTATTGTAAACATTTCATTGGAAAAATGCGAAGAAATTTACTTTCACAAATGATTCTTAATTTACTAGCCGCCTAATGAGTGTACCCTTCAAGAGTGCTTGAGCACAAAATACGTGCAAGCTGCTGCGCTCCGCCTGTCATAGGAGACTTAAATTATCCCCTTTTTTTTTCTTTAATTTTTTTCCTTTTATTTTTTTCCATTCTTCTTCACTTTAAATTTTGTATGTAAAAAGTGATAGTTTGCAAAGCGCAAACGGTTAGATTAAAGCTGCGGTAGTAAATCGTTTACACTACTAGACGCAAGGGAGGAAATTAAATATGCCAAGTTTGACATTTATTTCAGTTGAGGGATGGGTATTAGTGTCAGATTGTTTACTGTAAGATAATATATTGAAAATTAAAATTGAAATCGAGATTGAAATTGATCGATAACATTTGTATGTTGATTTTCATTTAAAATGGATGTCGAGTTATCGTTGAAAACTGGTGATCAATCATAACAATTTATAAAACAGAATATTGTACAAAAAGTTAGATTAAATATTTATATTCTAGGAATGAAAATCCGTCTATTTTTTTACCTAATCCTTTTTTCCTATAAATTTGAAAAATCTGCAGAAATATTAGGTATTAAGGAATGAGAGCCTTTGAAAGTTATGATATTTTTTGAACGAATTTTTCAGCAGAGATTAATTTTCAATTAAAATGATGAATCTACAATAAAAAAAATGAATGTAAAATAAAGTTATTCAACTTTTAACAAAGTAGTTAAATTTTCAACAAAAAAGAGAAATTCTCAATGAAAAATGTAATAGGAATTTTTAAACCCAAAGGAATTGTCAACAAAAATTTGCTTATCAACAAAACGATTGCATTTTTTAACAAATACTTACATTTTTTAACAAAAGTTTAATTTTTAAATCAAAAAGACGTATTTTGTAAAGAAGATTTAAGTTGTAAAAACTAAAATATGATTTCTCTACAAAGAAGGTTTTAAAAAAAATTTGAATGTTTTAAGAAAACAGTTTTTGACCAAAAGAATGATTTTTTAACAAATCTATTGACTTTTTAACAAAATAATTACTTTTTCAACAAAGAAATTAACTTTCCTAGAAAATATTACAATTTTTAACCAAAAAGGTGGATTCTTAATGAATAAATTAATAGCAAATATTTTAAACAAAAAAGTTAATTTTTAAACAAGCAGTTAAATTTTCTAGAAAAAGTACGATTTTCAACACAAAAGACATATTTTTAACGAAATAGTAAAATTATTAGACAAAAAGGATAACTTATTAACAAAATTGTTTAATTTTCAAGAAAATAATTAACTTTTCAAGCAAACAATAAAATTTTTACCCAAAATGAGAAAATTTCAGCAAACAATTTTTTTTACTAAAACGGTTTAATTGTTAACTAAATAGTTAAATTTTCAAGTAGAAAGATTTAAAGTTATTTTCTTTAAAAACCTCAAATTTTTAACAAAAAAGGACAAAGGTTTTATGAAATAGTTAAGTTTCCTATTCAACAATGTAAATTTTTAACGAAAAGTTCATGTTTCGCTAAATATTAAAATTTTCAACCAAAAATTGTAATCTTTATGTCAAAAGGACCAATTTTGTACAAAACAGTTGAGTTGCCAACAATAAAATATGAATTTTAAACAAAAAAGTTAATTTTTAACAAAAGAGTTGAATTTTCTACAAAACTTTAGAATTTTTAATCCAAAGGACAAACTTTCTACAAAACTGTCGAATTTTCTACTTCTAAAAATTTGATTTTCGATTTTTTCAACCAAACAATACAATTTTTCACCAAATAAGATCATTTAAAAAAAAATTTGTCGAAACAAAATGTTTGAATTTTTATCCAAATACTTGAATTTTCAACTTAAGGTACGAGTTTTGCACAAAACAGTTAAATGATCTACCCTCAAATATGAATTTTCGATAATAAACTTAATTTTTGAACAATTTGATGAATTTTCTATCATAATAATTTAAGTCTAAACGCAACGGGGGAATTTTCGACAGAACAGTTGCAATTTTAAGAAAATAATGCAAGTTTTAACAAATAATTGTATTTTTTGTAACACAGTATATTTTCAACCAAATATATGAATTCGCGTCCAAATATATTTAAATAATAAGATAAAAATAAATAATTGAAACCAAATATTTAAAAGTAAACAATTTCAAACTGAATTGTTTTACATAGAAAGCTTTGAATCCCTAGAATTTCAAAGAGGTCTTAAACTTTTAACGTTACAATTTTAATTTGTTCTATTTCAAAAAGTGTTTAATTTGTAATTAAAATTTTTTAATTTTGAGGTATAAATATAATACAAAAATACTTGAAGTGATTGCAAGTAAGTGAAACGAATTGTGTTAAAATTTTTTTCAGAACTTCTAAGCATATTTTGGAATTAATCAAATGTTTCCTACAATTTTTATAAAATCTTGTAAATAAGAAAATCCTTAAAAATTCTTTGAACAAATTAAAGTTGTAAAAAAAATAGTTGAATATCCTTTAGAAAAAATATTACTCTCAACATCCGCTAATTGCTTTGAACATTCTTTAATTTTGTCATTATTTCTGTAAAATAATAACTTTTTACGACTTTAGAAAAAAAAATTTTCTAAACAAATAACAATTGTTTAAATAATTACTAAATAAGTTAAACAAGACTCATAACATTCATCAACTTTGTACGATTGACAGAGAGAAAATTTTTTCTAAAACAATTACTAGTTTTTTAAACGATTGAAAGTTACTAAAAATATACTTTAAAACTCGTCAATTATCGATTAAAAATTAATTATGTTGAATTTTTTTTTAAATTACCGTCTTTAGCATGAATTTGCTAGAAAACTTCTATTTTGCAGTTTATGTGGCATTTTCCGGGCACAATTTAAGGGGTTTGGGTGTGTCAAAATTAAAAAGCATTGGGTGGAAACTATTCCTTAAATACTCTTTAAGAGGTCCCAATACTTTAATTTACAAAAAATTTGTAACAAGTACTTATTTTTTCCATTTTTTTGAAAATCAAGTTTTTCCCATTAAAAAACCCATGTTAATTTTAAAAGCCCGAGGCACGGGTTTACGTTGAAAAAAAATTACGGCATTTCTTCTTCAAAAAAAACGAACAAAATGGGAGGGGGGGGGGGGGGGGGGGGGGGGGGGGGGGGGGGTTATTGCCAAAAATCGAAAGTCGAATTTTTACAGGCATAAATTTGGACCACCTTAGTGTAGATGTATGGTATATTTTTCCCAAACCCTTGGACTTTGCTTGTGCGTAAACTGATTTTATTGATCCTGATATTGCTGCGTAGCTCGGAGGATCTCTCTCAAGTTCCAAGCAATGTTAACCACACCCTTAAAACAGCTACATCTGGGGATGTCTCGAGACATTTTTGAAGGACGGCTGCTGATTTTTTTATTCCCAATCCGAAAAAAGAGATTCCCTAATTTTTTAATTAGATTTTTTTATTTTAACAGGTGCTGTTTTTGACTTGAAGTTTCCCATGTAAAATGCATGGGGAAAATCACTTTTTTGAGGTTTTGGAATAATTTTTAAAACTACCCTTAAAACAGAAATGTCAATTTTTCATGAAATCGACTAGTGGAATATTTATTATCATCAATTAATTAATTTGTAATTATTGAAACGAATGGAATTTGTTTAAAAAATTTTTATGTTGAAAAAAATTTTTTCCCCTTAAAATGATTACTATTTGTCTAGTGGAATATTTAATAACATTTTTAATTCATTTTTAATTGTTTAAACATAATTTGTTTAAATAACTTTAAAAAAATTCTTTTTCCCCTAAAAACTATTACAATTGGTCTAGTAGAATATTTGTTAACACTAGTTCATTAATTTCCAATTATTTAAACAAATAGAATTTGATTAAATAATTTCGTATCGATTTGAAAAAAAAAATTTACTTTGGGTCTAGTGAAATATTTATCAATATTGGTTCATTAATTTTTAATCATGTAAACAAATTCCATTTGTTTAAAAGGCTTTATTTGAAAAAAATTTTCGAACTGGTATCTTGCTATCGTTAAACAAATGGGATTTGTTTGAATAATTAATAATTAAATGAACAATATTTTTAAATATTCCACCAGAACAATAAAAATCATTTTTATTTAAAAAATTCTAAAAATAAAATTAATCAAACAATTTTGAAAAATATTGCACTAAAGAAATATTAATAATTCTTAATAAATAAATTATTTAAACAAATTCCCTTTTTTAAAAAATTAAAAATGAATGAACTAACGTTAATAAATAAATTTTCCACTAGACCAATAGTAATATTTTTTTAGGAAAAAAAACGAATGTTTGAAACAAAATTATTTGATCAAATTCCATTTGTTTAAACAATCAAAAATGAATGAACCAATGTTAATAAATATCCTACTAGAATAATAGTAATAGTTTTTAGGGGGAAAACAAGCTTTTTAAGAAAAAAATTATTTCAATAAATTGCATTTGTTTATATAATAAAAAATTAATTAACTAATGACAATAAATATTCCACTAGGCCAATATTAATAATTTTAAGTAAAAAAAAACGAGAATACAGTGTTCAAAAGGTTCATTTCATGAAGAATTCAATTTTTCGTTGGATGATTCTCTACAAGCTTCCATACTTTTTCGTCACATTTTTTCAAACCCTAAACAATTATTATAAAAATTCAAAAAAGTGAATTTTTCCATGCATTTTACATAGGATACTTCATGTCCAAACCAGCGCACCTGTTAAAATGAAATAAATAAATAAATTATGGAATTTCATTTGTCGGTTTTGGGATAACATGGGTGGGGGGGAGTGCCTTCTAGCATACAAACAAGTTTTCCAATGTTTGCAAAATTCTGAAATTTTGAAATTTCTTTTTTCAATCGAGTATGCGACTTTTTTTATTCAAATTATTATTTTGTTGAAAATTAATTTCTCAGCTAAAAAGTTAAACTATTCCATCGTTGGTTGAAATTTTTTTTCAATTGTAAATTCATTTTTTTAGTTTGAAAATTCATCTATCTGGTTGAAAATCAATTCCTTGATAAGAAATTCATGTATTTTGATGATAATTAATTTCTGTTGCCGAGCATTAATTTTCTTGGTTGAAAAATCAACTTTCTACTTGAAAATTCATCTCTTTGGTTGGAAATTCAACTATTTTGCTCAAAATTTGTTTTGCTTTGATTGCAACTTTGATTATTTTGCTAAAAATTAATTGTTTTTGTTGTTAAAAATGTGTTTCCTTTTGGGTTCAAAACTTATCTTCTGTCGTTGGAAATTTATTTTTTTTTAATCAAAGATTAATCTTTTTAGTTAAACATTTATCTCTTTTAATTGGAAACTAAACTCTTTGATTGAATTTTTTAATATTTTCTTGCGAATTAATTGTTTCTTTTTAAATTCATCATTTTAGTTTTAAATTCATCCCGTTGGTTGAAAATTTAACCATTCTGTTAATATTTCGTTCCTTTTTAGGTTGAGAATTAATTTTTTAAATGAAAATGAAGCTATTCCATTTTTGTGAGAAAAAATTTTTCAGCTAATAATTAAACTATTTGGTTAAAAATTCATCTTTTTAGTTGAAATTTCATGTATTTTGTTTATAGTACATTTTTATTGTCAAAGCTTAATCTTCCACGTTGGAAAGTCAACTTTTTTGTTGGAAATAAAGCTTTTTAGTAAAATTATAAAATTATTTCCTGTAAATAAATTTTTTTAAGAGCCATCATCCCAACTGAAAATTCATCTCTTCGTTTGTAAATTAAATTCAAACATAAACTTAAACTTAAACCTACGTTTTTTAAATTCAATTTAAAACTATTTTGCTGAAACTCAAATATTTTTTTTTTATTGAAAATTAATTTCCTTTACCAAAAATGTAACAATTTCATTTTTTGTTGAAAATTGATGTTTTAATTACTTTTTTATCAACTTTTTGGTTGAGAATCCATATTTTTGGTTAAAAATTCTTCTCTGGTTGAAAATGTAACTATTCTGCTAAAACTTAATGCGTTTTTTTGCAAATCAATTTTCTTTGTCGAAAATGTACCTACTTATTTTTTGTTTCCCAATTGATGTTTTACATTTAAAATTGTTCTTTTCTGGTTAAAAATTCATATATTTAATTCAACTCTCATTTTTTTGAAAATTCATCTTTTTAATTTGAAATTTATTTCTTTGATTGAAAATTCAACTATTTTGTAAAAAATTATTTTTTTTTTTTGGTTGAGACTTAATTTTCTTAATTTCTTATTTAGAAGTGTTAAAAAGATTCAAATTAAATGTTTTATATTAGTGGAAAATTGATCCTTTTTTTTGAAAATTCAAGTAATTGATGGAAAATTCACGTATTTTGATAATAATTAATTTATTTCTCAAAACATAATTTTCTTGGTTAAAAAATTAACCTTCAAGTTGAAAATTTATCTTTTTGGTTGAAAATTGAACTATTTTCTTAAAACTTAATCAGATTTTTTTGGTTAGAAATTAATTGTCTTTGCTAAAAATGTAACTATTTCATTTTTCTTTGACTCTTGATATTTAAAATTGATTTTTTCTGTTTGAAAATTCATGCATTTTATTAAAATTTCATTTTTTTAAGATCCATCATTTTAGTTCAAAATCTACCTCTTTGGTTGAAAAATTAACTATTTTATTAAAAAGTTTTTTCCCTTTTGGTTGAGAATTAATGGCTTTAACTGAAAATTAAACAATTCCATTTTTGGTTAAAAACTTATGTTTTTTAGTTTAAAATTAAATTATTTGGCTAAAAACTAAATCTTCTTGGTTAAAAATTTAAGTACACTTGGTGGAAAGTTCATGTATTTTGATTATAATCATTTTCATCGATTTAATTTTTTTGGTTGAAACATCAACATTTTACTTGAAAATGAAACTCTTTGGTTAGATTCTTAACGCTTTTCTTGAAAATTATTTTCCTTTTTTTGCTTAAAAGTTGTTTTTTTTTTAGTAAAATATTAAACGTTTTAGTTCAAATATCATCTTTATGGTGCAAAAAATTAATGTATTTTTTAGATATTTCATTTTTGTAGTCAACAATTATTCTTCTTCGTCGAAAAATCATCTTTTTAGTTAAAAATTAAATTATTTGTTCGAAGAGTAATGTGTCAGAATATGTTTAGTTAAAAATTAATTTTCTGTGCTGAAAAAAGTAACTATTTTATTTTGGTTTAAAATTGATATTTTCAACTGAAAATTATTCTTTGCTGGTTGAAAATTCATTTATTTGATTGAAAATGGAGATGTCTCGAGACATTTCTGAACGACGGCTGCTGATTTTCAATCTCGTTACACTCGAATGTGTCGAATGAATCCCTAGCAATTCCCTTTTATGCGAAGACCCAGCAGCTTCACAATAAAACTTTTCGCGAAATTTCAAATATTTTTCAATTTCCCGAATCGAAATTGCTATATTCAAGTGCAAATCGTTTCCATTGATGTAGCAGACAACTTGTTATTGCAATACGAGTCTACAAATGGAAGAGAACATAGATAGTTTGCAACATAGAGACTTTGAAGATTGAAATAAAACGTTGATTGGGGAATTTATACCGTTCTCGAAATTTTTTTAATTCGAGTTTAGGTCTTTATTATTTTTTTAAATTAAAATTAAACAATTCCATTTTTGGTTAGAAATTGGTGTCTTTTTAGTTTGAAAATTTAAATATTTTGCTCAAATACAATTCGTTTTTCTTTTGTTTGAAATTAATTTTCTTTGCCAAATATTTAAGTATGTATTTCATTTTTATTTGAAAATTGATATTTTATATTTAAAATTGATATTTTCTGGTTAAAACTTCACCTTTTTGGTTGAAAATTCAAGTACTTAATAAAAATTCATGCATTTTTAAGGTAATTAATTTTTATTGTCGAAAATTAATTCTGTTGGTTGAAATTTTTTTGTTGGAAATTAATATTCTGGGCCGAACATGTCAGTATTTCAATTTTTTTCGAAAAATGATATTTTATATTTAAAATTGGTCGTTTTTTATTAAAAATTCATGTATTTTATTGAAAATTAACTTTTCCTGAGGACTTATCACTTCAGTTGAAATTTTATCTCTTGGGTCGAAAATATAACAATTGTGTTAAAAATTCGTTTGATTTTTGATTGAAAATGAATTTTTTAAACTCAAAATTAAGTTATTCAATTATTCGTTGAAAATTTTTCTTTTTTAGTTGTAATTTTTTTTAGTCGCAAATTTATCTTTTTAGTCTGAAAATTCATATACTACTCAGTTGAACATTAATGTAATTATTGGAAAATCTATGTATTTTGATGATAATTAATGTTTTCTGTCGAAAATGAATTTTCTTGGTTGAAAAATCTACTTTTTAGTTGAACATTTATCTATTAGGTTGAAAATTGAACTATTTTCTTAAAGTTAATTAGGCTTTATTGGTAAGAAATCATTTTTCTGTGCTGAAAATGTAACTGTTTCATAGTTGTTTAACAATGATATTTTAAATTTTACATTGATCTTTTCTGTTTGAAAATTCATGTATTTTATTGAAAAATCATTCTTTCTTGAAGATTTATAATTTTCGTTGAAAATTCACCTCTTTAGTTAAAAATTTAACTAATCTGTTTAAAATTTGTTTGAGTTTTGTTGGAAAATTTTTTTTTACTAAAAATTAAACCATTCCATTTTTGGTTGTAAATTTATCTTTTTACTTGTAAATTTAACTATTTGCTGGAAAATGCAAGTACTTAATGAAAAACTCATGTATTTGGATGATAATTAATTTTTGTTGTCGAAAATTAATTTTCTTGGTGGAAAAATCCACTTTTTAGCCGAAAATTCATCTCTTTAGTCGTAAACTTAACTATTTTCCTCAAACTGAATTCGATTTTTTTTCGTAAATTAATTTTCTTTGCCGAATATTTCTGTCTTTCATTTTTGTTTAAAAATTTATATTTTGCATTTAAAATTTATCTTTTTTAGTTAAAAATTCATTTATTTTATTAAAAATTCCTCTTTTCTAAAGATTCAATATTTCATTTGAAAATTCATCTTTTTGTTTGAAAATATAACTATTCTGTTTAAAATTTGTTTGATTTTCGGTTGAAAATTAATTTTTTTAACTGAAAGTTAAATCAGTCTATTTTTGGTTGGAAATTTATCTTTATTCATTGTAAATTTTTTTTTTTTAGTAAAAAAATTATCGGTTTTAGCTGAAGATTCAACTACTTGGTTAAAAATTCATCCTTTTGGTCGAAGACTTATGTATTTTGATACTAATTAATTTTTATTATTTTAAATTAATGATCTTGGTTGAAAAATCAACTTTTCAGTTAAAAATTTATTTCTTTGTTTGAAAATTTAACTAATTTGCTAAAACATAATTTTGTTTTTTTTTGTAAATTAATTTTCTTTGCCGGATATTGAACCATTTCATCTTTGAAAATTATATTTTACGTATAAAATCGATATTTTCTGGTTAAAAATTTATTTATTAAAATAAAAACTATTTTTTTCTCAAGATTTATAGTTTTAGTTGCAAATTCGACTGTTTGGTAGAAAATTAATCTTTTTCGTTAAAAATTAATTATTCATGAAGATTCATCATTATATTGGAAAATTCATCTCTTTGGTTGAAAATTTAACTATTTTAATAAAAATAATTCGTTTTTTTATTTAAAATTACTTTTCTTTACCGAAAACACTATTCCATTTTTTGATAACAATTTATATTTTCTGGTTCAAAATTCAACTGAAAATTTAACTATTTTACCAAAATATAAAATTTCGTTGTTGTTGAGAATTAATTTTTTTACTGAAAATATAAGTATTCTATTTTTGGATGAGAAATTGACACTTTATTCTAAAAATTGTATTTTTTGTCGGTTGAAAAGTTCTAAATTTTATAACAAATTCGTTCTTGTTAGGATCCATTATTTTAACTGAAAATTAATCTCTTTGGTTGAAAACGAAACAATTTTACTAAAAAGTGATTTGTTTCTTTTTTGTTGGAATTTTATTTTCTATTCTGAAAATTGACTTATATTATTTCGATTTACAATTAATATTTGAATCTAAAAATTAACCTTTTCTCGTTGAAAATTCATGTATGTGATTAAAAATTCTTTCATTTTGAAAATTCATAATTTTCATTCAAAATTCATCTCTTTGGTTGAAAATTGAACTCTTTTGCTAAAAATTATTTCGTTTTTTGTTTTTTTTTTATTGAGTATTAATTTTCTCTACTGAAAATATAACTGTTCTAGTTTTTGTTCAAAATTGATCATTTAAATTAAAAGTTGATCTTTTCTTGTTGAAAATTCATGTAGTTTGCTAAAAATTAGTCTTTTTTTAGAAAGCTAAGTTAACTTTTTCATTGAAAATTAAACTCTTTAAAAAAATGTTGTTGCTTAAAACTTCTACAGTTTGGTAAAAAATTAAACAATTTATTTTAATATTTAACTATTTCGTTGAAAATTCGTTTTTGGGTGCAACGTTAAGTTTTTTTCATCTTAAAATTTACCTATTCAATTTTTGTTTGATAATGAAACCATAATTATCATTTTAAAATTGCATCATGATGAGTACATGAGTCTTTCCCAAAATAAAGAGTGTTTAAGGCGATTTAGAAGTAGTCGTACTCAAGTAGAAAGGGATCCTCCTTCTTGCAAGCCACGTCAACCACGACAACACACCTTCCCATGCATTGCAGCTCATTCAGAAATTTGTGGTAAATGTGTAAAAAAAAGTGTTCACTGGGTTCTCTATCGCTATAACGCACGTTTCCATGCACTGCATCTTATTCTGCAATTTCTGTTGAATTTCGCGGAAATGTCCACTGGGTCCTTTATCACGAAGACGCACCTTCCAATACATTGCAGCTAGTTCAGCGATTTCTGGCGTATTTGTTGAAAAGTGTCTACTGGACCCTTTAACGCGAGAACGCACTTTCCCATACATCGCAGCTCATTCAGAAATTTCTGGTGAAACACAGCCTTCCACACTGCAGCAGCCCTGATACATTCCTGACTAGAATGAATTCTTAATCCTTGCAAACCACAAGGTCGGATGCTCTCCGGAATTAATAATACTTGGACATTGATTAGTAATACGGAACTTTCCGTTAAACTAACTCGCAAAAAAGTAAAAAGTAGATTGTAGAAAGTAGAAAGTAGGAGGTAGAAGGTAGAAAGTAGAATGTAGAAAGTAGAAAGTAGAATGTAGAAAGTAGAAAGTAGAGATTAGAAAGTAGAAAGTAGAAAGTAGAAAGTAGAAAGTAGAAAGTAGAAAGTAGAAAGTAGAAAGTAGAAAGCAGAAAGTAGAGGATATTTTTTGAAAAAATAGATAGATTTAAGGTTAAATTGAAATTTAGCAATAGATTTAAAATCGACGCATGGAAAATTGACTCGTTATCGAGAGAAGGTGTAGTGAGCAGATTCTACACTTTGTGTACGCACCTGGAGCCTTGATTTGATTTCAGAGTGCAATCAGTGTGCATAATATTGCAGAGTGCCATTGTAGAAGGAAAGCCTGTTTTCCTCGTCGTATCTGCAATGGAGCTTTGATCACACATACGACAGCATGTGTAGGTTAATTAGTTATTATTATAAGAGAACAGGTACTTTGATCATTATAAAAAAGTTTCAGTATGTTATAGATTGAGTCGAAACAAATTGGTTTTAAAAATCGCAAAAAATACCTTTATATTAAATAACAACATCTTTCTAGTCCAGAAGTAAAATAACAGCCAGGCGAGAGAAAAGAAAGTAATAATAATTTGTCAAAAATTAATCACACCATTTTTATACCCACTCTTATTATTTTTTTTTACAAACTTGTTTTTCATTTTTCTGAAACCTAAATTCAAAGCTTTTTGCGATACATTTTTTTATTGTACATTAGTAAAATATAATTGGGGGTGACTAAAAAACATGTCTAATTTTGTGAAAAAATAATTTTTAAAATTGTTTTAAAACATTTTTTTTTCAATTTTCCGGTTTTTAGACGAAATTATACTCACTTTATACTTACTTTTATTCATTTATTACAAAATATTTATGTTTTTTTCTGAAAAAAAAACATAAATATTTAAACCTATCAAAGTTTTTATTAATGTTAAATAATAATATATTTGAATTTTTTTATATAAGTTTCACTAATGTTTGATTAATTTTAATATTTAATAGATGATTTAATTTTAAATATTAGAATAGTATAAATTAAAAATTTATATACCAAACGTAAAAATTATAATATGCTAAACAAATTTTGTTTCATTGCTAAATTATCAATTTTTATAATATTATTCAAGGGGATTTTTTTAGCTGGAAATGGGAAAGGTCCTGCCCCTTTTCCAGATCATAAAATTAACAATAATTGCTATTTTTGAAAAAATCATAACTTTTTTTCGAATTAAACATAAAACTTTCATTTGCAAAAATTAAAATGTCATTATTATATTTTATTATTTTATTGCTTTGATTATAATCACTTCTTATCTACTTTTATCAAATTTATTACAAAAACTTATATATTTGTTGAAAAAAGATACATAAATTGATGAACTTAAAATAATAGAATAGTGAAAATTAAAAAATTGTCTTCAATTATCATTTTTGTAATGTGAATTTTTAGAAATTTTTTATGACGATTTTTAGATGACATTCAAACTTTTATTTTCGAATATTTTAGAGGTTTCATTTTATTATTATTATTATATATTATTTAATTATTAAAACTCTAATAACTTTTTATGAACTTTTATAAATTTAGTATAAATTTTTTTAATTTTTATTTAAAAGAAGAAAGACCTAATGCATAAAAAATTCGTTATTGCATTTTTTTTAAATTACGTTTAAGTACGGAACAATTTTAGAAAAAAATGTATTGATATGAAAAATTTGAAATCTTCTGAAAAACTTTCTTTGTAGTCCAAAAGTGACATATTAGCCAGGGGAGACCAAACAAAATTTGTATCTTCTACAATAATCAATCAAAACATTTTTTTCAATACTTTACTTTTATGATTTTTGTTATAAAAAATTGTTATTTTTCTAAAAAAAATTTATTAATGTTGAATATTAATAGATTTAAATTATTTACTCCACTTATTTTTTTTATTGATTTTTAAATATTTAACAGTAGAATAATCTGAAATAATAGGATGGTAAAAATTGAAAATTACTATAATTAAAATTCAATAATAATATGTTAAATAAATTTTGTTACATTAATAAATTATGAATGTTTATAACATTTTTTTTTTAATTTTATTTTTTGAGCTGGAAGAGGGAATGGGGAAGTTCTGTCACACCCAGCCCCTTTCCAGCTCGAAAGAAGACCATTAATTGTTTGTTTTTTAAAATTCGATTACTATTTTTTTGAATTTTAAAAATTTTACTTGCGAATCTTTTCAAGTTAAATTCGTAATTGGCATATTTAAATAAATTATTATACTTAGTTTTCACAGAACAATAATAGAATTAGCTTTGAACGTGATTTTCACAGATCTTTATTTTTTTTTATTTTGGGGTTTTTTGGGGGGGAAATATGAAACTTTTTGGATCTCCCTTAAAGACGTTTGCGGGATTTATTTTTATTTAAAATTTTTTATTATAATTAATTGAAATTTTTTATTTTATTTATTAAACTAAATTTTTACATTATCGTCTCAATGAGAAATTATTGACTCTATGTGAAAATTGCCTTTCGTGGATTTCATCAAATATCTACATTTTCGGACTGACTGATTTAGAAAAAAGGGATTTTATGAAATGGAGTTTCATGGAATTATCTGATTGGATTCTGTTTCGGCGAACCATTTTTTTCAAACGGTTCTTATTTTATCTATTAGCAATTCTTTTTACAAAATAAAAAATTCTATTTTAAAAAAAATTCTATTTTCTAAAAAACTGTGTTAGATAGGAAAATATTTTTTGTACAGAAATTTTGCTTCTTAAAAATATCTAAAAAAAGGCATCATTTTTGGTTGCAAATTCAACTGTTTTGTTAAAAAATTGTCTTTATGGGTTGAAAATTCAATTTTTTTCGTAGAAAATCAACCTTTTGTTGTAAATTCCACCATTTTATAGAAAATTTACTTTTTGTTTTAAATTCGTATTTTTTGTTTGAAAAGTCAATTGAAACCTTTTTTCATGAAAATTCAACTGTTTTTTCAAAATTTGTCTTTATGATTTAAAAATTCACCTGTTTTAGTACAATTTTTATTTTTTTTTAAATTTACTTTTTGTTTAAATTTAATATTTTGTTGCTTAAAAGTAAATTGAAATCTTTACTGTATAAAAATTCAGCTACTTTTTTGAAAATTTGTTTTTGTTTTTAACTAAAAATTCTTCTGTTTAAGAGAAATTTCATCTTTCTCGGATAAAAATGTAACTGCTTGGTTTAAAATTCAACTATGTTGTTAAAAAGTTATAGTTTTTCGTTAACAATTCTACCTCTTTTGTTGATAATTTTACTTTTTTTTAGAAAAAAATTGGTCGGTTTTTGGAAAGTCGATTGGAATTTTTTTTGGGTGCAAATTCAACTATTTTTTTGAAATTTGTTTGTACTGCCATATTCTTTTGTTACAAATTTAACTATTTTTTAGAAAAGAAATAGTCGTTGTTTATTAAAAATTCTTGTTTTCGTACAAATCTTATTTTGTTGTTGTTGATAAAAATGGAACTATTTGGTTGAAAATTAAACTATTTTGTTAAAAATGTATCCACTTTGGTTGGCAAATTCGTCTCCTGGATTTTAAAACTCATTTTTTTTTTCGTAGAAACCTTTATCTTGTTTAAAAACTCGTATTTTGATCTTAAAAAGTCGACTGGAATCTTTTTTGGATGAAAATTAAACAATTTTTTTGAAAAACCTTTGTTTTTAAATAAAAATTATCCTGTTTGAAAGCAAATGTCATCTTTTTTTAATAAAACAATTCAACAATTCATCTGCTTAAATTGAAAATCCATTTTTTTAATAAACTTATTTCTTTTTAAGAAAATTTCATTTTAATCGATAAAAGTCAACTGAAATCTTTTTTAACAGAAGACTCAACTATTGTTTTAAAAGTTGATTTTTTTAATTTAAAACTTTACCTGTTTTAGTAGAAATTTCTTTGTTTTCATAAAAATGCAATTTCGTGGTTTAAAATTAATTTTTTAACTGATAATGTAAGTTTTCGATTTCTTTAAAGATTTATCTTTTTTGGTTTAAAATTCTTCTTTTTTGGTACAAAAAGCATTGTTTTGGTTTGAAATTTAATTTTTGTTGGATAATAATGCATCAGTTTCGTGTAATATTAATCTTTTGCTGCAAGTCATATTTTTTATTTTAAAATTCAATTTTTGTGAAGAAAATTCGTCTTTTAGGTTAACATTTTTTTTCCCATGAATTTCATATTTTTTGAATAATATAAACAATGACAATTTTTCATTGGGAATTTATCTAGATTGAAAATTCAACTATAATGATAAAAATTTAATATTTTTTTTTTAAAAGCCATCATTTGTAGGGGAAAATAATTTTTTTTGCTTGAAATAAACTGAAATGTTTAAAATAAACAAAGTCTATTTTCTAAAAATCAGATTGATGTCTTCCTACTAAAAACTGTTCTAAATCTCAATGTTATAAATATTTTATTACGCCGTAAGAAATGCGTCGCAATGATAGAAATGGTTTCCGGAATGGATTTGTGTGTATTTTGAAGCTTCTCCGTCATGTATTAGTCGCATTAACACTTTGTAGAGACGTATCTGTTGATCATAAAATGTTTTATTGATTTATCGACGTGTGGAGTTTATAACAGTCACCGACACATTTTATTCATTTTGCCTATAAGTGCGTCACTTGAAACGCACAAAGCGAAAACAAGATTTAATCTCTACATTGATTTCAGATTAATATTTACCTGTAAAAAAAATACCATAACCTGTTAAGATTAACCCATCACATGTGAAATGATCACCATGTCAACTCATTGAATTTTGTTTTGTTTCAATGCGAAAAACTTCAACTTTATGTAGAACATGAAAATTACCCGCAACAAAAATGTACTACTGTTTTTTGTGTACGCTTGTAACTTAATAGCAAAGCCCTACAGAAATAAGGTATTTTTGATCATTTCGGTTAGTATATAGTTTTAGATTGTATTTAATTTTCAATTAAATAGTTAGAATCAGTTATAAGATGTAAATGTTTAATGATAATTTCAATCCACAACTTACAGAAAAAGTAATCTTTACCTGCAAAGAAAACTTACTATTAAGCTTTATCCAACACATTGCAAATCTTTACCATATGTCAAATGATTGATTCTTGTTTTGTTTCGAGGCGTTCAAATTTAACTTTATCTACTTGATTATCCACAACAAAAACTCACTTCTGTTTTTTCTTTGCGCTTGTCATTTGATAGCAAAGTCTTAGAGATGAAGGGCAACGGATATATCTTACCGGCTTAGCCGGTATTTAATTGCAAATAAAATAACCATAATCAATTATAATAGACGAACAATTAATAATAATTTGAATCCGCAACTTAGAGAAAAAACAAAATGTAATCTTTACCTGCAAGAAAAATTAACTTCAAGTGTTAAGATTTACCCATCACGTTGAAAATGGTTACCATGTCAATTCTCGTTCAATTCTATTGAATCTTGTTTTTTTTTAATGCGAAAAAATTCAACTTTATCTACTCGAAAATTACTTTAAAAAAAATTCACTTTTGTTTTTCCTGTACTCTGAATTAATGATAAGTATATTCATTGTATGCATTCTTGTTGATTTAATATGTGTTCTGGAAAAGCTTATTGATTTTTCCTCGGCTGATTCAATACGGACTTATTCTGAAAGTAAGTGCTTCTTAGGGAAGTATTCGATTAGCAGGAAAGCTAATATCGATTTTTACAATGTCACTGGGCATTAAATTACCTACGTGAAACCCATTTCCATTAAGATAAATAATCCAGCTACATAAACACAGATCTCTGTATAAAGTAATGATAATGATATTATTTCTTTAATTAATATTTTTGCTGGAATGTCATTAATTTTATCATTAATATATATGTAATTAATTGTCAACAAAGTAAAAGTTGAATAAATACGTAATCTGACGAAAGATTTCAAGAAGGTGTTTAAGGGGTCATTCTAGTAACTACCCCTGAAAAAACTTTATTTTTGTGAATTTTTTATGAGATTATTAATAAAGATATTGATGGAGAATTAGTTAGACTTAATAAATGCAATCCTGAAATATATGAAAAATTTATTTCTTTTAATACACTTTTTATACACAAAAACTTCAGTTAAATGCAACGCCTCGAAAAGTAGAAAGGTCCCGGCTTGTTGAAAAAGTTTTGGAACTGGAAAATCGAAAACAGAGAAATCAGAAAGTTACTGATTAATGATGACAGTGGCTATATCCCTTATAAAATTTATTATCGAATTTTGACTTTTTACTATATTTTTGTTACGAAAACCGGTGTAAAAACCCGATTTTTTTTGTTTTTTAGCCGCCACTTTATTATTTTTGCACGTATATAACATAAATTTATAGAGAAAATAGCCATTGTCATATTCAACCTAAAATTTTTGTTATTTAAGATGACCCAGTTCCAAACTTTTTCCAAAAAGCGGGAGTAGTTATTAGAATGGCCCCTTAATAG
Source organism: Belonocnema kinseyi (assembly GCF_010883055.1). Lineage (NCBI taxonomy): Eukaryota > Metazoa > Arthropoda > Insecta > Hymenoptera > Cynipidae > Belonocnema > Belonocnema kinseyi. The sequence continues at coordinate 48,817,392 of NC_046662.1, read as the reverse complement.
AGTGGGTCAAAAAACGACATTTTAGACATTGAAAATGGAACTATAAGAAAACGTTGTCCCTCTCTTATATTTTCCACTTATTTACCCCTTCCGTATTTCGTCTCATTTTCACCAATTCGCCTCCTATACTATCCCCTAACTTCCTTTCCCTTCATTTCTCCTACTTGCTCTACCCTCATTTCCCCTACTTTCCCTGAAATAATAGTCTCTACTTCCCTCCCTTACATTTCCTCTCACCTCCTCCTCATTCTACCTCACATGTCCTACTTTTCCCTTTCACAATTTACCCTTAGCTCTTCTGCTCTTATTGTCCCTACTTTTCCTGAAATAATTGCCCCTAATTCCGCTCCCTACATTTTCTCTCACCTCTTCCTCATTCTACCTCACTTGCCCTATTTCTTCCTTCCACAATTTCCCCTCAGTTCTTCTCCTCTCATTTCTCCTACTTTTCCTGAAATTAATGCCCATACTTCCCCTCCTGACATTTCCTCGTATACTCTCCTAATTCGAATCCACTTGCCCTACTTCTACTTCCAATAATTTCCCAAAAGTCCTTCTACTCTCATTTATCCTACTTTCCCTCGTCTCATTTCCCTCCCATAATTTTCCATAATTTCCCTCTCTACTTTCTCTTCCCATTTTTCCTTTCACCTCACTTTTCCGACTTCTCCCTCCCTCATTATCCCTCTTTCCCCAGTCCTAATCTTTTCCTCACTTTCCATAGTTTTCCTTTTCTAATTGCTGATCACTTCCCTTCATAATTACCGCTCTCTTCCTTTTAATTCTCCTCCTGGAAAAAGTACGACGGATTGACAGATGGGCCTTGAGTGAAACTATAAGAAACTACAAGCCCGGAGCTAAAAAACCATAAAAAATGATTCGATACTTTATTTCCCTAAAATTTACGATTAGGTTGAGCCAAAAAACAAAATGTTGGGTTATCAGAAATAGAACTATGTGAAAAAGTAAAGAATCAGGACCCTGAAAAATTATCATTAATTTCTATTCGATCGATAAACGCCCTGGGTTTGCGTGTTAAAAAAATGTGCTTAAAAAGATATTTATTTTTGTCATTTTACTATTGTTGTTGGTATCAGGGAGTAAAGGAAAATTATGGGAGGGAAAATAGGGAAGTGATGGTAAGTGCGGGTGCGGGTAAGTTTATAACAAGGAAGTGGGAAGAGTGAGGAGTAAATATGGTTGGGAAGTCAGAGGTAATGAGGAATGAGGAAGTGAATGAACATTAGAAGAGTTGAATCATGGAAAGTGAGGGGAAATCAGGGGGAAGTGATAGGAAATCAGGTGGACGTGATTTTAAATTATGAGAGAAGGGGAAGTACGAGGAATTATGGGGACAGGAATTAACGGAAAGGAATGAGGTGAAAGTACAGTAATTCAGAGTAGGGTAGGCGAAGAAAATTATGAGAGGGAAAGTACAGGAAGTCAGGGGTGAGGGCAGGAAAATTGAGGAAGTGAGGGGAAAGTATAAAAGGGGAAAGTTTGATAGGCGAAGTAGGGAACATAAGGGGAAATGAGACAAGAGAAAATTATGAGAAATGAAAAGTGTGATGTAGGAAAAGTGAGATAATATGAGGTGCTGGAAAGTGGGTGAAGTGATGGGTGGGAAGTAGGAAAAACACTGAAAAACGAAGGGAAATGAAGAATAGCAGATTAAATTAGGGGAGTATAAGTAGGAGAACGGAGGGGAAATTAAGAGGGTAAAGTGATGGATGGGGAAATTATTGAAAGCGATGGTGGGATGTGAGGAATGAGGGAAGAGGTGTTAAGGTAGTGTGGATTAGTAGTAATTTTCATTCAATTTTAATTTACATAAGTTCATTCTATTCCTTTAAATAGGCTTCTTTACATTCCTAATCATCATGTCTTCATTATAAATTATTCACTAAATTGTTCAATAAAAAATAACGAAAATCAATTTTACGTATTATTTATAAATTAAATAATATAAATAAAAGCATATTTCATAATATAAAATCATAAAAATTTGAAATAGACATTTTTCACCGGAAATCGATTACATTGAACAAAAATGTTAGGATATTATATTATGTGAAGGGAAATGATGGGCTGCGAAGTGAGGGGAAATGTAAGAAGTAAAGTAGGAGAAATTAAGATAAAAATAGGAGATTAGGGGAAGTGAGTGATAAGTAGAGGAAGGGAAGTGAGAGGAGATTCGGGAGGGAAAGTGAGGAAAGTTTGTGAAAGTGATTGGAAGTAGGGGAAATGATTTAAAATGATGGTGATTAGGGGAGAAGAAGTGATGGCTTAGAAAGCCTGCAGTGAGGGCAGGGGAAGTAGGGAAATTAATTAAATTAATTAAGTGAGGGGAAAGTTTTAAAGGCCTATTAACGTCCTTAAATTTCTATGATAGTCACAAAGTCAGGCTCGATATTAAATAAAAAATAAATAAAAATCTAATAAGGAGTACTAGTAAATTACTCATAACTTTTGAAAGGTTCTATAAATTTAAAATTAACTATCATCTTCCAGATCGTAAAGAAATAACGAGGCCGAAGCAGAAATTTAACTCAAGGGACATCTAAAAAAACTCTTTGGGTGAATGTGCAGTAAAATTGATCAAGAAAGATCTTATCAGGAAGGGATAGGAGATTTTTATAAAGGTTGCACAGCAAGGAAGGTAGAAAGGAGGAAAGATTGGTTGATGTAGAAATAGAGAATAAAAAAGTTGCCTTCCATTTGCTAAGGGCTGAACTCGACCTCGGGGGCACTTGACTCTTCTCTCAGTGTGACATTCCAAACCCCTTTGCCAACTCGAGTCCTCTTCAGCGATCCCCACTTCTAGAGCTTCAGCTGAGTATCAGCCAGTATATATATATATATATATATATATGTGTGTGTGTGTGTGTGTCCCTTCACCATACAGATTGCATTATAGAAATTGATAGAGATACAAATAGATAACATGAAATCGGGCAGAATCGTGTAGAATCATTTAGGAACGTATAGGATCGGATAGGATTTATTAGGATTGAATAGGATCGGATAGTATCTGGTAGTATTAGATAGGATCGGATAGGATTTGATAGGATCAAATAGGATCGGATAGGATCTGGTAGTATTGGATAGGATTGAATGGGATCGAATAGGATCAGATAGGATCGGATGGAATCGGATGGGATCGGATAGAATTTGATAGGAATAAATGGGATTGGATAGAGTTTGAAAGGATCAAATGGGATCGGATAGAATTTGATAGGATCGAATAGGATCAGATAGGATTTGATAAGATCGGATGGAATCGGATGGTATCGGATAGGATTTGAAATTATCGAATAGGATCGGATAGGGTCTGATAGGATCGGATGGAATCTGATCGGTTCGGGTAGGATTTGATAGGATCAAATTAAATCGGATAGGATTTAATAGGATCAAATGGGATTTTAATTAATTGGACGAATTCTTAAACAAAAAATATTAAGCTGCAAACTAACATAGTTGCCTGTTGAACCAAGCTGTGAAGTTTTAAAGCAAAGGAGACGATTTTTTAAAGACAGTCGAATTTTAAATCCAAGAAATTTTTTTTATCCAAACGACAAAAAAAATACTTTACTTTTCGACCAAAAATATTAATTTTTATTAAAATAATTAATTTTTCAAACAAAATAGTTCAATATTCAACGAAGACAATGAGTCTTCAACAAAAGAAATGAATGTTTAAAAAGGAAGTTCATCTTTCGAGCAAGTATTTAGATATTGATTAAAAGAAGGATAATTGGCAATGGAAATACAATAATTGATACACCAATAAAAATTTTAACTTTGATTAAAAAAAGTGGAATTTAGCCAGATATCAAAAATTCTCAACAAAATATGTAATAGTTGATATTTTGAACCATACACATGCATTTTCAAAAAAAAAAAAAAAAAAAATCAAATTTCTACAAAAAGAGATACATTTTCATCCAAGAAAGATTTTTAATAAAAGAGAGAACCAAATTCATTGATGGAAAAAATTTGCTTCTGCTCGTCTTATTTCAAATAAATTTGATTGATAGGATTTTCTATTTTTTTTTAATTCGGTCATTTTACTCTGGTAAAATGACATTTTAAAATTTTAATCTGGTAGGATCGGATAAGTTCAAGTTGGCTCGAATAGGTTCGGATTGGTTAGGATTAAATAGAATTTGATAGAAAAGGAAGAAGAAAGAGGAAGGAAGGATCGGCTTGGATCGTCTAGGATCAGCTGGGATCAGTTACGATCGGATAGGATTGAATGGGATCGGATAGGAAAAATATCATCTGATAGAATTGGGTAATCTTTGAACTCTTTAAAATCACCTGAAATCTTTAAAATTTTCAGGAATCTTCATGAAATCTTTGTAATATTTGGACTCTGTAAAATGTTCTGGCATATTTTGAAGTGTTGGAAACTGTAAAAGTATCGAAATCTTTGCGAAACTTTTAATAATATTTTGTAATTTTCTGAAATATTTTTCAATTTTTGAAATCATTTAGAATCTTTATGAAATTTGCTGGAATCCTTGCAATCTTTGAGCTTTTTGAGATCTTTCGAAATAGCTTGAAATCTTTAAAATCTTTTTAAAAGTAATGCCTGAAAAGTTTTTTAATTTTTAATATCTTTAGAAATTTTTCCTGAAAATTTTTGAAATGTTTTGCAATGTTAGGAAATCTTTATGAAATTTTTGAAAATCTTTTGTAATTTTCTGAAATATTTTTTCATTTTTGAAATCATTTGGAATATGTAAAAATGTTTAATATTCATAAAATTGTTTAACTCTGAAATTTTTTGACATATTTTGAAATCTTTAAAATCTTTTACAACCTTTATGAGCTTCTGGAAGTTTTTGTGAAAGTTGTTAAAATCTTTTGCAATCTTTGTGAATGTATTAAATTTTTTGAAATATTATTTAAAAATTTTCAAACTTTTAGAAATTTTTGCGAAATCTTTTGAAATTTTTTAAACCTTTGTAAAGGTAGGGAAATATTTGTCAAGTTATTTAAAGACTTCAATTTTTTTGAATAAATTTTAATTTGTTAAAATCTGTAAAATCTTTAGGTATGTTAGTGAAATCTTTTGAAATGCCGTGCAATCTTTAAACTCTTTGAAATCTTCGGATATATTTTGAAATGTTAAAACCCTTTGTGAATGTAGGGAAATCTTTGTGACACTTTCAAAAGTCGTTTGTAATCTTTGCAAATACATTGCAATTTTTTGAAATCTTTCTCATCTGAAATATTTGTTACTTTTTGAAATTTTTAGAAAGCTTTGAAATCTGTTGAAATCCTTGAAATCTTTGAAATCATCTCACATATTTTGAAATCTTTTGGAATTATTGAAATAATTTTCAACTTTTATGAAGTTCTAGAAATTTTTGTGAAATTTTTAAAAATATTTTGTAATGTTTGTAAATGTATTGAAATTTAGTGAAATTTTAAAATATTGTTAAAATTTTTTTTAAATTTAGGAATCTTCTGTGTGAAATATTTTGAAATGCTTTGCAATCTTTGAACTCTTTAAAATCTTCTGACATATTTGGAAATCTTTAGGAACCTTTGAAATGTGTGGAAAATTATGGAAATTTTTGTGAATTTTTTAAAAATCTTTCGAAATCCTTTTGAATACATTGAAAGCTTTAAAAAAAATTAAATTCTATGAAATCTTTTAAATATTTTAAATCTTCTGACATATTTGTTAATCTTTGAAATTCCAAGAATCTTTGAATTCTGTTAACATTCTTGCAAGCTTTGAAATCATCTAACATACTTTAAAATCTTTGAGAACCTTTGAAATCTTTTTCAACTTTTATGAAGTTCTGGAATTTTAAAAAAATATTTTGTAATCTTTGTGAATGTATTGAGATTTTTTGAAATTTTGAAATAATTAAAAAAATTTTTAAACTTTTATGAATCTTTGTGAAATCTTTGCAGCATTTGCAATTTCGGATAAAATCGTTTAGGATCGGATAGTATCAAATAGTATTTGATAGAATCGGGTAAGATCGAATATAAACGAAAGTATCAAATAAGGTCACAGGATCGAATTGAATAGGAAAGAATAATATCGGATAAAATCGATTATGATCTAATAGGATCAAATAGGATGTGATAGAATAGGGTAAGATCGAGTATAAACAAAAGTGTCAGAAAAGGCCACAAAGGATCGGATTGAGTTGGAAAGAATAATATCGGATAAAATCGGTTAGGATCGGATAGGATCGAATAGGATTTTATTGATTCGGGTAAGATCGGACATAAACGAAAGTATCAGAAATAGCAACATAGGATCGGATTGAATAGGAAATAATAATATCGGATAAAATCGGTTAGGATCGAATAGGATCGACTATGATATGATCAGGTTGAAACATATAGGATCGGATAGAATCAACTAGGATCGGTTCGGATAAGATAAATGGGATGAAAAGTAAGCAGGCGCATATAGCTTAATTTCAATAATTTTTCTGATAATGTCTGCTTTACGGACCTGTGAATTTTTTTAAAGTTAAATAGTTATTTCAGCGAAAAAAAATGAGAATAAAAAATGGTTAATATTGAGCCCACGCGCGGGAATTTCCATAAAAAAAAGTTGGCAACGACAACCATTCTGCGCGACCGCTTACAAGGAAATAAGACATATCGTATAATTCTATGGTCTAGAAATAGTACTGCGAAGAACGTGCGTCAGGGTCGTTCTACGTCAAAGCAACGGTGATCAGCAAATGAGCTCGTGATTTTTCGTTAAGCGACAATACCTATAGATTCGATTCCGTTATTCGCGCGCGTGGCTGTGTCAATGGACCAGCTTACAAACATAAAATAAACATGAGACACGAAAAGAGAAAAAATATATAAAAATAAAAATAAACACAGATAACGTTTAAACACGATAAATCGGATGGAAAATAAATCTTGACATTAAAAGAAAAAAATTATAAAGCTTATATTATTCCACGTCGAATAACTTTTAGAATACGGAGACATGAAAAATCTTTACGGGTTCCCGAGATATGATTAAAAGTGTCCAAGCGTATCTGCGTCGAGTCACCGCTGCCAGCCGCGAGAGCGGTGATCGACGATATTTTTTCGAATTTCCTATCTTAACTTCAACTTGTGCTATACCTTTGGAAAAATGTGGCAAAAAATCTGAAATTTACGGGGCACCATGTTTAAAATCTTATTTTTAATTTAAATTGAGAAAACTGTAAAAAATCTTGGCGGTTTCCCGAGGTTTGACTAAAAATGTCCAAGCGTATCTGAGTCCCGATTCTGCCGCAAGTGTGGTCATCGTCGTTATTTTTTCGGATTTTGTATCTTAACTTCAAGTTGTGCTATAACTTTGGAAAAATGTGGCTAAAATTTAAAATTTACGGGGCACATTTTTTAAAATTTTACCTTTAATTTAAATCAAGAAAACTTAAAAAATCTTCAGTCACCTCTGTCAGCCGCGAGAGTGGTGATCGCTTATATTTTTTCCGATTCTGTATCTCAACTTCAACTCGGTTTTTGACTTCAAAACAAATTTTCAAAAATCCGAAATTCACAGGACACAATTTTAGAAATCTTATCTTTGATTTAAATAAAGATAACTTTAAAAATATTCGAGGCTTCCCGAGTTATGACCAAAAATGTCCAAACCCTCTCAGCCGACCTTGATGCTTGAGCCACCAACTCGACAAAAACGCTTGGACATTTTTATTCATAACTCGGGAACTCGTGAAGATTTTTCAAGTTTTATTAGCTCAAATTAAAGATAATATTTCAAAACATTGCCCTATGGAAATTTAATATTTGTGCTACAAATTTTCTATATCACGAGACGGTTTTAAGAAGTACAAAATGCCAGAAATTCTTGAATTAAATAAAAAATATTCTCATGTCATATATCGACTTTCAAAAGTCAGAAATATCTCTCCTAGAACTCATTCGACGTGGAATATCATTAATTTTTTAACTGTTTTACAAAAAAAATATCTAGCCTTTTTTCGATCGAGTTATCTTGTTTCAAAGTCATCAATGATTGTAGAGCTACTCGCGCTGTCTGACTGGAATAGTTTGCGAAGGTAAACTGAAAAAAATAGGGGAGACTTTTTATATTCGCTGATTGTAAAGGCGAAAAACAGGATGTCGCTGTAAACTTCCCAACGTGCGAATTTGCTTTGTTTTTCATTGCTAGAACGTGTACTCGAATGCCAAATAAATACCACGTGTATTGTATACTGCAGTCGAGAGGCTCGCCTTAATTACCTAATAATAGCAACCCGATTTGACTCATACATTCATTCACAACAATCGAGCGACCACGAAAAAAGGTTTTTATTGTTTTTTTAAATAAAAAATTCAAATATTTATGCTAAACGATAGATTTTTGAATAAATCGTAACTAAAAAAATTTCAGTCCTTATTAATTTCTAACTGCACTCTAAAAAAAAAGTCTCTAATGCGTGAAAAGCTTATGTTTGTAATTGGGGCTTAAATTTAGTTACTGGAACATTTAAGCTGATAAAATGGCTTAAATTAAGCTATTTTCACCTAATACTGAAAGCAAATTTCAATTAGGACTAAATTTATGGCGAAAAAAGACTTATTAAAGTAAGCTGTTTTTTAGGATTAAATTAAAACTTAATTACACTCGGACCAGAAATGATTATAATTTCATTTTCAACAATCCATGATATTAATTTTCAACTAAAAATATGAATTCTCAGAAAAAAGTGTAGCAGCAGAATTTTCAACAAAATAGCTGAAGCGTCAACAAAAATAGAATAATTTTTTACCAAAAGTTGCATTTTTAACTCAAAGGTTGAATTTTCAAACAAGAAACAATTTTAAACCAAATAGTTATAGTTACAAGAAAATAGTAGAATTTTCTACTTATAAATTACTTTCCAACAACAATGTTTCTTTTTGATAAAAAGAAATTAATTTTTAGCTAAATAGTTGAAGTTTCTACTAAAAAAGGTGAATTTGATTTTTAAAAAAATAAATTTTTAACAAAGAATTGCAACTTTCAATTAATTATAAAATTTTTAAAAAACAAAAATTAATTCTCAACAATTAATGTAATAGTTCATAGTCCAACCAAAAAAGTATTTTAATGTTTAATAAGAAACAGTTGAATTAAAAAAAAAGAATATTCAACAAAATAGTTGAACCCTCAATGAAAACAAAATAATTTGAAACCAAACATTTGCATTTTCAACCAAAAAGTATTCAGTTGATCGGAAATTTTTATTATTCTTTTAAAAATTCGTTTTTGTTTGTCTTTTTTGGTCGAAAATTAATCTACTTAGTTGAAAATTCATCCTTTTTTATTAAAATGTGCAACTGTAGAGCCCTAAACGAATCTGTTTTGGTTAAGGATATTTATGTGTTGCAAATTTAACTGTTTAGTGGATCATTTTGTCTTTTGGCTTTAAAATTCAACAGATATGTAAAAAATTAATTAATTTTGTTAAAATTTCGCGTTTTTTGGTGCAATATTAATATTTTGTGTGCTAAATTATCATTTTGGTTGAAAATTTAACTTTTTGGTCAAAGAGCTATCTGTTCTAGGTAAAAATACAACTATAGTGAACTATAGTGACTAAAGTTTAACTAAAATAAAAAATATTTTCAATCAAAAATGGAATAGTAAAATTGTCTGTTAAAAAAATTAATTTTCAACCAAACAAAGCGAATTTTAAAATAGAACAGTTGCATTTTCAGTCACAGAGATTAATTTTAAACATAAAGAATGATTTTATAACGAAAAAAATTGTTTTAAATAGCATATAAATTTGAAAAAAAAAATTAATTTAATTGAATTGCTAAATTTTAATCGGAAGAAATTAATTTGCAGAGTTAGATTTTCAATTAAAAAATCTTTCTCAACAAAAAGGTCGATTCTTTAAAATGGTTCATTGTTAAAAGAAAAGAGGCGAATTTTTAGCTGGAAACGGTCAAATTATATTTCCAGTTCAATTAATTTTTAACGAAAAAAAAACCATTTTCATCAAAACAGTTTATTTTAAACCATGGAGATGAATCTTCAACAAACAACGTAAAATGTAATAGTTGATATTTCAACCAACAAATATTTTTAATTAAAAGCCGTTAAATTTAACCAAAATGGACGAATTTTTTAACAAATCGTGTAGAAGAAACTTCAACCGATAAAGTTTTAATCCAAAACAGTCAAATTCAATCAAAAACAGAATACGATTATTCTACAAAACAGTTGGTTTTTTAATTGGAAAATGTGGTTTTTTTACTTTTCGCTGTGAAAAAAATTTAAACAATTTTAAAATATGAACATGTACTATGAATTAAAAAAATATATATATGTATTAAGTGGTTAAACTTCTAACCAAACAGATAATTTTTTTTTACCAAAAAAGACAAATCATTAACAAAAAATATGAAATTTCAACCAGGAAGATAAATTTTCTACCCCAAAAGACGCATTTTAAATGAAAATTACAAATCTTCACCCCAAAAAATGATTTCTTAACCTAAATTTTGAATTTTTAACTAAAAAGTTGAATTTCTAACCAAAAAGATGATTTTTTAGCCATTAAAAGTAAAAATGACTAAAAAAGATAATTTTTATACCAAAAGTCGAGTAGTTGAATTTTCATTTAAAAAAAAATAATTTGCAGCAAAATCAAACGAAATTAAGAAAAAAATAGTTAAATTTTCAACTGAAGAAATAGAATAAGAAGATTAATTTTCTACCAAAAAAATACCAATTTTCAACCGAAAAGATGAATTTTTAACCATGAACATTAATTTTCTACTAAATACATGAATTTTTAACCAAATAATTGGATTTTCAACTAAAAAATTATAATTGTTTAACCAAAAAATAATTATGTTAATTTTTAGTTATGGAAATTATTTTCAATCAACAATCGAAAAATTTTCAACAAAATAGTTGAGTTTTTAATTTAAAAAAAAATTGTTATAAAAAAATGAGATTTTCACGAAATAGTTTAATTTTCAACCAAAGAAAAACAGTTTTAATGAAGAATATTAATTTTTGACCAAAAAAAAAAAATTTCAACTAAATATGTATATGAATTTTCAACTTCCAACCAAATGAATACATTTTTAACGAAAATGATGAATCTTTTACCCAAAGAAAATTAATTTTCAACTACGAAAATGAATAATTCTCTAAAAAATGAATTAACTTTTGACATTATACATCAATTTTTAACGAAATAGTTGAATCTTTAACTATAAAAGATTTCTTTTCAACCAAATGTCGAAGAATTAAATTGACATTAAAAAAATTAGTTTTCCTTCAAACAAAGAACTAGTTTTTAACCAAATATTTTAACCAAAACGATTAATTTTCTAACAAAAAACACTAATTTTAACAAAATACATGAATGTTCAGCTAAAAAAGGTCAATTTTGCACTAAAAATGGAACCGTTAAATTTTCAATTGAAAAAATTAATTTTCAAACCAAAAAACGAATTTTTAAGAAAATAGTTAAATTTTCAAACAAAGAAATGAATCATAATAAACGTGAAATTTGAATGTCGTTGCATTTTCAAAAGTCAAATGATTTTACAATTTTCTATTTATTATTCTAGAAAAAAGGGGATAATAAAACAAAAGCGATTAAAAGTGTTAAATAAATATTTTAATGTACGAAATAGATTCAAGTATTGTTTAAAAAAATTGATAAAATATAAAATATCTGTAATGTTTTAATTTTGAATATTATATTCTTCATAAACAATTATCATTAATCTCAGGCACAATTCTACTGAATTAAATTCGTAAAATTTCTACTAAATCGGATTTAAAGAGTTTATAAATTTATAGAACTGTTATACAAGACATGTTGTAATTGTAAAGTTTATATATCACAAATAGCGCTATAGGGCAGGGAACTTGTAGTGGGTATAAATGTCATGAAAAAACGTGCCAGCAATAAATACATGCCGCTGTGAGGAGGTTGGAGGAAAAAAAAAAGGTGGAAAATTAAATTTCCCCCAACCAGGAGGTTCTCGAGAGTCACGTTCAGAGCACCACCTACGTGCTAGACAACGAGGAAATGACCCAGAAGAAGAAAGGTTCATCTTACGAAATAATAATATCTAAAAGTAAAAATTAAAATCAGAAAAAAAATTATATTAATTAGTATAATTAAATAACATTACAATGTTAATATCATTATAAATACTTTTAAGTATATTATCATTTCATAAATTTTGTTTACTGCCAAGGTTGAAGCTTTGTTTAATTAATTAATGATATGCTCATGTCGCTTGTCAATTAGTGATTAAAGCCTCAAGATAACAGACCAAGAATAATAATATCTCAATCAAATTAGGTTTGATTAATATTTATTCTATAATGTACCAAAAATTTCGGTTCCAAACAAGATTATTGATATGCTCCCCAAATTAGCGATAGAATAATAAATTATTTTATTAAATATAAATGAGTATTTTTTAAAATAATTTCTAAAACAATCTTAGCTATCTTCAGTGTGCTCTTTTTAATTTTCTGGAATTTTACGAGTCACAATTCTCAGATGAGGAGCTTTAATTCTCCTTTTTTTTAAGAAAAAATTTTAATTGTTAATGATTTTTCGATAATGAAGGCAAAAATTCATATAATTTATTTCTGAATGTTTCTAAACATTTATTAAAAAATGTCATTGTAAATGTTTTTAATAATTTGAAATAATTATGTTTTTGACTTTAGATCCTTAAGTTAAGAACTTAATATTTTGGAAGATTTTAAAATATCTCAAAGAATCAGGAAGTTTTTAAGAAAAAAATTTTTCTACTATGCAAGATTTTTATATTTTTAAAATAATTTAAACCCTCAGAAGATTAAAAATGTAGATGTTTAAAGATTTCACAAAAAAAAGCTTTTCCAGGATTTAAAAAATTAAAAAAAAATTTTTATTTGTTTCCTGGGAAAATTTCGAATGATTTTTACTTTGAGAAATGAATTTTCGAAAAAAAATTGAAAAATATTTTAAAACATTTCAAAGAATGTTCTAAAACTTTGCAATATAATAAATAAGTTTCCAAAACAAAATGGTTTAATTTTGCAAGATTACCAAACTATACAATAAATTTAAATACGTTTGAGATACATCAAACATTTTTAAAAGGTTTAAAAGGTTTTAAACTTAAAAATATTTTTCACAAATTTAAAGCAAAATTGTGGATTTTTGAAGATTTACAACTCAAATTTAGGTTTTTAAAATTTATAAAGGTTTAAAGAAAAAAAATCATTCTAAAATCTATTTGGGTAAACATTAGTTTTTGTTTGTTAAAAATTCATATTTTCGGAACAAAAAATTTAACTATTTTGTCGAAAATTCATTTTTTTGGAAGATATTAAATTTTTTTCTTTTATGTAAAAACTACAAGTAGTTAGAAATAATACTTTTTTGGTTTTTGTTAAAAAATTAAGAACTTTTTTGTTTGAAGTTCACCTCGATTTAGTTGAAAATGTAATTAGTTGAAAATTCAACTAATTAGCTAATAATTAATTTTTTTGGTTGAAGGTTCATCATTTTAGTTGAAAATTCAAAAATTTTCTCGTAAATTAAATTTTTGGTGGTCAATTTATATTCTCAGGTTAAAAGATAATAAAAATTCTCTTTTTAATTTGAAAACTCATCTCTTTTGGAAAGAATTTAATCTTTTCCTCATTAAATTATGATGTAGAAAATTCTTCTTACCTTGAATAATTTTAGTGCTTTTTACCTGAAATTAAAATCTTTTGTGGCAAAAATTCAATATTTTTCACTTGCCGTATCTGAAATCTTTTTTTATTGAAAATTGCACTTTTTGGTTGATAATTGGCACTAGTGTTGAAATTCTGATTATTGCACATCTCAAATATTAAACAATCTTTTTGAATTTTCGCAAGAATCTTAGGAAACTTATGTTTATATGTCCTAAGAATAAATAAATTAATTAAAATATTTATTCGAAATTTTTGTTTTTAATTAAAAATTTCTTTTTCCTTAAAATAAACAAAATTATAAATTTTTCTATATTCTAGAAAGATAAGATTCTCGACAGAGTTATATGAAAATTCCTTTAAGAATCTGATAAATTAAATCATTCACCGTCTAAAATTCCCTAAAAGAAAAGAAAGTTATGTAAAGTTAAATAAACAGTTATTCGAAATTTTGATTTTAAATCAAAAGTGTTTTTTCCACTTTAATCAAAGAACTGTTACTACTAAACTTAATTTTTTTCCTTGTTCTAGAAAGTAAAGATTTTTTATCTAAAATTTTAATTTTCTCTCGAAAAAGAAGAATTTTTAAAAAAATACATAAACTTTTAATTAAATTGTTTGATTTTCAAGCGAAGAAAAACTATTTTTTTAGAAAACAGCTGAATTATAAGCCCAAAAGTAAAACTTTTAACAAAAAATTAATTTACAACTAAATAGTTTAAATTTTAAATACATGTTTCAATCAATAAAATAGTTACATTTTGAAAAGATGCATTTTCAACAATGAAAACTAACGTTTTCCCAAAAGAAAACAAAAAAAAACAAAAAAAGAAATGGATTTTTAATCAAAAACAGGAATTTGTTACAAAAAAGTTAAATTTTCGACACAAAAATATGAATTTTCAACATAAAGGTAATTTTCAACAAAGTCGTCTAATTTTCTACCAAATTGTTGCATTTTCTAGTCTATAAGAAATTTAAGGTGATTTTTGTTTTTAGAAACTAATTTTTAAAAAATATTTAAACGAATTTTAATAATCACGAATTAGCTCTAAAATTAAAAAAAAGAATTGGTAAGATTTGAGAGCAATTTTAGGAATAATTCGAGTCAAATTAAAAGATATTTAGGATTTTAGCTTAAAACTACAATTAGTTTAAAATTCATTTTTTTTGGTTGGAGTTTGAAATATTTTGTTGAAAATTTCTGTTGCTGTTTTTAATTGAAATTCAAAATCTTAATTGGTTGAAATATCAATTCTGTGTTCCATTACTCGTAGACAATTAATCTTTTTTGGTTGGGAACAATCTGCTTTTCTTGCAATTTTGATTTGAAATATCTGAAAGCTTTACAAATCTTGTTGAATTTTTTCAAAAATTTAAAGTCAAATTAAGCTTGTTTAAACTGAAAAAAAAACCTAAAATAAATATTTATCAAAAATTTGTATTTTAATATTCATGTCTTTTAGATTGATTGTAGAAAGATAAATAAAAGTCAGTGAGACACTTTACTAATAAACTTAAATTTAAATGAAGTCCTTTGAGAATCTGATAAATTAATTCGATAACCGTCTAAAAATACCTGAATGGAAATATACTTATTATAGGTTATATATTTATTCGACATTTTTATTTTGTTTTAAACATTATTTTTTCTCTTAAATAAGAAAAAAATAATAATCAACATAAATTTTCATCTTGGACAGGGTTGAATAAAAAGTCATTTGAGTATCTAAGGAACTAATTCGATAACCGTATAAAATTTCGTAAATGAACAGAAATTTATGAAAGCTTAAATAGTTATTTGAAATGTTTATTTTAAATTAAAAATAATTTTTCTCCACAAAAAAAAACAAAAACTACTTCTAATAAACTAAAACTTTTTCATTGTTTTTGAAAGTTAAGACTCTCCACAGTGTTAAATGAGGAGAAATTCGAGAAACTGAGAAATTAATTTAGTTATAGTTTAAAATTTCCTGAATGAAAAGAAAGCCAAGGAAAGTTAAATAACGATTTGATATTGTTATTTAAAATTTAAAAATTCTTTATCCCCTCTATTAAGAAAACTATTACTGATAAACTTAAAATTTTTCCTTCTTCTAGAATCAGATTTTCGAAAGGTTAAATAAAAGGTTATTTGAGAATCTAATAAATTAATTCAATAATCTTCTGAAATTCACTAAATGAAAAAAAGCTATGGAAAGTTAAATAGTTACTAGGTATTTTCATTTTTAAGTAAACATTATTTTTCTTCTTAAATAAAAAAAAATTAAGAATCTACTTGAGTTTTCTGCTTGTTCTAGAAAGTTAAGACTCTCAACAAAGTTATTTGAGAAGTTATTTAAGAAACTGTAACATTAATTCAATAAACATCTTATATTTCCTGAATGAAAAAAACTTGTGGAAGATTTAATAGTTATTCGACATTTTTATTTTTAAATCAAAATTAATTTTCTTCTTAAATAAAAAAGATACTGCTAATAAACTTAAAATTTTTTATTGTTCTAGAAAGTTAAGACTCTCGACAGTGGTAAATGAAAAGTCATTTAAGAAACTAAGAAATAATTTGATAACCATCTGAAGAACCGTCTTAAGAAAATGTTTATTTTCTCTTGAAACAATCTTTCAACATTCTTTGAGGGTTTCTTTTTAATCTGTAGTTTTGTTTGATATTTTTATTTTATATTAAAAATGTTTTTTTCCCTTAATTAAGAAACCTACTACTAATAAATTAAAATCTTCTCCTTATTCTAAAAAGAGAAGACACTCGATAGAGTTAAATAAGAAGTCATTTGAGAAACTAAAAAATTAATTCAATAACCGTTTCGAAATTTTTATTTTAAATTAAAAATTATCTTTCCTCTTAAATAAAAAAAACTACTGCTAATAATCCTTGATTTTCTTCTTGTTCTATAAATTTTAGATACTCGTCAGGATTAAATGAGAAGTCGTTTGAGAATCCAATACATTAATTCGATAGCCTTTTGATTTTCCCCGAATAAAAAGAAAATTATAGAATTTTAAATACTTATCTGAAATTTTCATTTTGAATTAAAAATGATTTGTCCTGTTAAGAACGAAAAAAAACTGCTAAGAAACCTAAATTTTCTCCCTGTTCTAGAAATATAAGACTCTCGACAGGGTTAAATAAGAAGTTATTTAAAAATCCAATAAATTAATTTGATTACCTTCCAAATTCCCTGAATGAAAAGAAATTTATAGAATTTTAAATAGTTCTTCTACACGTTCATTTTGAATGAAAATATAGTTATAGAAGGTTAAATAGCGATTTGATATTTTTATTCGGAATGACGAATTATTTTCCTCCCTAAATAAAAAAAAAACTGCTGCTAATATAATTAAATTTTTTACCTTATTCCAGAAAGTTAAGACCCTGGACAGGGTTAAATAAGAAATCATTTAGAAACTGATAAATTAATTTCAGAACCATATAAAGAATCGTCTTAAAAAAATGTTTGCATTCTCATAAAAAAAATTTTCAAAATTCTTTAAAGGCTTCTACTTTTTTGGAAATGATAAAAAATTTACATTTTAAACAAAATTTGCAATCTTACTAAGCTATAATTTTGTTCGACATTTTTACTTTAAACCCCCCCCCCCCCCCCCCCCCAATTAAGAAAATTGCTACTAATTAACTTAATTTTTTGCTTTTTTCTAGAAAGTTAAGACTCTCGACAAGGCTAAATGAGAAGTCATTTGAGAATCTAATAAATTAATTCGATGGACTTTTAAAATTCCCCGAATAAAAAGAAAAATATAGTATGTTAAATACTTATTCAAAATTTTTATTTTGAATTCAAAATTATTTGTCTTCTTAAATAAATAAAAACTAGTTAATACAACTAAATGTTCTCCTTTTTCTAGAAATGTAAGACTCTCTATAGGGTTAAATGGGAAGTTATTTAAAAATCTAATAAATTAATTAGGTAAATATCTAAAATTCCCTGAATAAAAATAAAGTTAAGGAAAGATGAATAGTTATTCAAAATTTTTATTTTGAATTGGAAATTATTTTTCCTCTTGAATAAAAAAAAAATACTGCTAAGAAGCCTAAATTTTTTCCTTGTTCTAGAAAGTTAAGACTCTCAACAGAGTTAAATGAGAGGTCGTTTAAAAATCTAATAAATTAATCAAATAACTGTCTAAAATTCCCTGAATAAAAAGAAAGTTAAGGAAATTTGAACAGTTATTCAAAATTTTTGTCTTGAATTGAAAATTATTTGTTCTCTTCTATCAAAAAAATATTGCTGAGAAACCTAAATTTTCTGCTTGTTCTAGAAAGTTAAGACTCTCAACAGAGTTAAATGAGAAGTAATTTAAAAATCTAATAAATTAATCAGATAACTGTCTAAAATTTCCTGAATAAAAAAAAAAGCTAAGGAAATTTGAACAGTTATTCAAAATTTTCGTCTTGAATTGAAAATTAATTTTTCCCTTCAATAAAAAATATTGCTAAGGAACCTAAATTTTCTCCTTGTTCTAGGAAGTTAAGTTTTTCGACAGGGGCACATGAAAAATCATTTGAGAAACTGTGAAATTAATTTGATCGCCTTCTCAAATTTACTAAATGAAAATATAGTTATGGAATATTAAATAATTGCTCGGCATTTTTATTTTAAATTGAAAATTATTTTTTCTATTAAATAAAAAAACTACTGATGAAACTAAATTTTTTTCTTGTTCTAGAAAGTTAGGATACTCGATAGGGTTAAATAAGAAGCCATTTGAGAAACTGATAAATGAATTCAATTGCCGTTTCGATATTTTCATTTTGAATTAAAAATGATCTTTTCTTTTAAAGAAAAAAACTACTAATAATAATCCTAAATTTGCTGTTCGTTCTAGAAATTTAAGACTCTCGACAGGCTTAAATGAGAAGTCGTTTGAGAAACTGTAAAATTAATTTGATAACCTTCTAAATTTTCCTAAATGAAAAGAAAGTTCTGGATTGTTAAAGATTCATCACATATTTTTGATCTGCATCAAAAATCATTTTTCTTCTCAAATAAAAAAATCACTAATAATAAACTTAAATTTTCTCCTTGTGCTAGAAATTTAAGACTCTCACAAGGTTAAATAAGAAGTCATTTAAAAATATAATAAATCAATTACATACTTGTCTAAAATTCTCTGAATAAAAAGAAAGTTAAGGAAAGTTGAACACTTATTCAAAATTTTTGTTTTTGGTTGGTAATTCTTTTTCCTCTTAAATAAAAAAATACTGATATGAATTTTCCTTTTAATTGAAAAAATACTGTTAATGAACCTAAATCTTCTCCTGGTTCTAGAAACTTATTTAGGGGTTAATGAAAAGTCATTTGAGAAACAGTGAAATTTATTAGAATACCCTCTCAAAATCTTTGAATGAAAAGATAGGGAAGGTTAAATAGTGATTCGACATTTTTATTCTGAATCACAATTTAATTCACTCCGCAAATAAAAAAGAACCGACTGCTAATAAACTTGAATATTTCCTAAATGAAAATAAAGATATTTGTGGAAAGCTTAAGACTTGAGGCTTTGTGCGAGAGGTTTTAAGCCTTGAACCCGGAAGTTTTAACTTTCTAGTAGTAAAAGGCCATGTTAGGTCAGGCACCTCTCTTCCGTCAGCAAACTGCTTCTAGTACTGGCTCTGTATGATGAGAAATCAATTTATTGTCTATTTTTAATTCCCATACTTTCCTTCCCCATTCGGAATCACCCGCAAACTACCCTAACTGAGGGATTTAGAGCAATGAATTATTACAAGCAAATATTACGTAATGGCCTTAATAAGTTGATCGATTATTCGTGCTGTAATCCAATCTAATCCAGAGTCAATAAACTCCATAATTCTACTCAAAATATAGCATTCAAGCGCAATCATGTTGAAGTAATAATTTATTAAGAATAACAAATCATTAACCGAAGGGTGGCAGAAGAAACTAGATACCTAATAAAATGGGATTTTTTTAAAAGAGAAAAAAAATTCTCTAAAATCAAAATTACTTTTTAAAAATAAGTCAAATATCCACTCCTGGGAGAAAGTATTGCTCAATTGGAAAAGTATTTTTGATTATAAAAATTATCCAGGTTTGAGAAAATAAATGTGGACATGGACAATCTGAGAGTGGCACTAATCGGAAATTCGAGCAGACTTGATTGCGGAATGCGATAAAAAATTCAATATACCGTTAAAATAAAAAATAAGAACATGCTTTCAAAATATTATGTGTCTTTATACTGTAAATAAAGTTTGATAATAAAAAGTTAGTCAGTTGCGAGAAAATCGAACGATAATTGAAAGATGAATATTTCATGGGATTTCCAAATCGAAATTGGATAGCAATTCAAAATCGGAATTTCAATTTTTTGCAAAAAGAAAAGGATTAGGTCAAAATTTAAGAATACGATTACATAGTGTGACAAAAGATGCTTTGCTAAAAATAAAATTTCAAGAAATATCAACCCTAAAATATTTAATAAAATTAAAAATTTAAATTTAAAAATTGAAACTAAAATTGTTCTACAATTTTTCAAAGATATTTTGGAATTTTAGAAGTTTGAGAAAATTTTTTAAGTATTTGATAAATTTAAAAAAATCGCCGTTTTGGACAACATTTCATCATTGGTTTACGGTTGAAGGTTTACCATTTTAGTGGAAAATTCAACACTTTGCTTGTAAATTAAATTTTTTTTAAATTTATATTCTCGGGTTTGAAGTTAAAAAATGTTTCTTTTTGATTTAAAAATTCGTTTGTTTTAAAAATAATTCAACTATTTGGTTAAAAATGAACTTTTTTTTGCTATCTTTTATTTAACGTATCATAAATATTTTATGGTTAAAATTGAACTTTTTGTTTGAAAATTTAGTTTATTCTTTAAATTCTGATTATTGCAAATCCGAAATATTCAAAAAAATAAATATCTTTATGAATAAATAAACCTCAAAAAAATAGTTATTCGAAAGTTTTGTTTCGAATTTAAAATTGCTTTCCCCTTAAATAAAAGCTCTACTACTGACAAACTTAAATTTTTTCCTGATTTATAAGGTTAAGATTTTCCATTTAGAATGTTAACTTTTGACGGAAAGAGAAGATTTTTAAAAAAATACATAAATTTTCAATTAAATTGTTTAATTTTTTAGCGAAATAAGACATAAATTTTCCACAAAATATCTAAATTTTCAGCGCAAAAGTAATACTTCAATACTATTAAAAAATTAATACATTTTCCATTTTTAATAACATTTTTAATAAAAATTAAGGCATTTCAATTAAAATGTCCTCACAGTTTTACTTCTATTTTTTAACTTTTTTATTTGATAAACCGATTTTTAAATAAATTTTGTTTATCGAGTTCTATATTGCCACCCTTAACTAATTTCAAATACCTATTTGTGTGTTAAATTTTTTGAACACTTAAATTTGAGCTTGAATCAGATTTTCGAAAAAAATTTGTAGAATCGTTTCAAACTTTTAAATATTTTTAATCTCTTCGGTACCCGAAAACGTCTAAATATTTTTTAACTGACTACAATTTTTCGTATTTTTTTTTATCTTTAAAAATTCATTAAAATCTTCTAAATTTGTTTTGAAGATTCATTTTCTACCAAAAACCAAGAGTTTTTAAGAAAATACATCAGTTTTAAACAAATTTTTTAAATTTTAAAGCCAAAAAGTAAATTTTCTACGAAAAGGTTGTATATTTTTTTACAGTTTAATTTTGAACAAAAAAGTTAATTTTCAACCAAATAGTTTATTTTTTTCCGAAATTGTTAAATCTTAAAACAAATAAAATTAATTTGGACCGAAACAGTTGCAATTTCAATCACAGAGGATGAATTTTCGATCAAGAATATTAATTTTCGACTAAAAAAGACGAATTTTAAACCAAATTCTACAATTTTCGACCAGAAAATATCAATATTTTACTAGAAAATATCAATTTTCAATTAAAATATTATTTGTTAACCAAAAGTGAAATAGTGTTACATTTAAGTTGAAAAAATTAATTCTCAAACAATAAAACGAAAAAGAAAATTACAACAAAATAATTACCTTCATTAAAAGAAATGCGTTCTTAACTAAACTATATTTTTAAACAATTTATCAACAAAGTAGTTCAACCTAAAATATGATTTTTCAAACCCAGAAAAAAATTAATTCTCAAACAAACAAACAAAATTTAAAAAAAATTTCATCGAAATTACCTTAAAATAAAAGAGATGAATTCTGAACTAAAATGAATCTTTAGAAAATTACTCATAAAGTGCTAAATATATATATTTAGGGGGGGGGCGGCCTTAATTTAGTAAAATAATTATCCATCAGAAAATAATTGTTCCTTAAATAATGTTCAATAAAAAATAGCATTATTTAAAAAATAGTTTTTAAAAAATAATTTATTTTTAGACGCCAATTTTAAATGAAGTTTGTGTAGGTTTGAAATAGGAAGATATAAAATCTAGCTATTACTCATCGGGACGTCGTTTTGCAGAAAACTGTTTCCATTACAGAATCTCCGGACCTGATCCGGATGGCTTTCTCATCAAACTCATTTCCGCTGAAGAGGCAAAAGTGTCAGCGATTGACCGATAATTGTGTAGCCTTCCCTGCGACTTCATACTTCTATAAATTTTCCACACCCACACTCCGAGTCTCTTCCTTTGATATCGAATTCGATATATCAGAAGTCAAAGCCAAAAATTGTCTCAGAACAGATGAAATAGGGTGATTTTTCATGAAAATAGGGGAATAGTAGGGGGAAAAGATTGATTAATTGAATTATTGAATGATTGGTTGTGAAGCAATTAATCTCGTCCCTTTGTAGCTTAGTGTGTCAGAGCATCAGACCGGCAATATCATGAAAGACTGGGGTTCGGATCCCAGCGGAGCTCGGGATGATTTTTCAGACTTTAGAAATAAAAATCAATATTCAAAAATAATCATTTTAGACCAGTTTGTAAAAAAGAATTAGCATCCAATTATTTTATACATTTTATCTGATCAAAAACAATATCGTAAAAAACAAAAATTAACAGAACAGTTCGGCATTAGACCAAAAAAGGTAGTCAAATTTTCATACAGATAATATAGGAAGAATTTTTAAGAACACAGTTAATTTTTAAACCAAAAAATTAAATTTGTAAGAAAAAAGTTATTTTTAAACCTAAAATACTAACAACCAAAAATATTAATTTTATATCCAAAAAGATGAGTATTAACTTATAGAGATGAATCTTTAACTTACAAACGGAAAAAATATTTTTTTGGAATTTAAATAACTATCTGTAAATATCGAATATATAGCTTCATATGATTAATCTAATAAAACTGTAGTAGATTATTGTTTAAAGTATACATTATTTTTTCACTAACTAAATTTTTAACGAAAAAGATGAATTTTTGATTCGAATATATGAATTTTCAACGAAAAAGTTGATTTACAACCAAATAGTTTAACTTTTCACTAAATTAATAAATCTTCAACAACGAAAAATTTACTTTTAACGAAATAGTTATATATAGAACCAAATAGTTGAATGTTTAACAACAAAAACAGAATTTTTCAAAAAATTTAAGAATTGTCAATTAGTCAGTTACATTTTATACCAAAATACATTAAATGTTTGCAAGAAAGATGAATATTTCAAAGAAGAAATACGTTTTTTTTTTAAATAAAATAATTGAATTATTAACAAAAAAGTTCATTCTTATTCAAACAGTTTAATATCTTACTAAACCTTCAGTTTTTCAAGTCAAAAGAACGAATTTTCTGCAAAGCAGATGAATTTACAACTAAAAGCTAAGATTTTTTAACAAAAAAGTTAATTTTCTATTAAATGATTTAATTTTCAAATAAATATTTCAATTTTGTACCATTTGGCGAAATTTTCCACCAAACAATATGCAATTTGAGCGAAGTACAAAAATTTTAATCCAAGCAGTTTTAGTTCATACCAAAAAAGATGATGTTTCTACCAAAAAGATGAGTTTTCTACAAAATAATTAAATTTTTAAACCGAAAATATGAATTTTTAATAGAAAAGGGAATTTTCAACCAAACTGTTCAATTTTATTTAAAAGAAGAGGAATTTTCTAAAAAACAGTTGGTTTTTCGACCCCAAAATATTAATCTTCAACCAAAAAGTTGAGTTACAGCCAAAGAGTTGAATTTTCAACTTATCAAGGATAAATTTTCAACAAAAAATGTAATACTTAAATTTTAGAAGTAAAAAATTATTTTCCCACAAAATAAACATTTAAAAATAATAGCTTGCAACAGATTAGTTTTCACTGAAATAATAAATCGTCAACGACAAAAAAATTAATTGTTAACTAATAAGTTACATTTATAACCAAATAGTTGAATTTTTAACAAACAAAAAAAAGGAATACTAAATAACTAAATTCTTGGATTTTCAAGTTAAAGTTTAAATTTTCTAAAAAAAACAGATGAATTTCTAACTAAAAAATAAGAATTTTCAACAAAAATGTTAATTTTCTATCAAATGATTCAATGTTCAAAAAAATATTTGAATTTTGAACAAATTGGTCGCATTTTCTTATAAAAAAAGTTGCAATTCAAACGTAATACAACAGTTTTAATGCAAGCTGTTTCAGTTCATACAAAAAAAGATGAGATTTCTACTAAAAACATGAATTTTTTTACAAAATAATGCAAAATCCTGTTAAACAAAACAAGAATGCAACGACCAAATTTGGACCGCAACGAATAAACGAAAACCAAAAAAATAAAAACCCTATTGTAATCTGAAAAATATTTTTCTTAATCTTTTTCTTTCCTCTTTTTTATTTATTTTTTTTCCGAAAATTTTATCTTATTTTGTTGTTGTTTTTTTTTCAGATTACAATAGGGTTCTTTTTTTGGTTTTCGTTTATTCGTTGTGGTTCAAATTTGGTCGTTGGATTCTTGTTTTGTTTAAAAGGATTTTGCATCAATTTGATTATTGGACGTTAAATGGGATTTTTAATTTGGATTTTGGTCTAATTTAAATTTCGTAAATTTTTACAAAATAATTGAATTCTTAACCCGAAAATATGAATTTTAAAGAGAAAAGTGAACTTCCAATCAAATCGTTTAATTTCATAACAAAATGTTAAATTTTCGAGAATAAAAGAGGAATTTCCTATAAAACAGTTGGGGTTTCGACTTAAAAATATAAATTTTAAACAAAAAAGTTAAGTTACAGCCAAAGGTTGAATTTTAAAGTTATAAAAGTTGAATTTTTAACAAAAAATGTAATACCTAAATTCAGATAAAAAAATATTTTTCCACCCAAAAAAAATCATTTAAAATATCAGTTTCCAACAGATTAGTCCAATTTTTATTAAATTGTTGAATTTTTAAGTCGAAAAGATGAATTAAAAAGAAGTTATTTTTATCAAAATTGTTTAATTTGATATTAAAATGTAAAATTTTCGAGAAAGAAAGACGATTTTTTTTAAACAATTGACTTAACAACCTCAAAATATGAATTTTAAACGATAATTTACAGCCAAATAGTAGAATTTTTAACCAATAAAGGATATTTGTATTAAAAAAATAGTTGAACTTTTCAGATAAAAAGTGTTACTTCACCAAATTTTTTTAAATGCTTCCAACCGATTGGTTGACATTTTCTACTAAATTGTTGATTTTCGAAGCCAAAGGGTTGAATTTTGAAAAAAGTTTATTTACAATAAAATAGTTTATTTTTCAACTAAAATTTTAATTTTAATTGCTTCATAATTATGAATCTTTGTTTAAAAAAATTAATTTTTCTAAAAGTAGTTCATACCTCAACTAACTAACTTGATTTTTAACCAAAAAAGACGAATTTGCAAAGAAAAATGCAAAATTTAATATTTGATAAAAAAAAGCTTTTCATTGAAATACAAATTAGTTGTGCTGAAGAAAAAAAAGAAGAATTTTAAACAAAATATTGGAATTCTTGACAAAAACAGGTGAATTTTCCAGAAGTTACATTTTAAAAAAATTGAATTTTCTACCAGAATAGTTAAATTTTCTACCCAAAAAGACGAATTTTTAACAAAACTGTTGAATTTTCCAACAAAAAGATGATTTTTCAACAAAATAGTTAAACTTTTAACAAAAAAATGATATTTTCAACCAAGTATAGTCAAATTTTTATTTAATCGAGATGAATTTTGATCCAAAAATATATTAGTATACTTTTCAACCAAAAAGAATGAACTTTTAGCCAAAAATAGTTATACAATATAAACCGGCGAAAAATGAAAATTCTTTAAAAATTTGATAGATACGGGAGTACGGGAAAGAGTGTGAAGTCCGATATATTGATTAGAGAGTATTTTCGACCTTTTACTTTCTCGATTTCTCTTGTGAAAGTTAGACCTTACCATATATTCACTCAAATATATGAGACTCTTCGAAAAACAGAGCCGAGAGTTAAATATTTACAGTGAGAAAGATCGAAGGTAATGCTCATTGTATAATGCGCACTGCAGTAAGTTCGCTTTTAGCGATGAAATATTAGTAATGTTTGAACACTTCGAAACATTAGATTATTTCTTATAGTTTCTATCACTTTTCTTATTATAAAGGTTTTGTAGCCTCAGACAGAAAAAGAACAAAGAAGACAGGAAATTTGTAGTGTGGATAGGTGGAATTAGAAGAGGTGAGTAGAAGACGTGAGCGGAAATGAGGGTAGTGGATGTAGGTGAAGTAGGGGAAATTAGGACATTGGTAATAATAAAAATGAGGGGAAATACGGGCGGACAGTTTAAAAAGTGAGGATAAATGAGGAAAAGGTGACTAAGGTTGAAATAAGCGGAGAGGGAAGAGGGGAAGTGAGTGGAGAGGAAGTATGGGAGGTAGGGCACAAATAGCGTATGTGATTGTTGTTTAAGTAGGAAAAATAGGAAAATCTAGGTAAAGAAGTGGGGAAAATAATGGAAAGGGAAAGGAGGAGGGGGGGGGGGGTAGTGAAGTGAGTTCATTACTTTTTTATTATATGGGTTTTGTAGCCTTGGCCAGAAAAGAAAACAAGGAAAAAGGGAAGGTAGCGTAAATAGAAGAAAATAAAAAAGGAGAGGAGATGTTAGTGGAAATAGAGGAAGAGGATGTAGGTGAAATAGTGGAAATTAAGAGATTCCTAATAAGGAAAGTGAGGAAAAATGAGGGCGGAAATTAGGGAAAATGAGGATCAATGAAGAAAGGTGAATTCAGTAAAAATAAGCGAAGAATTAGTAGGGGGAGTGAGTAGAGGGGAAGTATTGGAGGTAGCGCAAGTAGTAGAAGTTATTGTAGATAAAGTAGAGGAAATAGAACAAATTAGGGGAAGAAAGTAGGAGAAGGGGCGTAAACAAATAGAGGGGGATTAGGAAAGTAAGGAGCAATAAAGCGGGATGAATTAGGGGAAGGGGAAGCAGGGGCAATTAGGAGATGGGAGTAGGAGATGTAAAGAGAAATAGGAGTAAGGTGTTTAGATAAATTAGGGCAAATTAGAAGATTGGCAATAAGTAATAAGATAAGTGAGGGGACATGATGGCTGAAAGTAAGGAAAGTGAGAGTAAATAAGGGCAAAAAGTAACGAAAGTGAGGCTAAATGAGAGAAGGGGAATGAGGAGAAAATAAGCTAAAAAGGAGCAGGAAGAGTGAGTAGAGAAGACAAATAGGAGGTAGGTAAAGTAGGAGAACTGATTGAAGATGAAGTAAAGGAAATAGGAAAAATTAGAGAAGGGAAGTAGAGGAAGGGATAGGAAATAAAGGCTGGGTGATAAGGGAAGTGAGGGAAAATAAAGGATGAGAAAGCAGTAGTAGGATAAGGAATCAGAAAAAATTTGAGCATGAGAATTAGGTTAAATTAGATGAGTGTATGGGAAAAAAGGGGAGATGGCAGACGGAATTATAGGAAATAATATATAAAGAGGAGGTAGGGGGTAACGGAATTGAGTCTAATGGAGAAGAAAAGAAAATAATAAGAAATTATAGTGAATAGAAAAGTGGAAGGGAATTAGGAAAAGAAGAGTGTTAGCTAGAGAATCTAGGCAAGGTGAGGGGATGGGAAGAGGAGATTGTAGAGGAAGTGAGTGAAGGGGATGTATGCAATGTAGGGTAAGTATGGGAAGTGAGGGTAGGTAAAGTAGAGAAAATTAGGGGAAGGAAAATAGGTACAATTAGGGGAAGAAAGTAGGGAAAGGAATAGGAGATGAATGTAGGGGTAAGGGAAGTGAGAGAAAATAAGGGGAGAGGAAGTAGAACTAGTAGGGAAAATGTGAGGAGGGGAAGAAGGGTAAATTAGGTGAAATTAGTTCCTGGTATGGGAAGTGAGAGGAAATGAAGTGAAGGGTAATAAGGATTAGGGAAGTAAAATAACTTTCAGTCATTTTTAATAGATTAAGAATATTTGTTTATATATTTTAATTCACAGAAAAAAATATGCTGGCATAGAGTTCGTTTGGTGCATATTTAACAAGTAGAGTTGAAACTTTAACTTCAGCGGATATTTATAATAAAATGAATACTGAAACGATACTAAAGTTTCTCGCAGTTTTTTCACGAATGCATTTTCAAGAAATTAAAATTAAATATAGAGACTCTCTTTAATTATTTAACAAAAAATATTATGTATATTATGTAAATATTATACATGTTTTTTTGCATATTTCATTATTTTTTATATTTCATCGTTAGAATTTGGGACTTTTTGGCTTCATTATTGACACATTTAAAACATTTTTTAAATAAATGATGTTTAGAGTTTCTTTAAACTTTTCAAAGTTCTTAGTCATTTTTTTAAAATATTCAATTTTTTATTGTTTATATATTATTTAGTTATTTTTAGATTCTTAAGTTATTTAATTGAGAGAATTATCGTATGTTATTTAATCAGAAATTATCAGATTTCAAACATAAAGAATTGTTCAACAATTTACTTTTTTTCAGATTTGTTAATAATTCAACAACAAAAAAGATTTTAATTTCAAATAATAAACAGTTTAATGCAACCAAAAAAGACGAATTGTTAAAAAAATACTTGAATTCTCAACGACCAAAGATTAATTTTTAACTAAGCAGTTACAGTTTTATGACAAATAAATTTTTACTGAGAGAAATAAATTTTGATTAAAAAAGTCAAACAAAAAGTCTATAAAAATACGAAAAAAAAACTCGAATAATTATCAAAATTATTTAACATTCAACCAAAGAGATCAATTTTCAGCTAAAATGATGAATATTTAAAAAAAAAAATTCAATAGAAGAGTTCAACAATTAATTATAAAATTGAGGTTTCAACTATAAAGTTGTTTTTTTAACAAAAAAATGGAATAGTTTATTTTAAAGTTAAAAATAAATTTCGAAAAAAAATTGAAACAAATTTACAACAAAATATTTTAATTCTCGACCAGAGATGTATTTTTAAAATCAAACATTATTTTTCAACCAAGAATAGTTGGATTTTCTTATTAGATTTTATTAATAAGTTTAGATTCAAGTAAAGAAAATGACTGAAAGCGGAAATTTCTTGAAAACAGGGCCAAAATATTTTTTTTTACTAAATTTTGCCTGAAAAAAGATTTTCTCCTTAGCTCCGCTAGGCATCTAACCACAAGCCTACCGATTACCGGTTGAGTGCTTTTACCACTAAGCTATTACAGATATCAAAAGAAGAATCTTTTTCAGAAACACACGCGGTTTTTTGCAAGTTGTCACGTTTTAAAACAAGTAAATTTTACGAGAAATCTGTATTATCATCAGAGATGGTAACAACCATGGTAAAAAATTTCGATCTCTCTAGTAGCTTAGTGGTAAAAGCACCCGACTGACAATCTGAAGATTTGAGATTCGATTCCCAGTGGAGCAAAGGAAATGAACCTTTTTCATAAAAAAATTAGGTTAAAAAATTAAAAATGCATAGCTCAATCTAGTCTGAAAAGACGTCACAGAATTTCTTTTACTTGAGGAATGAACTTAGATCTCCATTGATCGCTGCCGAGACTCTTCTAAGAGACTCGGCAGCCACACTTCGACTATTACCTTGAAGAGTCGCGGCTCCGGTACGCCTAATGAAAAAGGTTCTTTAAATATCCAAGGCCGTTGTTCTTGGTGGTTCGGAACCCACCATAAATTGTGGACCCTCCTGAAAAAAGCTGAAAATAGCGTCACGTATTATGTGGAAGCTTCTTAATACAAGTTCATAAAATCCCAAAGTACAGCATCACAAACTTCATTCGAAAAATCAGGTTAAGTAAAATCTAGATCTGAACAAGTTTGCCACTTTCGGATTTGCGAGAAGAATACGAAGCAACGATTCGTTTCGCGACAAATCCGCATTCTTAGAAATGTCGGAAACGGTTGGCTGATCGGGGTGGGTTAGCTTTAAAGGCATTGTACCGTAATCCAGGTCGTAGGAAGTCACCACAAATTACGAGGGTTTATAGAGAAAGTAAACTTAACGAACAAAACGTGAGCAAATAAAAGTAACACAAAACGTATATAACCGGAAAGTTGTAAATCAATTTCAAGTTTGTTCAATGTATTTTTGGTCAATAGAGGTACTGAGATCACATATCAATAAGGATATAGTTGTAATATAGAAAAGATTTCAAAAATTTCACAAACATTTCAAAAGATTTCACAAAGGTTTAAAATATTGTAATGATTCTAAATGAATACAAAAGATTTCCGAAAGATTTCGAAAAAGGTATATTACACCAGATTTCAAGGATCTTAAACAATTTCAAAATGTTTCAGTAAATTTGAGAAGATTTCAAAAGATTTCAATGATTTTAAAGGTACACAAAATATTTCACAAGCAATAACTAAAGAAAAATTTGACAATGATTTCAAATATTTCGAAACATTTCACAAAGATTTTCAAGATATCAAGGGTTTTATAAAAATTTCATAAGCGTTTTAAAAGAAAACAACAATTTCAAAGATTGCCAATAAGATAAAAAGTACACCAGATTTCAGAAATTTTAAAACATTTCAAGATTTGAAACGATTATAGAAGGTTTCGAAATATTTTAATAGATTTTAAAAATTCAAAAAAGACTTGTATACTAGATTTAGGAGACTTTACAAAAACTTCTGAAAGATTTAGAAAATTTTATAAAAATTCAAGGATTTCAAGGATTTTAAAATGTTGTATAGAGAAGATTTCAAAGATTTCGCAAAGATCTCGAATAATTCTCAATGATTTTCAACGATTTAAGAATGTTTTGGAAGGTTTTAAAAGATTTTATAAAGGTTTTAAATATTTTAATTATTCTAAATGAATACAACGGATTTCCGAAATATTTCGAAAAGGGTACATTACGCCAGATTTCAAAGTACTTAAAAATTTTCAAAAGGTATCAATAATTTTAAGCAGATTTTAAAAGATTTCAATGATTTCAAAGGTATAAAAAACAGATTTCACAAATAATGACTAAAGAAAGATTTGACAATGATTTCAAAGATTTCAAAATATTTCAAAGATATCAAGGATTTTATAGAAATTTCATGAGCATTTAAAAAAAAAATACAAGAGTTTCAAAGCTTTTAAATAGGGTGCACAGTACACCAGATTTCAAAAATTTTAAACATTTAAAGATTTGAAACGATTTCAGAAAATTTCAAAATATTTTAGAAAATATAAAAAGATTTTAAATAATACAAAATATGCGTTTATACAAGATTTAGGAGACTTTACAAAAAGTTCTTAAAGATTTCGAGAATTTCATAGCAATTTTAAGGATTTCAAGGATTTCAAAATTTCAAAGATTTTACAAAGATTTCTAATAATTCACAAACATTTCAAGACATTTCAAAGATTTTTAACGATTTAAGAATGTTTTAGAAGATTTTTAAATAATTTCCAAAGGTTTCAAATATTTTGAAGATTCTAAATGAATAAAATAGATTGCCGAAAGATTTTGAAAAGGGTACATCACGTTAAATTAGAAGGATCTTAAAAAATGTCAGAAACTATCAAGAAATTTGAGGAAATTTCAAAAGATTTCAATGATTTCAAAGGTACGCAAAAGATTTTACAAACAATGACTGAATAAAGATTTGACAAGGATTTCAAAGATTTTATGAAGCTTTCAAAACGTTTTACAAAGATTTTAATGATATCAAGGATTTCATAAGAATTTCATAAGAATTTCATAAGGATTTTAAAAGAATACAAGAATTTCAAAGGTTTCCAATAGGTTACACTACACTTAAAAATTTCAAGAAATTTCAAAGATTTTCAACGATTTCAAAAGTTTTCAAAATATTTTCGAAGAATTCAAAAAATTTTACCAAATTTAAAAAAATTAAGAAAAGTTGTGTATACTAGATTTAAGAGATTTCGCAAAAACTTTTTAAGGATTTCAAAAATTTCACGACTATTTCAAGGATTTCAAGGATTTAAAAATTTCAAAGATTTTACAAAGATTTCGAATAATTGTCAAACATTTCAAAGATTTTAAACAATTTAAGAATGGTTTAGAATATTTTAAAAGATTTCACAAAGGTTTCAAATATTTTAATGATTCTAAATGAATACAAAAGATTTTCGAAAGATTTTGAAAATGTTACATTACGCCAGATTTTAGGGATCTTAAAATATTTTAAAAGGTATCAATAAATTTGAGGAGATTTCAAAAGTTTTCAATAATTTCAAAGGTACACAAAAGATTTCACAAACAATTACTAAAATAAGATTTTACAATGATTTCAAAGATTTTATAAAGATTTTAAAACATTTTACAAAGATTTCAAAGATATCAAGGATTTCATAAGAATTTTATAAGGTTTTTAAAAGAATACAAGAATTTTAAAGATATAAAATAGGGTAAACGAGACTTCAAAAAATTCAAAAAATTTCAAAGATTTTTAACGATTTAAGAATGTTTTGGAAGATTTTAAATATTTTTAGTGACTCTAAATGAATACAAAATATTTCAGAAAGATTTCGAAAAGGGTGCATTACACCAGATTTTAAAGATCTTAAACAATTTCAAAAGGTTTCAATAAAAGTGAGATTTCAAAAGATTTCAAGGTTTTTAGGGAACACAAAAGATTTCACAAACAATGACTAAAGAATGATTGGACAGTGATTTAAAAGATTTCATGTAGATTTCAAAGAATTTCGCAAAGATTCCAAAGATATCAAGAATTTCTTTAAAATTTAAAAAGAATACAAGAATTTCAAAGATTTCAAATAGGGTACCAGACTTCAAAAATTTCAAAACACTGCACAGATTTGGAAAGATTTCAAAAGGTTTCGAAATATTGTAGAAGCTTTTAAAAGATATTGCAAAGTTTAAAAAAATTTAAAGATGTCGTGTATACAATCTTAAAAAGATTTCACACAAATTTCCCGAAAATTTCGTAAAAATTTCAAGGAAAGATTTCAAAATATTTAAAAGATAAAGGATTTTAGAATGTTTTGGAAGATTTCAAAAGATTTCATTAATGTTTCAAATGTTACTTCGTAAAAAATGTTTCGTCCGTCGACGCCAGACCTCGTCAGTTTGTAAGAATTAAATCCATCTGATAAAAAACTATTTGATACAATAACAAAAGAATATTAAATAATACTATATTGCTGTATAAAATAATTCTTACCATAAGAAAAGAGATAAATTTGGGAAGATTTCAAAAGATTAATGATTTCAAGCGAACACGACAGATTGCACAAACAAAGAGTAAAGAAAGATTTGAAAAATATTTTTTTAAATTTTATAAGGGTTTCAAAATACTTAAAAAAAGCCTTCACAAAGATTTCAAAGGTTTCAAGGATTTTATAAAAATTTCATAAAGATTTCAAATAAATACAAGAAGTTCAAAGATTTAAAGAAGGTACAGTACACCAGATTACAAACATTTCAAAACAGTGAAAAGATTTTAAACGATTTCAAATTTTTTTATCAGATTTTAAAATATTTTACAAAGATTTAACAAAGACTACGTAAAGATTTCACACAGATTACGAACATTTGACAAAGAATTTAAAACTTTCAGAAGATTTCAAAGATTTTAAGATCTTAAAAGGGAAAAGTACACCAGATTTCTAAGGTTTCCATGATTTCAAACAAATACACAAGATTTCAGAAAGGTTTCACAAATACATCAAATAATCCGCAAGGATTTCAAACGATTTCAAAACATTTCAAGAATTCAATCAATTTGAAAAGATTTCAAACCATGATGTTTAATAAATTTTAGAAGATTTTAATGATTTTAAACGACCAGAAGAGATTTCAAAAAGATTAAATCAAGTTTTCATCAATATTTAAAAGATTTTAAAAGGATTTAAAAATATTGCAAAAAATTTCACAAAGGTTTTAAGGAATTCAAGGATTTCAAAGATTTAAAGAATTTCAAGGATTTCAAAGATTTCAAAATAATTTTAAAAGATTTCAAAAGATTTTATAAAGGCTTCACAGATTGCTAAAGGTTTCAAAGTTTTCAAAAATTTCAAGGATTTCAAATACTTTAAAAAGATTCAAAATTATTCCCAAAGATTTCGCAAAAAATTAAAAATTCGTTCATTTGTTGTCCTGGAAAAATAAATTAATTTTCAATAATAAGTTAAATTTTTCACTAAAAACGATCGGTTTCAAACAAATTGTTAAATTTCAAATCGAAGAGATAAATTTTCAACCAAAAAGTTTAATCTTTACCTAAAATAGTTACAATTTTAGGTAAAAAAATATTTTCACCAAACAAAAACGAATTTTCGACAAAGTAGATAAATTTCTAACTGAAATGATGACCCATGCACTTATATTTTAAACTTTTTAAACAAATTTTAACTTTAAACCAAATAACTAAATTTTTACCAAAAAATCATTTTTTAACAAAGAAGACTTATTTTTTACCATAAAAGGCGAATTAAAAAAATACAAGAATTTTTCACTAAACGATTGAATTTTTATCTATAAAATATAAGTTTAACCAAAAAATTTTAATTTTAACCAAACATGGAATAGTTAAATTTTCAAACCAACAGGACGAATTTTCATGAAAAGATTTGAATATCGCAAACAAAAAGTTGCAATTTCTACTGAAAAAGTTTGATTTTAAATCCAAAAAGACGAATTTTTGACCAATCAGTTGAATTTTTATTCAAGAAAGAAAACTTTCTAACAAAATTGTTGAAGTTTTTATTAGATAATAAAATTTTTATGCTAATTAAATAAAAAATATAAATTTTCATCCAAAAATGAAATATTTAAATTTTTAGTAAAGAAAATTAATTTTCAACCTAAAAGAAGAATTCTCAACAAAATAGTTTATTTTTAACCAAAAAGGGAATAGTTAAATCTTGACTTGAAAAATCAATGTTTATAAAAACACGAATTATAAAAAAAAGTTAAATGTTAAATCAAAAAAAGGAGTTTTTTAATAAAAAGAAGGAATCCTTATCAACAGGGTTGAGTTTCCTAAACAAATGGAGGAATTTTCTAGTAAAATAGTTCAATTTTAAATTCAAAAGGACGAATTTTTAACCAGGAAGAATAAGTTTCCAACAAAATTGTTGAATTTTTAACAAAATAAATAAATTTTCAGAAAAATAATAAAATTTGTAACCAGAAAATATGAATTATTAACCAAAAATATAAATTTTCTACGAAAAATGGAATAGTTAAATTTTCAAATAAGAAAATTATTTTTAACCTATAGGACGAATTCTCCACAAAATAGTTAAATTTTTAAACCAAACAAATTATTTTGATCAAAGGACTTCAACTAACCAGTTGAATATTCAAATAAATATTTGAGTTTTTTTAAATTTTAGCCCAAAAATGAAATAGATAAATATTTAATTAAAAAATTAATGTTAAAAAAACATGGATTTTTAACCGAATTCTTAAATTTTCAACCAAAGAGATGAATTTTCAAACTGTCATGATGAATCTTTAACAAAAAAAATGAAGTTTTAATAAAAAAAGTTAATTGTTTGACCAAGCAGTTGAATTTTTGACAAAGAAGTTTAACAACAACAAAGCTGTTGAATTTTCAACCAAAGAAGATGAATTCTCAACAAAAAATGTTTTAATAGTTAATATTTGAACTAAAAAATTTTGTTTTAAATAAAAAACAATTGAATTAAAAAAAGGTATTCCCAACAAAATAGTAGAATCTTCAACCATCAAATATGAATTTGAATCAAGAAAGTTATTTGCAATCAAATGGTTGATTTTTGAAACCAAAAATAAGCATTTTCAATCAAAACTGTCTTTCTAACAAAATTTTTGAATTTTCAACAAAATAATAAAAGTCTTAATGAAACAATAACAAATTTTCAACTAAAGAAATAATGCACTTTCAACCTGAAGTATTTGGATTTTATATTATATATTATATTTAAATCGGAAAGTTAAATTTTTTTCTAAAATTGTTTCGAAAAATTGACATAGTTCCGACTCCCACTTCTGAAAGATTTACAACTTCCCAGGACCAGCAAGTCTATAAATCTCTATGGCTCTTAAAATCATATGTTTACCTTCAATAAGTGTTTCTTTAGATTTACGTTGTTCAAAGATTTCTCGAAACCTAATTTTTTTTTAAATAAATGCACAAGATATATTCTAAAACTCAATTTTCAAAAATCCGATATCTGTAGAAAATCGTCGAATATAAATTGTCTCCAATTTCTGGGTCAAATTAATCAACTGACATTTACATGAAACTCTGGGATTGCTAACAGAGTCGGGGTTTGCCTGCAAATAGCCTTGTTACTAAATCAAGAGAATCAAAAAGTAAACAGTCAGGGCCGTCTGAACCGTTTCCAATTGGAATGCATAATATTGCGCAATCTCCGAATGTGAGTACCCGCGCACTGCGCCTTTCCAGTAAGCTGCTGGTGAATATATAATTATTGAGGTATCAGTGTTAGCACGTTTGCATTTTGCAATTAGGGAGTATTGTGAATATACCTGATGCACAAGAGGAAATAATGTACATTCCAGGTGCTCACCAGTTGCTCAAAGGTTGTAATGAAACTAGTTAAGGGTAAATACCTCGAGCCACTTCCCTTTATCACTTTGTTCTGAATTATTGAGCTGGCCAGATTTCCAGATGATTAAATCGTAGGAATGTATCGAGTAAATATTACCTCTTACTCCCACACGGTCATCCATTTGTGTATGCTAAAAATAGATCATATACATACGTGCAGAGAAAGGAATGAAGCAACTTACAATGTTCATTTGGGATGATGTGTAATTTCTGTGAAATCTCGACAGTGTTAGCTGAAATGATTGAACTTTAAAAATTGAAGAAGTGATTTTAAAGTGATTTTGAAGATTTGAAATAATTTAGGGTATTTGAGAAGATGTTTAAGAATCTTTTATTCATTTAAGAAATTAATTGCAATTTCAAAGAATGAAAAATATTTTTTTGTATTTGGAAGGATTTTAAGGATTTTTGATAGATATAAATAAATTGAAAGGATTCAAAAAGATTGTTGGTATTTTTAAAAATCCCCAAAAAAGTTGAGTGCTTTAAACAGTTTTATGAGATTTCAAATGTCTTTTGGTATTTTTAATAGATTAAAAAAATTTGAAGTAATTCCTAAAGATTTTAAGGATTTTAGGGTAGCTTTAAAAATTACTAGGGTTCTTAATTTTTTAATTTTTACAGCCTTACAGTATTTTTAAAAATTGAAATTAATTTCCAAGGGCTTTAATAAGTGTCAAGGGATTCCGAAAAATATTAATGATCTAAGGGTATTTTTAAATTTTCAAGGAATTTGAGGGATTTCTGGGTATTTTAAAAAATCCAAGGAGTTTTCAAAGGCTTTTATGTGTTTTAAGGAATTTCAAAGACTTTTCAATATTTAAGGGTATTTTGAAAAATTCCAAGGAATTTTAGAGATTTTATGGGATTTAAAAAATGTGACGAAATTTTCCAGGGCTGTAATAAGTTTTAAGGGATTCCAAACGATTTAAAAGTTTTTTTTTCAATTCTAAAGAATTTTAAGGATTTTTGTGTATTTTCAAAAATCCAATGAATTTTCAACGCTTTGATAAGTTTTGAGGGATTTCAAAGAATTGTAAACATTGGAGGGTACTTTTAAAAATCAAAAATGTTTTTTGGGTATTTCAAAAATTCCCAGGAATTTTCAAGGGCTTTAATAAGTTTCAAGGGATTTCAAAGAATGTTAAAGATCTAAGGGCTTATCTAAAAATTCCAAGTAATTAGAAGGATTTTTGGGTATTTTAAAAACTCCCAGGAATTTTCAAGGGCTTTAATAAGTTTCAAGGGATTTTAAAAAATGTTAAAGATCTAAGGGCTTTTCTAAAATTTACAAGTAATTTGAAGGATTTTTGGGTTTTTTATCCATGGAATTTCCAAGGGCTTTCATATGTTGCAAGGGATTCCAAAGAATATTAAGGACCTAAGTGTCTTTTTAAAAATTCCAAGGAATTTGAAGGATTTTTTGCGAATTTCAAAAATTC
The DNA here is from genome assembly GCF_010883055.1 of Belonocnema kinseyi. Classification (NCBI taxonomy): domain Eukaryota; kingdom Metazoa; phylum Arthropoda; class Insecta; order Hymenoptera; family Cynipidae; genus Belonocnema; species Belonocnema kinseyi. Next base: position 48,779,256 of record NC_046662.1, on the reverse strand, counting down.
CACTGCATTTTTCAAGGCATTTTTTTCTAATTCCCAAGGGATTTAAAGGATTTTAGTCTATTAAAAAAAGTCCAAGGAATTATCAAACGCTTTAATAAGTTTCAAAGGATTCCATAGGATGTTTAATATTTAAGGGTATTTTTAGAAATTCCAATGAATTTTCAAGAACTTTAAAATATTCAAGGCGATATCACCGGATTTTAAAGATTTTTTGTTTAAAATTGTTTGAAATTTCAAGAAAATCATAAGGTTTTAAGGGTATTTTTGAAAATTCAAATGAATTTTAGAGCACCTTAATAAGTTTCAAGGGACTCCGAAGAATTTTTAAGATTTAAGAGTATTTTTAACAATTCCAAGGAATTTTACGGATTTTAGAGTATTTTAAAAATTGCAAGGAATTTTTAAGAGATTTAATAATTCTAAAGGGATTCTAAAGGATTTTAAAGATTTAAGTACTTTTACTTTCGACGTATTTTATGTATTTTATGGTATAATAAAAACTTTAAGAAATTTGAAAGATTTTAGGGTATTTTAAAATTTTCAAGGAATTTTTAGGAGTTTCAATCAGTTTTAAGGTATTCCAAAGAATTTTATTGATATAAGGGTATTTTTTTAAATTCTTTGGAACTTTAAGTTTTTTAGGATATTTATAGAGATTTTGAGAAATTCCAAGGAATTTTCAAATGCTTTTATAATTTTCAAGGGATTCCAAAGGAATTTAAGGATTTTAGAGTACTTTTTTAATTCCGAGTAATTTGAAGGATTTTAGGATATTTTAAAAATTCCAAGGAATGTTTAGGATTTTTGGGTATTTCCACAAAATTCCAATGAATTTTGAGGGTTTGAGTAAGTTTCAAGAGATTCCGAAGGATTTGAAATGTTAAAGGTTATTGTTGAAAATTCCAAGGAATTCCAAAGAATTTCAAGGATTTTAGCGTATTTTTAAAAATAACAAAGAATTTTCAAGGGCTGTAATCAGTTTCAAGGGAGTCTGAAGGATTTTAAATATTGAAGGTAATTATTAAAAATTCCAACGAATTTCAATAATTTTAGCGTGTTTTCGGAAATTCTAAAGAACTTTTTAGGGCTTTCATAATTTATATTGGATTCCAAATGATTTTCACAATTCAAGGGTATTTTTAAAAATTCCTAGGAACTTTTAGGATTTTTATGTATTTTTAGAAATTCCAACTTTAAATAATTTAACATTATTTCAAAGAATTTAAAATATTTTTTTCAAACTTCCAAGGAATTTCCAATATTTGAGGGAATATACAAAAATTACAAGACCAATTTTTAGGAGTTTAACAAAATTGCAAAGGAATTAAAATATTTTAGGGTATTTTTAAAACTTCTAAATAATTTTCAAGTATTTTAGAGTATTTTAAAATATTCTTAAGAACTTTCATTAAATTTAAATAATTTCAGGGATTTTAAAGTATTTAAAAGTATTCATGATATCTTAAAAAATCTCCAGAGTTTTTCAAGAATTTTAAAAAGCTTCAAACTATTTCAAATATCTTACGGCATTTTCAATAGTTTCAAATATTTTAAAATGGTTCCAAATCTGATGAAACCATTTTTCAAATTCAAAAATAAAATTATAAAAAATAATATATTTACCTTCAAAATTTTTCTTATAAATGATTCATTTATCAACGATTTGGTCGAATAAGAAAAAAATGTATGCTTCAACCGAAATCAATTTTTTTTTGTTTTAACCAAATTATTAGTTAATTCAGCCAAAAATTTGGTAGGTGATTCAAATATTTTCTTTAATCAATCAAAATTTATTTAATTTAACTAAACTTTTATTTATACCCAAAAAAATAGATTTTTTGGTTAAAGACCATTTTTTGAGTTTATAATGTCTGCAAATAATATACTATCTATAGCAAACGACGTCCGCTCTAATTAAATAAAAAATTTCTTTTTGTTTACAGCGCGTGAAAAATTTTTTTCAATTTTTTTTTTAATAAGCGTGCGTCTGCTTTTATTAAAAATAGTCGCTTGATTCTGTTAGGTATTCAAATTTATCTCGAGTGTGGATTCAAATTCGATTTTCTTTCGGTTTGCATTAGCTTAGGCGCCAGGTCACGATGTGCGGACAGATTCGGTTACGAGATGTGGAAAGAGAAGCGAATGAGAGGAAGGACGATATGAATACCCAAACGGAAATTTTATATATAGCACACTAGGTTACCCACAACAGAAGATAAAATAAAATTAAAATTTTTTTTATTTTATGCCCTTTAAATTTCCCATTTTAAACAATGATACATTTTGAATCTGGACGATATTGAATTTGAAATGTTCAATTTTGAAATTAAAAAAAAAACGGTTTTTGATCTACTAGTCTAATCCAAAATGCTTATTGTCTTCAGCTTTGAACAAAATTATTTCTAACTCTGCTGGGATTCGAACCCCGGTCTACAGATTGCCGGCCTGGTACTCTATCCTCGCACTTAGTGGGTCAAAGCACCAGACCGGCGATCTGAAGGTTTGAGTTCGAATCCCGGAGCTAAATAGTTTTTTTTTAATCTAAAAATAAAATAAAAATTTTTTATACAAATTTTAATATTAGTACAATTAACAAAGTAGAATTAACATTGAATTATTTTTAAATAGTCTTTTAATGCCTAATTCTAAAATGATGCAAATGCTGATCTAATTTTTATCGCGTGCATTTAGAAATACTTTATTATATTAAATTATTATTTAAATAAACATTTTTTAAAGTTCTAAGGTTTATTTTAAAGATAATTTGGTACATTGGTCACAAACTAAAATATTTTTTTGAATATTTTCCTATTATTCAGCCTCAGTCTGAAATTGTGAAATATTAACAATTTCTTGGAATCATAAACTTGATTTTTACATTGTACAATTTTATTAAGCTACATTTTGAATATTTTGAATATTGATAGCTCTAAAGAATTGTTTAATTTATAAAATCTGTATAAATCAATAGTTTTTTATTTAACCATTTTCAACGAATTTAAAGAATTGTTTTTTAGAGTTTTTTTAAAGAAGTTTTTGGGAATCTTTAAAGTTTAAAAAATATATTATTTAACAACTGAATCTTTCAAATTCAAATAAAACAATTATAAAAGTTGGAACTATCCATACACACTGAATTATGAATTGCTGAGTTTTAAAATAATGTATAATTTGACTAATTTATCAAGTATCAATCTAATATTATTAATTTTTTCACGATTTAAAATCAGAATGGCTACATTATTAAGATTTGAAATCAAAATGGTTCATTTCTATAAATATTTTAATTTGTAAATTACACATTTTTGAATACATTTTCTAAATTATTGTCTACTTTCGAAGACCTTAAAATAAAAATATTATTCGTCTTCCAATAAAAGTATTTTAAACTAAAATTTATTTATTATTGTATAATTATTGTCTGTAAAATTGTAAACTCGTAAAATTTTACAATTTCCATCCCTTCAAATTAGAAGTTTAAAAAATTAAAACTAATTCAATTTTGAATGCCCAGTTCTAAAATGATTTTATTTTTATAAAGTTAGTTTAAAAATAATAATAATAATAACTTCGAAAATAAGTAAAAAAAAAATTAAATGTCCTTGGGCTCATTTTGAAGATAATTTGGTACATTGCTTACCTATCAAGGTATTTTTGGAATTTTTTCCCCAGATTCAGCGCAAGGCTGATCTTGTGTAATAAGAATAATTTCTTACGATCAAACCTGATAAACATTTTGATTTTGAAACTCTATAAAGTTTTTGAAATTACTTTTGAGGTGTTTTCAATTTTGATTGCTCTAAAAAATATTCTTCATTTTCGAAAATCATTTAAACTTCAACAATTTATTTAAATTTTCTTTTTTCCTTCTCGGCTAACCAATTTTTATTTGGTTAAAAATTTAACTATTTCATTTTGGTTTGAAAATTTTGCTCTTTTTGTATAAATTCAATCTTTTTTGGTTAAAAATTCTACTGTCTGGTTGAAAATTGATTTCTTTCGCTTGGGAATTGACTTTTTGTTGAAAATCAAACTGATTTGGAGAAAATTTTATTTTTTTTCCAAATTCAAAAATGTTGTAGCAAATTTTTATATTTTCTCGAAAATTTGACAATTTTGTAGTATATTTAAATATTTGGTTAAAATTAATATATTTTATGTAAAATTCGCCTTTTTGATCAATAATTAATGTTTTGGTTAAAAACGAATGTATTTTTTCGGAAATTCTTCTTTTTTGTTTAATTCAACTGTTTTTAAAAATTTTAAATTTAAATATGTTTTTGTCGAATTTTTTTTGTTTGGAAAATGCAACTGTTTTGTAAAATTTTCGTCTTTTGGTTTAAAATTTTTAAAATTTGTATTTTTGTTGATTTAAAAATGCCCTTATTTACTCAGAAAATTTTAGAGCAATAAAAATATGGTCTGCAACTTAATCAATTGAAATTTGTACTAAATTCACATTCATTGTTCATACTATTTAATTGAAAATGTATCCGAGTTTGGCTCAAACTTTTTATTTAAAAATAAAAATGTGGAATTTATTACAAATTCGTGTTTTTGGTTTAAAATTAATCTTCTTGGCTCGGAATTCAACTATATTGTTAAAATCTTATGTATTTTTTGAGAATTTATCTTTTTTGGTAAAAAAGTTATCTTCTGTGTTGCAAATCCATTTTTTTGGTTAGAAATCCAACTTTTTTGTGAAAAGCTTTGAATTAAAAGATAATCTGTTTTAGTTCAAGATTAATATATTTTGTTAAAAAATGTGTCGTTTGTTCAAATTCAGTTATATTTTATTTAAAACAAAAATATTTTTTGTTAAAATATCTACTCCTTGATTGAAACTTAATCAACTTGCTTAAAATTTGATTTTTTTGGTTGAATATTCATAATTCCATTTGAAAACTCGTTTTCAAAAATTGAAAACACACTATTTAACAGAAAATTTAACTATTGTGCAAAAATTTATATTCCCGTGTTGAATATAAAACTGTTTTGTAGCAAATTCATCTTTTTGCCTTGAAAATTAAACAGTTTGCTAGAAAATTGAACTATTTTGTAGAAAATTCGTTTTTTCATTGAAAATTAATTTTCTTAAATTAAAATTCAACTACTCCATTTTCGGTTGATAATTGATATTTTTCGTTTAAAAATTCCACTGCTTAGTTAAAAAATTGATCAATGTATTTTGTTGAGAATTGATCTTTTTTTGTCGAAAATTCATCTACTTGGTTTAACTACTTTGCTAATTCATAATAAATGGTAAGGCTTTGTTCCCTTCCATTTAATAATTTTAGGATGACCTCTAAATAAATTTAACAAAAAAATTTATTCGGAACAAACTGCATTTAGATAGAGGGCAAGGGGGGGTCAAAATTTCACCGCAAAATTAAAAAAAATTACCAGAAATCTAGAATCTACTTCACAGTAGGACTTTTTTATTTGCTTTATAGTTCTTCATATTTTCTCAGACGGTCTTGGACATTTTAGTATATCAAATTTGTTCAGTTTATCATAATTTCCTAGACTGTCCAGGACTGAGTGCTATACTTTGTATAGGACTCTGTTCTATAATTAGTATAGGACTGAGTTCTATACCTTGTTTGAAACACTTTTTTCCGTGCATAAAATAGACTATTCTGAATTTTTAGGAATGCATGTATGTTGAATCTCGGGAGAACACCATTTTTCGTTTGACGAAAGCCAATTTGGTACGAAGTCACTGCTGTCAAGACTAAGTCTTAGAAGTGCATCCACTTGCATGTCGAGCGTAAACTCTTCAGTGTAAAGTTATATATGTTCACTGTTCCCGTAGTTCTAGAATTCGGGGTGATCCACTTCTTTCCCTCTTTTCCCTCGTTTCCCTCTTTTCCCCTTTTCCCATCCCTATTTCCCCACGTCTTTCCTTCCGTTTTTCGAGCAAATACTTTTCCTCTATAGACTCCATGATACGAGGGGGAACGACCGTAAACTTTCTCTCCCTCCCTCTGTTACTCTTTCTCTCTCTGTTGCTCTTTTATCTCAGATTTCGTAGATGGGAAGATGCCTGGGTTCGTGAGTACGTGACCTCGCGGGTAAAATAGAATCAAGTTTACTTTCTGAGTTTATTCTGATCGAACTGATTATTATTATTATATTTTTATAATTTTTTTTATTCTGTAAAGTATTTTTAAATGCTTCAGAAAAAATTTTAAAGCTTCCTGAATTTTTTAATGAAACTAGAAAATAAACACGAGGGCTATGCGTGTCAATCATATTTTCAGCAACAATGACCTTATTTCTCTTGATTGCAAGTCTAAAAAAATTTTTGATGCGAGTGCAGTTCAATAATTACATTCATGATAAAATAATTTTCTCGCAAGAAACATAATTTTTTATATTGCTGACTTTGATCAGTAATAGTAACTCGAGAAACAAGACGATTCCGTTCAATAGATGTGAGTGCAGGATGCAGGGGCGCCACAACAGATACTATTCACAAAGTGAAGACATGGCTATGTAAATTGTATTTCTTAACGTTTGGCGATCCTGCTTCCTACACTCACATCTGTTGAACAGAATCGATTTGCTTCTGGAATTACTATTGTCATCCAAAAAATTCTTTTTTCTACCATTTGTCCTGCTGTGCCTCCCACGCGCTAACACTGATTAAAGTCAGTAATAGTAAGAATGATTTTTCTTTCGAAGGCATTATTTAATGATAAATTGCGTTACAGAACTGCACTTGCATTATTAAACTGCACTCGCATAATAAAACTGCACTCGCATAGCAAAAATGCACTCGCATCGCAAAACTGCATCCGCATAAAAAAATGCGCAGGTGGAGCCATTAAACGTCTTCCTATCTTCATTTTTTATCAAGATAAAGTATCCGTAAATTAATCTCTAGCAAAAAGTTAACTATTGAATATTTCGGAATTTTGAAAAATTATTTTGTATTAAAAAATCTTGAAAGAATATCTAGGAATTTTTTCAGATTTTTTATAACTTGGTTTGGAAACAGGAGAAAGCTGGCGCTTGAAAAAGAAGGCCGAAAACCCTCATTTTTAAAAATATTTTGCCCTTTAACTATTAAAACTAATTTTTTTTTAGGATAAAAGTCACCATATTGTTAAATTCAGAAGACTTTAGGCCTTTGGAAAATTCTATTGGAAAATTGAGAGTTCTTTATTAAAATTTTAACAAGAAAGTACATTTCCAAGCAAATAGTTGATTTTTAAAACAAAAAAGATAATTTATCAACGAAACTCGTAATATTTAATATTTCAGTTCAAAAAGATTTTTATTTTTTATAAAGAATAGTTGGTATTATTAAAAAATACCAATTTTCAACAAAATAGTTTAAACTTGAAATAAATAAGATTACCTCTAAACTATCTTTATTTTGTACCCAAAAGAATTAAAGATTTTCCAAAAGAACGAAATTTTATGAAAAAAGTTAATCTTTTAAGCCAAAAGTATAAATTCTCCAGAAAAAATGTTAATTTCAACCAAATAATTCAATTCTCAACCAATTACATACATTTTTCATTAAATTAATAACATCATGATCTGAAATAAAGGTTTATATTTTTAATGATGCTTGTTACACAAAATTAGAAAGATTTTTTTTTAAGCCAGATGTTAAAAATATAATCATTTGGTGTTTTAAAATGTTTTATTATATTAGAAAATTCCCAACTATTATAATTCTAATTGTAAAATATATAATCAAATAAAAATAAAACTATTCTTTATAACATAAATTACCTTAGAATTGGTTGAGACCAGATGTTAAAAATATACTCTTCTGGTGTATGTACTAGATGAGTATTTTATTAACATCTGGTCTCAAAAAACCATCTGTTATATTTACCAGATGATCACATTTTTAACATCTGCTCTCAAGAAATTTTAAGTTAATCTATGCCGTAAAAAATATTCTTATTTTTCATTTTATGTTTGTTTATTTAAAAAATACCATTCAGTCATGTATGAAGTAAAGAACTATTGTGTAATAATAATCCTAATCGATTTGAGGGAATCGGATAAGGTCAGAAGTGTATGCCTAGGGTTATAATCAGAGTTTAATTATTGCGTTATTGTACTGGCTAACGTTCGCAATATACAATCGAATGGCAACGTGTCAGTCATTCCTTCCATGAGATGAGATTCAATATTTGTATCGATTCTCCTCTCTAATGGACGAACCCACGAATTCAGGTTGAACTGGAATAATCCATTCGTTTGCATACCCCAGAACCGATTCTGGAATCAATACGGAACTCAATTCTTCTGTCAATTTGTGATATCTTAAAAGCCCCCTCGTCTAACCCATCAAAATATAATGCGACACTGAAACTGACCTCCGTCTTATTCTTAAATACGATTTTTTTTTCATTTCAGAACATTGATTATGATCTGTACGTGAAATCTTTTTTTTAAGAATTCTTATTTTTTCCCTTGTTTTTAAGGAAACTTGGCTGTTTTTAATTACCATTTAATTAATTACCATTACGTTTTTGGTTCAGAATTTATCTTCTTTAGTGAACAGTTTTAATACTTGGTTGGTAGTTTAACTACTTTTTGAAACATGATTTATTTTTGTTAAAGCTAAATCTGTTTGGTTAAAAATTTAATTATTTTGTTAAAAATTCGCTTAATTTTTGTTTAAATATTAATTTGTTAAATGAAAACTAAACCATTACATTTTTCACAGAAAACTTACCTTTTTTAGTTAAAAATAAAACTGTTCACTTGAAAATTAATTGTTTTCGTTATAAGTCTAAGTACTTCCTTCGCAATTTATGCATTTTGCTGATAATCTGTTTTTTTTTTATTAATTTTTTTCGTTGAAAAATTAACTTTTTGGTTGAATTTTGAACCCTTTTTTTGAAGATTCATTTTTTTACCATTCATCTCTTTAGTTTGAAATTTAATTATTTTTCTAAAAATACTATTCATTTTTGGTTAATTAATAAGTTTTCTTAAAAAATGAAACCATTCCATTTTTTGTTAAAAATGTATCTGGTTGTAAATCCATGTTTTTTTCTTGAAAATACGTCTTTTTGGGAAAAAAATTAATTTTGCTTTTAAGAAATTCATCATTTTTTGTTTAAAATGTTATTATTTGGTTGAAATTTAATCAACTCTGAGTAAAGATACAACTGTTTTGTTGACAATTTGTCTTTTTGGTTGAACATTCATAATATTATTTGAAAATTCGATTCTTGCGGCGCAATTTTTTGTATGCTAAAAATTCATATTATCGGGTTGACAATTCAACTATTTTGTAGAAAATCCAGCAATATTTGGAAATTCAACTACGTTGGTAGGGCATAATAAATACTATACTTTGTTTAAAATTAAACTATTATTTGAAAATTTAATTGTTTTGTTGAAAGTTCTTTTCCTTTTCGGTTTGAGAATATTTCCCTTCGAGTTAAAAATGTATGTACCTTGTTGAAAAATAACGTATTTTTTTGATAGTAAATTTCTTTCGAAGAAAATAATATTTTTGTTTAAAAAATTACCGTTTTGTTCGAAAACTCAACTTTCTGGTTGAAGAATTATTTCGTTAATAATTCGTTTTTTGAATAAAAATTCATCAAATCAGTTAAATATTTAACAGTTTAGTCTCAAATCACTTCATTGTTAAAAATACATATTTTTCGGTTAAAAATTCAAATATTTTGTAGCAAATTAAACCATTTGTTAAGGAATTAAATTATTTTGCTTAAACATTGAACTGCGTTGGTAAGGAATAATACAAGATTAAAGATTTTAGTTGAAAATTCAACTCATTGGTCGTGAATTAATATTTTCTGTTAAAAATTAATACTTTCGGGTTGATAATTCAACAGTTTTTTTGTTTTAGAACTAATTTTTTCATCTGAAAATATTGCTTTAAAACTTCAACTGTTAGGTAAAGAATTTTTCTTTTTATTCTTCAACTTGGGTAAAGAATTAATATTATATGTTGAAAATTCATTTATTTAGTTCAGGATATAAATATAAATAATATTCTCTAAAATCTGATAAATTATTATTAAAAATACTTACAATTCGCAATAAAAAAACACAACGGATGAAAAAAATTGCAAATGTTGTTCGAGCTAGAACGATTTTTGTTTTAAAATACCAATTTTTTCTGTAAACTGCTAACGCACCTTAAATGATTACCAAATTTTTCAGCTTTAAAATCAAATTTTTTTTTAAATATAAATTTCTCATAAAAAAGGCTAATAAAACCGAAAAATTTATTTTTGTAATTGTTGAAAAAATGTTAAGCTTTGAACTCTAATAATTTCTTATCGATAAAAAGAATTATCTGTTCTAAAATTGTTTCATATTAATTTGAGAATGGTATTTGATCACGAAAAAATTAAATAATTAAAAATAGCCTTTGTTAAAAACAGCTCTTGTTGCAAAATATTTAAGTTTAAGGTTTTTTATATTTAGAGTTTCCTCAGCCATTCAGTTTCAGCAGCTTCATTGTATGTTGATCGTGCGCTTGTTTGAAATATTTGCATATGCAAATCAATTTTTTTAATCATAAAGTACAAAAAGATTTTATAAATGATTTTAAATTCACATTGGTAAAAAAAGGTACCCCTTCCTTCCAATTTAAAATCAATCAATTGTTTGTAAAAAGTAAAATCAAATAATTATTTTAGTTTGTGCTCTCAAAAATTATATTATGATCTGAAATTCAATTTTTATTATTTATAAAATGAGTTGATTAAAACATTTTATAGTTTCAAAAAAGTGCGCCGTTTACAGCCAGTGAGACTGCAGATGCAACGCATGCGCAGTGCAGTTGGGCACTGTCGCGTAGAAAAATGTATTTTTCCCATTGAAAATGTTTTAAATTATTACAAGAATATCTGCAGATCACAAAAATATTTATAAATTTAAGAACAGCCATTGTTATAAACATTTCTTGAAATTCAACTGTTTTGTAAAAAAATTCATCTTTTTAGGTTAAAAATTCAACTCTTTTCGTAGAACATTAACTTTTTATTTTAAATTCCTATTTTGTTCCTAATAAGTCGACTGAGATCTTTTTTGTACGAAAACTTTTTTTTCTTAAAATTTCTATTTTTTATTTAAAAGTTCATATTTATTATTAAAAATAATCCATCTTTCTTAGATAAAAATGCAACTGTTCTGATGAAAATTAAACTATTTTCTAGAAAATTTACTTTCTGTTTAAAATTCGGATTTTTGTGTTAAAAAGTCAATTGAAATCTTTCTTCAATGAAAATTAAACTCTTTTTTTGAAAATTTGTCTTTTTGATTTTTAAATTCTTCTGATTTAGTAGAATTAAATTATTTTTACAGTTTTTTACAGCTTACATTAATCAGTTTTAGTGAAAATTTCATCTTTATTGGATACAAATTCTACTATATAGTAGAGAATTTAACTATTTTGTTAAAAATGCATATTTTTGGTTTTAAAAATTCGTATTTTTCGATTAAAAATTCAGTTTTTTCGTAGAAACTTATTTCTTGTTACAAAATTCATATTTTCATCTAGAAAAGTCAACTGGAATCTTTTTTGGATTAAAAATCAACTATTGCTTGCAATGTTTTTAATAAAAATGCGTCTGTTTCAAGAGATATTTAATATTTTTTTCTAAAATGCAACTATTTGATAGAAAGTTCAACAATTTTGTCAAGAAGTTATCCTTTGATTGAAAAATCGTCTTTTTGGATTAAAAATTAATTTTTTTGTGGAAACTTATTTCTTCTTTAAAAATTCATATTTTGATCGTGAAAAATCAACTGAAATCTTTCGTAACATGAAATTAAATTTTTTTTTAAATTTATTATTTTGATTTAAAAGTTCACCTGTTTCAGCAAAAATCTAATTTTTTCACGAACGTGCAAGTTTTTCAACTATTTTATTTAAAAAGTTTGGTCGAATCATTTTGCGAGGAAATTTTGTTTTAAAGATTTATATTTTTAGTTGAAAATTCATCTCTTTGCTTCAACGTGTAACTATTTTTTTTAATTAAACTTTTCTAATAAAAAATGTAACTACTTGGGTAAAAGTCAGGGCGCATCGTTTAAAATTTATTTTTCGATTGCAGGCTTATATCTTTGTTTGAAAATTTAACTGTTTAGTGGAAAAGCTCTTCTTGGCTTGAAATTAATTCATTAACTGAAAATGTAATTAGTTTTACATTTTTTTACGATTTACCCTTTTTATTTTAAAATTCTTCTTTGTTGATAAAAAAAAGAATTTTCTTGGTTTGAAATTTTATTTTCGTTGGGTGAAAAGGCATCTGTTTCGTGAAAAATTAATTTTTTACAAAACTCATATTTATTTTTTGAATATTAAATTTTCGTAGGGAAAATTTATTTTTTGGTTTGAAGGTTCAAAAATTAAAAAAATAATGGTATTCATTTCTCAAATAAGAAATCTTTATTTGTTGAAAATTCGACATAAAAAAAAATTCTATAAATTTCATCTTTTTTTATTGAAATATGAACTATGACACTTTTTAGTTGGGAATTTATCTTTTTAGGTTGAAAATCCAACGAGTATGTTAAAAATGTAGTTCATTTATTGAAAATACAAGTATTTGATTGAAAAGCCATCTTATATAGTAGAAGACATTTTTTGTTTAAAATAACTAATAAATATAATAATTTTAATTTATTTTCGAAATAGTGTTTTATTCCGTTAATAAAATAGTTTATGTTGAAAGTATTAAAAAATTTAAATGCTCATGTTACAACTACTTGCGGCGCGGCATCAACTCTCGGAAGGGCTAAAGAAGGGAGGGCTATTCCGGGGTTCCACTGTATTTATATATTAATGATCAAGAATTTAAAACATGTTTTCGGACACCCTGCCTAATTCTACTATCAAAAACTAACAAAACATTTATGGAAACTAAAAATTACGTAAATCAATAGGGGGGGGGGGGTAGACATATTTTTATCTGATATTCATAATAAAGTTGAAAGTTTTTGCCTGAACTCAATTTAGACCCTCAGTCCCTTGATAATTTTCTGTTGCTATATGTAGACACTATGATTTCAGAAGAAACATCCTATTAGAGGAGCCGATAAAGTGTGCTCTAATTATTAATACAGAGGATAGATAGTGTTCATCAATGGAGGTTCAAAGCGACTCTCGTGTGAGATGGTGTTTCCGTCAATTATTGCAAAAATAGATTCTGTCTGATAAAATATAGGGGAAGATAATTCATAATTTTTATTCGAAATCGATTGGAACCCTTAAGGGCATTCATTAGAATGCGGTTTTTCAGGGTCGGATTTTATGCTCAAATGGTTAATTATTTTGATTAATTTTTTTGCATACGTGTTCTAAATATTATGCCCCTTTTTCTCATAAGACTACTTTTTCACTAAAACTGTTTTTACTTTAATTTAAAATATAAATAGTTGAATTATAATACGCCTAAAATGAGGCAACCCAGCAGGATGAGTCATTTTAGCTTTCTCTAGTTTACGCAGCACCGTTAAAGTGAATTTTTAACAAAATAGTTCAATTTTTACGAGCTTTTTGCAAAATACATGAAATTTCCAAAAAAATAAGGAAAATTTCTAGTAAACAGGTGTTTTCCAACTAAAAATTAAAAAGTTTTTTAACTTTTTAACTTTC
>NC_046662.1:48698260-48765538 GCF_010883055.1 Belonocnema kinseyi | reverse complement strand
ACTTAATTTTTTACAAACAAATGAATTTGTAACAAAAAACATAAATTTTCAACCAAATATTTCAATTAAAAAAAAATATCAATTTTAAAGCAAATAGTGAGGTTTTTAACCAAAAATAAAATAATTAAAATTTCAGGCGAAAAAATTAATTTTCAAGCCAACAAGTACAAATTTTCAAGAAAATAGTTAATTCTCAAAAAGCTAATTTTTAACACAGGGTGTAATTAAATAGTTAACGAAAGATATAAATTTTCAATCATAATAATGAATCTTTAATTAAAAAATGATTTTTTCAAAGAAAGAGCGAAACTGTCAAAAAATTGAATTATCAACCAAAAATATTCGTTTTAAACCAAAAATTTAATTTCCTTTCAAAAAGATGAAATTTTTACAAAAACATCGATTTTCCACCAAAGAGTGATTAAACTTCTTTTAAAATTTTATTTTTTGGGTCAAAAATTAATTTCGTTCACTAAAAATATAGCTTTTCTTTTTTTTCGTTGAAATTGGTTGAAAATTCGTCTTTTTGATAGAAAGTATAAAACCAATAATATTTATTGAATTTTTTTCAAGAATGCAACAGTTTGGTTGAAAAATAACTTTTTTATCGCAATTTTAACTGTTTTCGAGAAAATCTCTTTTTTTTTTCTTCAAATTTCAACAATTTGGATAAAAGCTTTTTTCTGTCTTAACTACACCATTTTTACTTGTTAGAAATTCAAAATTTACTTTTTGGTTGAAAATTCATCTTGTTTAGTTAAAAATCTAACTTTTTTGGAAATTCGTATATGTTGTTAAAAATTCGTCTTTTTTAAAAGAAAATTAATCTTGTTAGCAGAAAGACCTTATTTTTGGTTGAGAATTTTCCTTTATAGGTTTAAAATACAAATAGTTGGTTAAAAATTCTATTTTTTTATTTTGTCTAAAATTTAACTCTAATTGAAAATTTAACTATGAAAAAAAGTTAAAAAAAAAGATGAATTTTCTACGAAACGGTTGAACTTTCGCCAAAAATGTTAATTTTCAATCTAATGTTTGAATTTTCAAACAAAATGTTGAATTTATACGGTATAAAGACGAATTTTTAACAAAATAAAATAGTTGCATTTTTAATACAAAGAGAACAGTTTTTAAGAAGGCACTTAAGTTTTCAATCCAAAATTATCAATTTTGCACCAAATAGTTGAATTTTCTACCAAAATGATTTAATTTTAAATCCAAGATGCCGAATTTTTAACAGAAGTGTCAAATTTTTAACAAAATGTATATTTGACTTTTGTGCGAAATTGTTGAATTTTCTGAAAAACATTTATTTTTCAACCGGAAAATGAGAATTTTCAACAAAAAAGATATCTTTCAAACTAAATGGTTTATTTTTTAACTGAGTGGAATTTTTCACAAGAAATTTTTATTTCTTACCTGAAAATATGAATTTTCATAAAAAATTTAATTTTCACGACATTAAGACGAATTTTTAACAACAGAGCTCAATTCAGCTCAAAATATGAATTTTGAAGAAAAAAATTAATTTTCAATCAAATGGTTCAATTTTCTACTAACACAGTTGTGTTTTTCAACGAAAATTATGAATTTTTGATAAAAAATTTGAATAGGAATTTTGTCTCATTTTCAATACAGATTTTGCAGATCTTTAGGATTTCAAATGTTAAAAATACATTTAAACAATTCTGAAAGTCTAAGAAAATAAAGACGCAAAAAAAAATTTTCAAATAGTAATTTTTGCGATTTTCAAATTATTTTTTTCTAACTTTAAAAAAATATACTAAAAAACTAAGGTTTCTGTACTAAGATAATACACTAGAAAAAAATTGATGAGAATAAGGAATAAAACTGTATACACTGATCAAAACACATTTAAAAATATTCAAATTTGGGGATTTTTTTATCCAATTGTTTATCTATTTTTCAATATTTTATTTGATTTTTTTTCCCGATTTATAAAGACGAATCTTTGCATTTGATTGGACAGTGCAGAAGTGTTAAGCAGATTTTTCTATGCTGACTGAAAAAAATAGTTTAATTTCCTTAAGGTGTTAAGGCTCTTAAAACGACTCGGGTTTTTGTCAGATGCATAAAACGTCTACAAGAATGCATTATTTAATGTAAATATTTGAAGCACAAAATCTAAGGGCAATTGTACCAGTCGGAATATAGATATTTTTTTCGAAACTTTTATTTTTTTTTATTCATTGTTTTTTGTAATTGAAATTCGAGTGTTTTTTGCGTCTGTAACTAGATCTGAAGACTGCAGCCCGGCGTACACAATAGCTAGCGCGTTGCCTTTTACAGGTGCGAAAAACTCAATTTTCAATTACAAAAAAAAAAACATCAACAAAAACATTTTTCGAAAAAATCTCGCCGTACCGACCAGTATGATTGCCTTTAGATTATCGGATTAAAATTTTTAAAAAATGCATTACTGTTGACGTATTATGTATCTGCCAAAATACTTGGTATTTTAAGAGCCTTAAGGTATTCCCATCAAAGCTTCTCTTATTCATTTCAAAAAATTGGTATTCTTTTTATCAGAAAAATTTACATTTGATAAATATTCATGTTTTCGTTCCAGATCTTCACAAAGGTTGTTTTTCCTTTGTACCAGAAACGGCGTCATTTGCACCATTCTTTTTTTGCCGTTTTCAGAAACGACTCGCTGAAACCATCGATATTTAAATTTGCCTCGTTAAAATCCGATTACAGGCGAAATAAATTCCGGGATAGAAGTTTTTAGGCGAGTTCGTTCTACTTTTCGCCTTTTCCGTTTCATCAACGATTAGAGAATTGGGATTTATCAGGAGAAAAGCCTTAAGTTTGAGCGCTTGTTGTAGGTGTTGGAAAATCGAAGGTTATATACTGGTGATACCGACATCTCGGGGTTTCGCTCTCCATGAGGATTTCCTCATTCCTTATCTAGTGAAGAGGGCCAACGAACTGTCGAATAAACGTCCTCCTCTTCTCAAACCAAGTTTCTAGATCCAATCAGTGTCGAGGGGAGAAAACTGCTACAAGCCTCGAAAGTTTTCCCAATCTTCCTTACTTTTTATGTCAAATTGTTTTTTTTTTAGTTTTAAATCTCATCAAATTTGCACTAGAATTCATCCACAAATTAGGTCATAAAATATTTACAAACTGACAATTTTAGCATTTCTTCAGGGCCTAAATGCTCGCGTAGACAGTCTGTGTGTAAATTCAATTTGAAAAGGCTTGAATTGTTAACATTTCAATTTAAAAGTTTCCATTATTAACCAAATTGATTAACTTTTGACCATGTAGTTGAATCTTCAACCAAGTACTTCATTTTTTATTTACACAAATTATTTTTCAACAAAAATATTAGTTTAAAACAAAATACTTCAATTTTAAATTAAAGAGATGAATGATCAATTTACATTATAAATATTTAACAAAAACAAAGGATTAAAAAAAATTTTTTTTTAATTAAAGAAGAATTTGCCTTAGAATAAAAAATAATTTCTTTAAACTAAACAGATTTATTTTAATCAAAGAAACTTCTTTTTTGAGACTGATAGCCAATGCAGATTTTTATTTGTTTAAGTGAAATTTTCTTTGATTCAAACAACCTCTTTTTTAGCGTAAGGCAGGTGTGAAAAGATTTAAAACGACCATAGGGGAATACATTCTTTTAAATAAAAATTAATGGTGTTCTATATAAAATTTAATTTGGAACCCTTTAAATTCTTACAATTTCAGCCAAGTAGTTGAG
The DNA here is from genome assembly GCF_010883055.1 of Belonocnema kinseyi. Taxonomy (NCBI): domain Eukaryota; kingdom Metazoa; phylum Arthropoda; class Insecta; order Hymenoptera; family Cynipidae; genus Belonocnema; species Belonocnema kinseyi. The sequence continues at coordinate 48,761,793 of NC_046662.1, read as the reverse complement.
TTTTCAAACAAAAAAGATTAATTTTTTTTCGTCTATTTTTAATGGCCTTTTTTTAAATTTGTATTATCTGTTTGGAAAATTATTTAATTTTTTAAACGTGGATATATAACAATTTTATTCAAAATTCTCCTTGTTTGGTGGAATTCAACTGCTTTTTCTTTAAAATTACAATCTTTTCTGGTTTGAATATTATCTATCATATTTTGCGTTAAACGAATTGGTCAGAAATGCATTTCTTTTTGTGAAAATTGTTTTTTTGCAAGTATATTTTTTAACTGTTAATTTAACTGTTTCATTTTTGTTTGTTAATTTATTTTTAATACTTAAAAATTCAACTGTCTGGTTGAAAATCAATTTATTTTGTTAAAAATTTCATCCCATTTGTTGAAAAATTGATCTTTATGGTTGAAAATGCATCTTTTTAGTTAAAAATTTGTTTCTTTTTCGATTTAATTCAACTTTTTTTACTTAAAAACTCATTTTTTTTATTTAAATATTGAATGTTATATTTTCCTTTAAGAATTCATATTTATTGGTTGAAAATTGTGGAAAATTGTAAATTGAAAATTGATTTTAAAGGTTGAAAATTTAAATATTTTGTTGAACCTTATTTTGTCCCGTAAAAAATCATTTTCTAACTAAAAATTGAACAAATTCAAGTTTCTCGTAATATTTTTTTCAGTTGAAAGTTCATCTTATGGTTGAAAATTCATGTTTTTTTATAGAAAATTAATTTTTTTAATTAAAAGTTCACACTTTTGATTGAAAATTCATGTATATGTATCTTGCTGAAAAAGCATTACATAAAACTGGTTTTTAACAATTACTAATTGCTAAAAAATATGATTAAATTTTTGTACTTTTTTTTGGTAAATTTTTGAAAATAATTACAAAATTCACTTTTGGTTGGTTGGACATTTTTTTCAGTAAAAATTTTTCTTACGCAATATATCCCCCCTCCCCTCCTCACCCATAAATCGCCATGTGTAATTCCGTAGTTAAAAATTTCATTTTTGTTTCCGAAATTGCTTTTTTTATTAAAAATTATTTTTTTTCACTCAAATGTAAACTATTCCGTTGTTAGTTGAAAACTCATCTTTTTCAATTTAAAATTCAACTTCTTGGATGAAATTCCATGTATATTAACAAAAATTTGTCTTTGTTTTCAAGCTAATTTTCTTGATTGGAGATTCATCTTGATGGTCAAAAATTAATTTCTTTTGTTGAAAAATTAAATATTTTTCAAATTTCGTTTTGGTTGTAAACTAATATTTTGAACTGAAAAGTGTAATTTTTTCATTTCTTGTTAATAATTAATATTCTTTATATTAAAATGCCACTATTTCATTTTAAATTCATGCAGTATAATAATACTAATCCTCATTCTTGAACATTCTTCTTTTTAAATAAAAAATAATTTCAATCGTTGAAAATGCATGTATTTAGTGGAAAATTCGTTTTCCTTGATAGATAACTTGAGTTTTTGGTTGAAAATTTATTCTTTTGATTTAAAATTGAACTATTTTGTTTAAAATTCGTTTTAAAAATATCCCATTATTACTTGAAAATTTATATTTATAGTTGAAAATTCGACTATTTGGTTGAAGATTTTATATATTTTGTTGCATATTCAATATTTGTGGTAAAAAAGTTAATTATCTTGGTTCAAAATTCATTTTTAGGGTTAATTTTTTCAACATAAGATTTAACTATTCCATTTTTTGCCCAAACATTATCTTTTTTGATAGACAATTAATCATCATAGCTTCCATTTTTTCTGGTCGGTTAAAAATTGAAGTATTTTGTTTAAAATTCTTTTTTTTCGATAAATTAATTATTTTATTTAAATATTATTTTCTTTAAAAAAAGGCAAAAATCACCCTAACAGGGTAAGTTTTGATTTTGAAAAATAATTATTTCAATTTTAATCACACAATAAAAATATTGAAAAGTGGGTAATTTATTACTTGCTGCAAAAATACAACTTTTGATTGATATTTGACAATAAAGTTACTTATAGGAAATTCTTATTTTCTTTTTTATTAAAATTTTCATCATAAAATTCATGTTCTGAGAAGAAAAGCAGGTGCTTTAAAAGAGGTATTTTTACTCAGACTTTACGCTACTAGCAAATCTCAAAGTGTTCTCGTCCTTCTTTTTGCCTGATTTCATTGTTTTACTTATTTTTCTGTGAAAGCAAATAAGAATTTTCATCATGCTCACACAAAGGAAGCAGTCTTTGCAACCTGAATTGGGACACTCAAGTGACATTTGGTAAAGGATAAGGAAAATATGCAAACTCCTAAATTTTGTGTAAATAAACTTATTTATTTTCTATTTATATTATTTCTTATTTTGAAAATAATGACTCTAGAAAGAGCATTTCCTCAAAATTTTCCGCTAATGCAACTATTTCTTTACTTCACTTTGAAAACTATTTTTAACCTTTGTCGCTTATTTGTCGATTTTCAACCAAACAGCTGATTTTTAAGCAAAAATATGAGCTTTTTCAAAACAGTGGAATCCTTAAACAAATAGTTAGTTAATTTTTCAACAACAAATATTAATTTTCAACAAAATACATACATTTTTCACGAAATAGTTAAATTTTTAACGAAACACATTTATTTTCAATGACAAAGATGAATTTCCAACAAATTACATAAATTTTCAATTAAATTGTTCAAACAATAGGTCTGATGCAAATCCGAATTAAATATAACTTAATTTTCAATAAAGAAAAAACAAATTTTCTACGAGGCAGTTTAATTTTATACCAACTTGTTGCTGTATTTTTAAGCCCAAAACTAAAATTATGAATCTTCAACCAAAAAAATTAATTTATTAGAAAAAAGTTCCACTTTAAGCCACGGAATGGTATTTTCAACCTTAAAACTGCAAACAAAAAAATAATTTAATAAAAAGAAAAGTTACACTTAAACAACAAAAACGAATTTTGAAAAAAATAATTTTAAATCTCCAACTAAAAAGTATTTATTTTCAAACAAACATTGCATTTTTCACCAAAAAAATTAATTTTCTACCAGAAAAGACGAATTTTCAACAAAATACAATACTGTTTTTGTAGTTGGGACAACCATTTACTTAGTTGCTGGTACTAACTGAATAGTCACTGCAACTAATGGAATTGTTGTACTCACCAATAAAATAGCAGCATGAACTAATACAATAGCAGTACCGTATAATACTAATTAAATAGTTGGTTCAAGTGACCTTTTTTTTTAGATCAAATAGTGAAATTTTTTACCAAATTGTTAATTTTTTTATTTGAGAATGCAAATTTTCTTCAAACCGTATGCATTTTAAACTCGATTATATTCATTCTTAACCAAGAAGTTAGTTTCAACTCATGATTTGAATTTTAGACAAAATAGTTAAGTTTTCGCTTAAAAATTGAATTGACTAAAAAAAATCGAAAAAATTATGAATCTTCAACCGAAAAAATTAACTTTAAATAAACTAGTTTAACTTCGAATCAAGAAATAAAGTATTCTTCTTTTAAAGTTGGATTTCTAAAGAAAAATTTAATAGTTGATATTAAAAAAAATTCATTTAAATTGAACAAACAGTTAGATTTAATCAACAAAAATGGATTTTAATCCTAAACTAAAACGTGTTCATTTTTAAACAATAAACACTTTCATTCTTTACAAATAAAATTTATTTTCTACCAAAGAAAACAAATTTTTAACAAAATATATAAATTCCGTACTAAATAGTTAAATTTTCTATCAAATTTTAAAGTTTTCGATTTGAAAATGTAAATTTTCTACAAAACAGTCGAATTGTCAACTCGAGAATATTAATTTCAAGAAAAAAGTTAATATTTAAATAATCCGTTAAATTTAAAAAAAGTTGTATCTTCTGTTAAGATATAAATTATTAACCAAAAGAACAACAATTTTTCAGTAAAATTATGAATCTTCAACCAAAAAATTAACTTTTAAGAAATTAATTCAACTTTCAAGCCAGGAATGAACTTTTCATCCTTGAAAGTCGAACTTGTAAAGAAAAATGTAATAGTTAATGTTTCAACAAAAAAAAAAAGATTTTATTTTAATATGAAAAACAGTTAAATTTAGCATACCGAAACAAATTGTATACAAATTTTCTATGAAACAGTTAAATTTTTAATTAGGAAATATTTATTTTCAACGAAGAAGTTAATTTTCAACGAATAAGTTGAATTTGCAAGAAAATAGTTAAATATTCAGTTAATAATGAATTATCAACTCAAATAAAAAATAAATTTAGTAAAATTATTTTCAACCGAAGAAATTGAATTGTAAGAAATTATCTCAATTTTCAAACAAGAAATGAAATTTTCATCCTTTAAAGTTAATTTTTCAAAGAAAAATGTAATAGATGATATTCTAACAAAAACGTATTTTAATTATAAATAAAAAACAGTTAGATTTAACTGTCAACAACGAACTTAAAAAAAAAATACTTTCAAATCCTTAACAAAAATGGATTCATTTTTAATAAAACAGTTATATTTTTACCCAAAAAAATTTATTTTCCACAAAAAAGACGAGTTTTTAACAAAATACATACATTTTTAAGTTATCAGTCACATTTTTATTAAAATAGTTTAATTTATAGTTTAAGGAATTAATTATTAACTAGAAAAATTAATTTTGAGCAGAATTTTAAAGATTAATTAACAAAAAAAATAACTTTTAAGGAATTAGTTCAATTTTCAACCTTAAAATAGAATTTTCGTTAAAATATTTTCAGCATAAGAATTGATTTTATACACGAAAATATACAAATTTTCAACAAAATAAATCAATCATACTTAAACATTTAAATGCTCTACTACATTTTTCAGTTTTTGATTCACTTAAATTTTCAGGCCAAAAGGACGAATTTTCACAAAAATATTTTAATCTTCAACCAAGAAGCATGACTTTTTAACAAATTTTTTTCTTTTGTCTTTATTTAAAATTACGTTTTAATACAAACATCTCTTTCCTGCAAAAATTCAAATTAGAAAACATTCATTTTATTAGTTGAAAATAAATCTCTTTGGTTGTGAATTTAACTACTTTGTTGAAAATTATTATTATAATTTTTTAAATTAACTTTACGTCCCTTTTAAATATTTATTAATAGGAATTTTTATAGTTTACTTTCCTTGAAAAATAGAATAAATATTTTATCACTATTTTTCTAAATTCCTGACACAATCGCACTTTTTTTTGTTTCGATATTGAATCCGAGGCTTGTGTAATTTTTGATATTTTTAATTAATAGAAAATATTTAATTTCTACATTGCGAATAAATATTCTTTCTTTGCATTTTATTTAATATCAGAGAACACCAGGGAGTTGAAAACATTATCTGAGGGAAATAAGAAGGATTGTGTGACTTTTAAGAACTCCGGTTAGCAGAATACTAAAAAGGAAACATTCGAATTTATAAACTCCCAGGAGTGCAAGCTTTCTACACCGAATAAGATGGTTTTAAGTTCAGTGGAGAGAAAAGAAAGTAAGACTTTTTATCAATGATTATCTGCAAAAAATATGCTTTTATCAGTAAAAAATTAAAAAGTTGTTCTGCTTGACGGCAAATGGAAATGGCTTATTTAAATTTTTCATTAGTATGCAACTACATTACTAGGTTACAAAAGTTCGTTATTGTGAAATTAGCAATTAAAATTCCTAGTATGATTTTTCTTTGCCTACAAAAGAGGGTTTCGTGCCCCATTTATGAGTTAATTAAGTTTTTCAAACACCCACTCCTATAAAATTTCCTTTCCTTCTCCTCTTACCCTCTTTCCTCAACCTGCCTTTCCTTACCTTCTTCCTTATCTGCTTCTCCCTCTCCTCTCCTCTCCTCACTTCTTCTTCTTTCATACTCCTCATTTCTCTCCCCCTTCCCTACTCTTTCTGCCTTCATTCCCCCTAATTTCCCTTGCTTCCGCTCATCTATTTACCCTCTCGTCACTTCTCTTACTTCCATACTCCTCATTTCCCGTACTTTCCCTACTTTTCTTGCTAAAATTTTTCCGTAATTACTTTGCTTCACCTTCAATGATTTCACTTTACTTTTCCTACTTTTTCTCATCTACTTCAACTTCTCCTCACTTCTCCTACGTCCATCCCCCTAATTTTATCTGACATTCCTTATTTCACTTAAAATAATTGTCGCATACTTACCCTACTTCTCCACCCCTTATTATCCCTTATTTCCCCTACCTCCTACTTTCCTTTCTCTCATTTCTCTTCTCTTTCCCTACTTCACGTATAATTATATCCCTTAACTTCCCCCTTTCCTTACTTATTTAAGTATCATACCTCTTATTTCCCCTCCGTTCCCTGCTGCCATTTTCCCTACTTCACCTGAAATAATTTCCCTTTACTTTCTCTACTTTCCCTCCGCGTATTTCTTCTTGCTTCTCTCCTGATTTCCTCCTCCTTCCTTTTCTTTCCCTACCATAATATTGTCATTTTCCTTACTTCCCTTACTTTCCCTCACTTCTTTTTCTTCTTGTGATAGGGGAAATTGGGAAATATAGGAGAGGAGAAGTTACGAGAAATTAGGGGTGGAGAAGTACTGGAGATGACGGGAAATTCTTTGAAATTAGGGGGCGAAGTAGGTTAAATAAAGGGTGAGTAAGGTAGGGAAAGTAAGAACTGTAAAAGGGAATTCGGGGAAGAGACGTATTAGTTGGGAAGTGAGTAGAGGAGAAAGAAGTTGTGGAAGGAGGAGCAGGAGAAGGCTAAACATAGGGGTATAAGGGGAAGTAGGGGCAGTAAGGGAGAGAAAGTATGCTGAGATGAGATTTGAACGAATTAATAAACATCTTCATAGGCTACGAATCCCTTTGTTATAGTTTTAATTAAAACAGAATCAAGATTTGCAAGGTGAAAATTTGACCTTAATTCCCCTCATCAATGTAAGAATAAAACTTGTGTTGAAAATCCTACCAATTAATTTTCCTCTTCCGTGGAAGATTACCCTGTAAATGGCAAACACTAAAAAAACCGATGTCAGTGTCACGTCGCTAAAGAAAAAATCTCTGCGATTAAATTCAAAAGGGAATTCCGGAGGGCATCACACCGAGTCTTCTCTGATCCCGATGGAACCATGCATTACGCGACCGAAAGATGAACGACACGTCACGCGAACTCTAGGTTACAGGTATATTCTGCACTCCGGAAATATAGCCTGTCTCGTCTTCTCGTAAATTACAATATTCAATAAAAAGTTACTGCCGTTGGGTATACTCATTTCCATCAAAATTCCAACATCCCGGAAGAAAAATCCTTTTAAAATAAAGTTGAGAAAAGTTTAACTCTGAATAGGATATTCTATCTTTCTTAGATTAGATGGAAATTCTAAAGTAGATACAAAAATTACTCAAAGCAGGTGTCCTGTGCCTACAAAAAATTAAGTCGTTCAATTCTCTCCCCTCCTTATAGCACTCCCCCTCTCCGTCTTTTCAATCTCATCCTAACTTCTAATCTCCTCCCTTATCACCATTCACTCATATCCCAATTTCTTCTCTTCTCCCATCCCTACTTACTTTCTTATAATTTCCTTCTCCCTCGTCACATCTCTACTTCCTCCATCTCCACTTCTAATGTTTCTCTTCTGTCATATCCTTTCCCGTACTTTCCCTTTCCTCATTTTCTCTTTTCGTCATCTCACTTCCTCTCACCTACTACTATTCCCCACTGTCCTATTTCCCCATCCCTACTTCATCTGGTCCTTCCCTGTACTGAGCCTTCTATTATCTTCCCCTCTTCTAACTCTCCTCCTTAACGTCCTCAGAAACAAGTACGGCAGATGGACGCACACTGGACCGAAACTATAAGAGTTTCTATTAATTAAAATCGGTGCCGTACAGCTACAAAAAATTAAGTCGTTCAGATCTCCCCTTTCCACCCACTTTCGATTCCATCATATCTTATATTCTCCTCCTCTGGCACCATTCACCCCTATCCTAATTTCTCCCCCCCCCCCTCCCATCCATACTTACCACCTTCCAATTCTTGTCTCTCTTATTACATCTCTACTTAACCTTTCCCCACTTCTAATGCATGCACTTCTATCTGCTGCTTTCCCGTACTTTCCCTTACATCTTTTCGCCTTCTTATAATCTCACTTCCTCTTGCTTTTTCCTCTCCCCGCTACCCTTTTTGTCCATCCGTACTCCCCCTACCTCACTTTACTCCTTCCTTTCCCATACTATCCCTTCTATTACTCTCCCCTCTTCTAAATTCCTTCCTTACTCGTAACATCCTAGGAAAAATGTATGGCGGGCAGTAGTACACTCACCCACAAATATCTGGGAATACGAAACCATAAAGAGATGATTATATTCTATTACCTTATTTGCCCATCCCTTCTTTCCCTAACTCACTCTACTCCTTCCCTTCTCCTCCTTCCCCTTATATCACTCTCCCCTCTTCTAACTACCGTCCTAGACTGCTGAGAAAAAAATTTGGAAACGGTACTTCTTAAATTTTCCCCTTAAATTTTTTTTAACGAAATTTAAAACTCATTCTTCAAGAAATAACACACACTTTCCAGGGATGACATTTTTTTTCATTCCTCAATTTTTATACAAAAAATGGGCCCTAAAATGGGCTAACAAAACTTCTAACCAATTTTTTAAAAATAATAAAAATTTGATACCAGTATTTTTTACCAAAAGAAATAAATTAAGGGGGTTGCATCTTTGAAATGCAAGAATTCAAATTTTTTGACGCACCTTATTATATTTTATAAATAAAAAAAAATTGTTTGATTAATGTTAAAAATTATAACACTCCTTTTATTTGTTCTGTTTCAGGTAAGCATCTTCTTGTTCAGGTATTTAATAACCATGCTATAGGTAAATATTTTTCTTTTTTCTGGAAAATTTTCATAACGCTAAAAATTCGAATAGATGTTTTTTCTTCATTCAATAAATCTTTTTGAAGGGCACACAGATAACAAGAGCACAGATGGTCAAGAGAGAAATATTTCCACCCTCGTTTTTCTTCATAAGGTGAAATTTCAGAATTGATTTTTCTTGTCGCTTTTATCAGAAGAATCTCTAAATCTTATTGATTTTATTATCGGATGTCAATCTGAATTCTTCAAAATACAATTTCGTTTTAACAATATAAAACTTTACTATTTGTTTCTATATTTTTTTTAATAAAAAAAATCAGGATTTGAAAGGGCGGATACAGAAAATTTTCCGTAGTAGGTTATTGTGGAAATTTAACCATCAGGTTACAAATTAACTTTTTTCTTGGGATTTTATATTTTATTTTTGTTTTTCTTTTTTTTTATTGAAAATTAATTCTTTTCAATAAGATTAACGTATTTTGATTTCGGTTCATTTTTTTTAGATTAGAATTTATACTTTTTTAGTTGTTTTCTTTGTTGGTAAAATAGTAATCTTTTTCGTTAAGAATTCAACTATTTCTTTTTATAAAATCAATTTTTTGAAAAATGTCTTTTTTTCATATTATCGGGTTGAAAATTCAACTGTTTTTTTATAGAGAATTCGTCTTTTTGTCTTTAAAATTCAAAAGTTTGACAGAAAATTCCAATTTTTTTAAAGTATTCGTCTTTTATTGAAAATTAATTTTTTCAAGTAAATATTTAACTATTCCATTTTGATTCAAAAGTTGATCTTTACAGTTTAAAAATTCGACTATTTTTTTGAAAATTCGTCTTTCTGGTAGAAAATTAATCTTTTTGGTTAAAAAGTCAACTATTTATTTCAAAATGTATATATTTTGTCAAAATTCGTCTTTTTAGTGAGAAAAATCTTGTTCCTTGAAAATGCAACTATTTGGTTAAAAATTAATATGTATTTTGTTGAGAGTTTTTTTTTAATGAAAAAATTAATCTTCTTGGTTGCAAATTAATTTCTTTTGATTGAAAATGTTATTATTAGATTTAAAATTCAATATTTTTGTGAAAAGCTCGTCTTTCAGTTAAAAAATGCCACTATTTAGTTCAAAATTTATATATTTTGTTGCGAATTTGTCTCGTATAGTAGAAAAATAAATTTCATGGTTGAAAATTCAACGTCTTGGCTGACATTTTTTCTGTATTGAATACAAATTTTTTCGTTGTTAAGGATACAAGAAATTTGTTAAAAATTCGTCTTTTTAATTCAATTCAACTGTTTTTTTATTTATAATGATAAAAAGTAAAAAAAGGGGATCATGTTTCGGATGTCAAAAATGTTAATTAAAAGGTGGTAGCACAGAATAAGATAAGCAAATAATTTGAATTTTTTTTAAGAACAAAGAAACATAGTATTTATAGCGATTAAAATCAGAATTTAAATTTTTTGAAAAAATAAAAACCTGCTTCCAAGATATCACTAAGATAGAAAAAGTTTCACTCAAAAACAATTATTCTCTTTTGAGAAAATAATTAATGAAGATCGCTATATCACAGTATGACAGGATTTTTTTTTGCTATAAATAAAAAAGTTAATTTTTTTATTAAAAGATAATAATTTCAAAAAAGATTAATATTAAAAAGCGGAAATAAATTATCAACACGTAAAAATGTTAATTAGAATTATATGAATTTTTTATCGCGAAAATAATTTTACCATAATTCGTATTTAATTTGTCAAAAATTTGTTATGTAATAAATCCATTATGTATAAAATTTTGGTTATCCATTTATGAGCGGCCGTTTTTTAATCATGATTTATATTGTAAAGAAACAAGTAAATAATTTAAAAAGTTGTGATTTTAGAAACATTTTCTGAGAGAATTTAATTTTTGCCATAATTTGCACCGCGATTTAAAACTTTTTTCCTCAAAAGAAGAGTATTATCTAATTCACTGTTTGCTTCAGTAAAGTACCGGAAAGCTACGTTCGCTTCCGGGCCTTTGTCAGTAACTCTGAAGCACTGAGAAGCTTACACTCTCTGCTTCGCTCTCTTGCCATAGAAAGTTCCGGCTATTGTAATCGAGTTTCTTCTTTAAATTATTATAAAAAAAGTTTCACGTAATACCTTAAATTTCGATTGAAAATTACAAGTATGATGGGATTTTTATGATAGAAAATTTTCTATTCAAAAAATACTTTCTAACTGATTTTTTCTAGGAAAAAGAGCACTAAGTAATCTCGAGGGGAATTTGGACGCAAACCCAATTCAATCCCTTTTATGATTTGAATTTAAAGGGTCACTAGTAGATTTAAAATAATTTATTTTCTCGGAAATTTCTAGCTGATCAAAAATATAATAGAGATTTATAGGACTCCAAGTTTAGGTTCTACGGCTTAATCAAAATTATATAATTAAAACAAAAATAGTTTAAATTTTTTACCAAATAGTTTCATTTTCTATCAAAGTAGTATAATTTTCAACTAAAAATACGAATTGTTACAAAAAAGTAACTTTTAAACAAATATTTTAATTTTCTACGAAACCGTTCATTTTGAAAAAAGACAGTTTAAAAAAATTTCAATTTAAAAACCTCTAAATTTGAAAACAAATATTTTCAAAAAATTTAATTTTTAACCTAAGACTTTAATTTTCTACGTCATTTTTGAAAATTCAAAACCTAATAGAGAATTTTTTTACAAAAAAACTTGTATTTTACAAGAGAAAGTTAATTCACTAAAAATAGTTAAATTTAAAAATTCAACAAAAAAAAATTTTTTGTTACAAAATAATTCAATTTTTCAATCAAAATTGAAATAGTTGAATTTTCAATCAAAAATGAAATTTCTAGGTAAAAAATGAATTTTCAACTATTAATAAAATTAATTTTGAAAAAAATAGTTTATTTTTCATCCAAAGTTACATTTTCAATTGAAAAAATTAATTCTCAAAAAAAAACCTAATTTTTAGCAGAATAGTTTAAATTTCAACAAAATACATGAATTTTAAACCAAGCACTCGAATTTTCAATTCAAAATGAAATAGTTTAATTTTTAGTTGAAAAAATTAATTTAAAACTAAAAAAGAGACAAATTTTCAACAACAAAATTAATTTAAAACAAAAGTAATGAATCTTTAACAGAAGGAAAATGTCAACAAAAATGGACGAGTTACATTTTAATTAAAGAAGTTTATTTCTGAAACAAACAAAAAACATTTTTGTCACAATTGGTAAAATCTTAACCTGGTAACTGTTTTTTTTTTACAAAAAGTTGAATTTTATACATGAAAATTAATTTACTACAAAATAGTTAAATTACAAAATTCAACCAAAAAAAAGATTTTTTTACAAACTAATTAAATTTTAAAGCAAGAAGTTGTATGTGAGCATTAATATTGCCATAAAAAAGATTTTAATTTTAAATGAAAAGCAGTTGAATTGAAAAAAAATAAACAAAATCGATTAATTATTAGGTTAAAAAGTCGAATGTTTTAGAAAACATTTGACTTTTACACAGAAATAGAAGAATTTTTAACAAGAAAGATAATTTTTACAAATTAGTTGAAAATTTATAATTTTTATTTAAAATGTCAAGTAGTTGGTTATCAGTTAATCTATTTTGTGAAAATTTAAACTGTTTAGCTAAAAATTGGTGTTTTTTTGTTCTATAGTAATTTTCGTCTCTGAACATATAACAATTCCATTTTTTGTTGGAAATTAATCTTTTCAACTATTTATTTGAAAAATTTAACTGTTCTGCTAAATATTTTATTTTAGGTTAAGATTTTGTCCTTTAAACCTTAAAAATTCAACTATAAGGTACAAAATTGATCTAATTTGTTAAAAATTTATTTATTTGTGCAGAAAATTGATCCTTTTTTAAAATTCATCATATTGTTTGAAGATTTAATTATTTTCTTAAAAATTCGTCTTTCCAGTTAAATTCAACTGGTTGACAATTAGTTGTTTTTAATTAGTTTTTTAAACGGAAAATTTAACGATTCTATTTATATTCGAAAATTCAACTAGTAAGTTGAAAATTTATGCTTCTTGCTGATAATTAACTTTTTTATTAAAATATCTTCTTTTCTGAATTCAAAGTTAAATATTTTCTAAAAAATTATTCTTTTTAGCTTTGAAAACTTAACTTTGTTGTTAAAAATTCTTCTGTTCAATTAGATAATTAATATTGTTTTTCTAAATTCATCTATTTTCTTAAATTCAACTAGTTGATAATAATTTTTTTTTTCATAAAATATTTTAAATTACAATTTTAGCTGTCGCAATTTTGAGATACTTTACGTTCAGAATAAATTTCTGTATTTTGTTGAAAATTCGCCTTTTGATAAAAAATTAATCTTCTTGGTTGAACATTGATATTTTTGAGGTAAAAATACAGGTGGCTGATAAAAATTAATCTGCGTTGTTGCAGGTTTGATTATTTTGTTAAAACATAAACTGTTTTTTAAACTCATCTTTATTAGTCTAAAATTCAACTGTTTTGTTCCAAATTATTTTGTTCGAGTGAAAAATGAATCTTTTTTAGTTCAAAATTTATATTCTTTTTTCGACTGAAAATGATCTTTTTAATGGAAATTATTCTCTTTTGATTTGAAAATCAACTTTTTTCAGAAACATTGGACTTTTTAGCTTGAAAAGTTAACTACTGTTTTAAAAATTCATCTATTTGTTTGACAATTAAACCACTTTGTTAAAAATTAGTCTTTGTTCTTTGGATTCAGCTGGTTGATAATTTGTTTACTTTTTATTGACAATTATATTTTATACTGAAAATTTAACTATTTCACTTCTTCTTAAAAACTTTTTTTTTGCAGATGAATGTTAAACTACTTGGTGAAAAATTTATATATTTTGTTGTAAAGTCGTCCTTCTGTATTCAAAATTCATTTTCTTCTAAAAAAGTTGGCTTCTTGGCTCGAAAAATTAACACTCACGTAATATATGAAGACTCCCTCTTAAAATAAATTATAAATTTTTAATTTTTAAGTCATTTAGTTTTATATCTGTAATTTCGAACACTCAACTGAAAAAATCAACATTTTTTAAGCTTTTATAGAAAAAAGCAACAACTGAAGTACGACCTAAAAAAAGACACAGTAAAACTAAGCCCAACCTTTTCCGCTTAATTCGGATTTCTGGACGGAATTTACTTTTTATGCAGCGTTGAAATAAAAATCGATACCCTCTCTGAAGTGTATGCAGTGCACGTGCGGTTACTTAAATCGAAAAGTAGATCAGGCGATTTTGGTCAGCCACTCGGTTGGGAGCGATCAGCTGCCACTTCATATGGAAATCAAGAGGGGTTCTCCAAGAAGGTTCTAACGATAAATTATCTTCAGGCTTAAAGCCCTAAACAGTATTAGTCCATTATTTGACCCACTTTTTTTTTATTATCAGACAAGGGGCCGTTTAAAAAATTCGTCACGCTATTTTGATGACCTTTCCACTTCTTTCCTTCTTCGTTACAGATAAGAATACAAAGCTTGAATAAATTCTTTAGAATAAAATTATTAAATAGGGACCTCAATGCATTCATATAAAACGTTTAAGATTTTGAGTAAAATATATTGCATGTTCAAAACAATATTTGATTTTTCAACAAGAAAGGTTAATTTTCAACGAAAAAGTTCAATTTTCAAGCTAAATAGTCGAAAGTTTTTAGAAAACAGTTAACTCTTAAACCTGCCAAGATGAATTTTTAACCAAGAAATATGATTTTTAAAAAATTTAATTAAAAAAAATTGTATTAGAAAAAACGATTGAATTAAAAAAATACCCTTAATTAGAAACGTTACCATTTTTAAAACAATAGTCGAATCTGTGAGACAGAAAGACGAATCTTGAACCAAAAAAAATAGATTTAAACAAAGATATGGATTTACAAAAAAAAAGTAATAGTCTATATTTTTGACAAAAAAAAAATATTTTTATTTAAAATCAAAAACATTGGAATTGTACTATAAAATACAAATTTTTAATCAGGAAAGATTTTTCAGTGAAGAGAGAAAAAAATATCTACCAAAATTTTGAAAAGTCATGCAAAAATAGGGGATTTTCCAGAAAATATTTGAATTATGAAGGAAAAAAAATTTTTCAACACATCAGTTAAATTTTGAAAAAAATAATTAAATTTTTAACAAAACAGTTAATTTTTCGACTAAAAGGATGAATCTTTAACAAAAAAATATATTTTCATCAAAGAAGTTCAACTTTAATCCACGCAGTTGAATTTTCAATTTAAAAAGATCCATTTTCAACAAAAATAATGAAACTATCAACGATAGAGATGCATTTTCGACACAAAACTATTAATTTTCTTTAAAAAAGTGAATTTTCAGTCGAAAACGAGATTTCAACTAAACACTTGAATTTTCGAATAACAGTTGTATCTACAATCAAATAGTTGAACTTTCAAGCAAGAGTGAGCAATTTTGAAACTATAAGGAGGAATTTTTAATCAAATAACTAAATTTTATACAGCACGATTTTTGAACAAAACAGTTAAATCTTGAACGAATCATATTCACATATATTGAAAACTGTTGCATTTTATTAGTGAGGACGAATTAAAAAAATAGTTGAATCCTCAATCAAAACAGATTAATTTTACATCCAAACAGTTGCAGTTTTGATAACAAGAAAAAATTGCTACTAAAAGAGAAGAATCTTACATCTAAAATAAAGAATACTTAACAAGAGAGTATATATTTATATATATATATATATATATTAGTCAAGAAAGAAAAAAAATTGTTGAATTTTGAAACGAATAGTTGAGTTTTACAATAAATAGATTAATTTCTAATCAAAAATTGAGTCGTTAAATTTCCGGTTAAAAACCGGACACAAAACCGGACACAAAACCGGACCACAAAATGGTTATATATATATATATATTTTTTTTTAATTTGGAATTTTCAACTAAAAACCCATGATTTTCAACCAATGATGCAATAGTTAAGTTTTCAATTGAAAAAGTAATTTGAAAAAAGAATGTGGACCAAATAGTAAACATTTAAACAAACGAAGGATAATCTTAAACTCAATTTATGAAATCGATAAGAAAGGCACGTTGACTATTGCAACAAATTTTATAATTTTTAATTTTAAATGTGCATCATAAAAAAACTGCTGGAATAATAATGAATTATTTAAATCTAGTTATTATCATATTTGTGTTTTTTCGTCTTCTTTAGGCAAAATTTGTAATTTTAATTTAATTTAAATTTGCAGAAGCTCATTCTATTAGTTGAAAGGTTCTTTAAAAAAGTAACGACCACAATCGTAAAAAACCTTTCTGGGAATAGAATGAGCTTTTTTAAATTTAAATTAAATGAAAATGGCGACTCTTACTTGAAGCGCAAAAAATTGCGAAAAACTAAGTTTAAAAAAATTATGACTTCATCCATTTTTTTATTGTTGATGCATAGATTTCTGTTCTGAAATTGGTTGCAATAATCAATGCCAATAAAACTAGAAGATGCTCAATAAGAGCAATGATATAGGACCTTAGTTAAATTTTTAAAAACTTTTAAATTATCAAATAAATTATCCTTAAAGTATTATACATCTTGCATTTGATTGGCTAGTCATCAGCTAATTATACAAAAAGGTTGGAAGAAGATGTAACAATGGATCAGTTTACCAACCAAATCCTACATCTGCTTATTAAATTCTTGCCTGGTCAACATAATTTAACATTCATTTAATATATGCTAATAATACAACATGGTCGGAAGAAGATACAACAATATAACAATGGACTAGTGTATGCACCAAAATCCAGCAACTTCCAAATAAATTCTTATATGGTGAACATTAATTAAACTCAGATTATAATAAAAGAAGCCTTGAAGAAGCTACAACAATTGAAAAATGGAGCAGCATCAGAAGAAAATTCAATATCTCCTAATTTAATGATTACCCTACAATATCAATAACCATCAGCTAATCATACAACACGGATGAAAAAGGTACAACAGTTAAACAATGGACCAGAGCAGCCACAAAATCTATCATCTTTTAATTAAATTTTTACCTGCTCAACATTAATTAACATCAGCTAATCATACAATACGGCTAAAATACTGGAACAATTAATCAAAGAATGCACAAAGATACCAACAAGCCCAACATTTTAGAATTGAAATATTATCTGGTCAACATCAATCAACATCAGCTAATCATACGACACGGTTTGAAGCAGACACAACAATAAAACAATGGACCAGTCTATCAAAAAAATCGAAGATTTTCGGATCAAAATCTTATTTAGGTATCATCAATAAACATTAGTTAATAACAAAACGTGATTGAAAGAAGACACAACAAGCGTACTATGGACTAGTGTGCTAACAAAATCTAACATCTTCTAATGAAATTCTTATATGGTCAACTTCAATTAACATCAGTTAATCATGCAACACGGTTGAAAGAGAATACACCAATGGAATAATTAACCATTATACCAACAAAAATTAACATCTTCTAATTCATTTCTTATCCTACAGTATTAATAACATTCAGCTAATCATGCAACACGGTTTGAAGAAAATATAACAATGAAAGGTTGGACCAAAATCCAACATCTAATGAAATTCATCAAATTATATTATATTTTTTATTCTATTCTGTTCTATTCTTGAAATTAAGTTGTTATCTGGTGAACATCAGTTAACATTAGCTAATCATACAACAAGGTTAGAAGAATATATAATAATATATGTAACAGTGGTCCAGTTTACCAACCAAATCCAAAATATACTTATTAATTTCTTGCTTGGTCAACATCAATTAACATCTGATAATCATAGAACACGGTTGGAAGAATTTATAAATAAAATAGGCAGAACCGAATGATGTGGACATCTTTCAGACTATTGGTAACAATTTATTTATTTTAAAAAATCGTAACGATTACGTTTCGGAAACACAGCTGGTTTCCTCATCTTATCTTAAAATAGTTTTAAAAAAGTAGATGCTGTGTGACTTTCTAAATGTGTGAGTTCTATGATCTGTAAATGCATCTTGAAGTTTGATTTTAAATGGTGAAATTAGTAATAATGTTGTAAAAAAAATTAGTTTAGTGAAGATAGAGAGGAATGCCCCTCCTCCGTCTTAGGAAATTTGCGAACTAAAAAAAACAAAGTTCCTAAGACGAAGACGGGCCATTCCGCTCCGTCTTCCCTAAACAAATTTATTTTTTACCACAACATTATTACTAATTTCACCATATAAATTAAAAGTTTAAAATCCATATATAGGTAATGGAACTCAAATAATTAGAAAGTTACACGAAATCTACTTTTTTTAAACTGTTTTAAGACATGATGAGGGTAACCAGCTGTGTTTCCGAAACGCCATCGTTGCGAGTTTTTATTTTAATAAATAAATTTTTACCATTAGTCTTGAAGCTATCAAAATCCTTAGTTTCTACCTATTTTATTTATAAATTAAATGTTTCCCAGGTATAACAAATAAAACATTTCGTTCTGCTTAAAAACCAACTTAGTGTACCATTTAAATAAATTTTTACCTGGTTGAAATTAGTTAGCATCAGCTAATCATCCAAGGTTTGAAGAAGATACAACAATGTAACAATGGACTAGTGTATGACAAAAATTTAACATCTTCTAATACAATTTGTACCTCACAATATCAACAAGCATTAGATAATAATACAACACTGTTATAAGAAGGTACAAAAATAGAACAATGGACCAGTGCACCAACAAAGTCTAACATCTAAATAAATGTTTACCTGGTCGAAATTAATTAGCATCAGCTAATCATATAACACGGTTTGAAGAAGGTACAACAATGTAACAATGGTCTAGTGTATGAAAAAAATTTAGCATCTTCTAATTAAATTCTTATCTGCTCAACATCAATACATATTAGCTAATCATACAACACGGTAGGAAGAAGATACAGCAATGGAACAGTGCGCCAGTTTACCAACCAAATCGATCATCTTCTGATCAAATTTTTGCCCTAAATATCACTAACCATCACCTAACCCTGCAACACGGCTAAAAGAAGATATATCAATGGAAGAATAGACCAAAATAAAACACCTAATTAAATTTATTAAATTCTATTCTATGTTATATTATATTCTTTAAATTATATTCTCATCTGGTCAACCTCAGTTAAAATCAACTAATCATACAACACGGTTTGGAGCAGATACAATAATGAAACAATTTACCAGTCTGTCAACAAAATCCAAAATCTTCTGATTAAATTCTTATCCGATCAATATTAATATACACCAGTTAATCATACAGTACGGTTGAAAGAAGGTGCCACTATAAAACAATGGACCAGTGCATCAACAAAATATAAAATTTACTAACTAAAGTTTTACCTGATCAACAATAATTAGCATTGGCTAATCATGCAACACTGTTGGAAGAAGATACAACAATGAAACAATGAGCCAGTTTACCAACCAAATCGAACATCTAATTAAATTCTTATCCTATAATATCAATAATCATTTGCTAATCATGCAGCACTGTTGGGATTAGATACAGCAATGGCGGAATGGATCAAAATCCAACATCTGAGTAAATTCTTTAAATTCAATTCTATTTTCTATTCCATTCTTTAAATTAAAGTTTTATCTGGTCAACATCAAATAACATCGGCTAATTAAAGCATTTAAGTCAACTAAAAAAAAAACCTTGAGTCCTAAGGGAACTAAGATTAGTCTTTCGAATTACTATGATAACTTGGAATACTTGTAACTACTTTTATGAGTTGCATCAACCAAGAAATTAGTTATTTTCCCTAAATTTTTAGTGAACCTAACTGAGAAAAGTAGTAAAAAGAAAAACAGTTATTCCAACTACTCATTATAGTTCCCTAAGCCCCCAATCTACCTAACTTCACATATCTAAAAATTCAAGACTATTTTAGTTTTGATTTGCCATTAATTATAATTTTTAAGCAAATATCTCACATTCAAGTACAGATATTTTAAGTTTGAAGCGGCAATTTCTCGTTCTGAGTTCGAAGAGGAGATCAAATATGATACGGATTTCGCTTAAGGTTTCATGAGCCTGAAAGCAGAAATGGAGGATACAGTAGATTTAGTATGGTGATAACAAGTGCTACCTTTGAAGAGGCTCTTAAATGTCGAAAGGCAACTTCCGGTTTACATATATAAGGTATATCTATAAAGACTTCAATGTATAATAAAATCCATATTCTGGCTTCAGGTGGACAGGACATTCAGTGTTAATTGGCTTTGGGGTGGAAATAAAACGCGAGATCCCATTTCCATGCATCGCGTGCTATGAAAATCAACGATAGGTATCAGCTTGACAGCAATCAAACTATTTTACAAAGCCTTTATTTTATTTTGAAATATTTATAAAATTGCAGTAAAATTTTTCAGAGAAATTGTTGTGCTTGTGCAATAATTAGTCGGTGAAAATTTAAAAGGATCACAATAATCAACAAATTTGAAAAAATCAATAATAATAGTCTACAATCGTTTTACATGATTTATTGGTGGTTTTTAATAATTTTAGTAGAAGTTAACCAATATAATGTTAAATTCTCTTAATGCTAATTATGAATATTTTCGTTTATTTTTTCAAATTACTGAAAAAATAAAATCAATAATTGCGATGGAGTATTTGGCCTTCTTAGTTTCTCGGGTATAAAATATAATCATATCAAATAATATTACGTGACAGAAGAAAATGTATAAGTTGCACCCTAAGGATATGATTTTCGACAATAATGTTCATTTTTAACCAAGAGAAATGAGATTTTAAATATGAAAAATGAATTTTTAACCATGAAAGATGATTTTTCAACCAAAAAAATGCACGAATTTTTAACCAAATCGTTAAATTCTCAAATCAAACAATTTTGCAACCAGAAAGTAAATAGTTTAATATTCATTAAAAAAAATTACTTTTACACAAAAAGATAAATTATCAATCAACTAAATACAATGTAAACAATTAATTATTGACAAAATGGTTGAATTTTTAAGCAATTAGATTAATTTTCAATAAAATATTTAAGTTTTCAAGCTAAAAAGTCGACTGATTAAAAAAATAGATCACTTTTAAACCAGAAAAGAGGATATTTTAGGAAGAAAGATCATTTTTAATCAGAGAACTAAATTTTGAACGAAATAGTTGAATTTTCAACTAGAAAGACTAATTTCACACCAAAAATGAAGTCAAATTTTAATATTTTTTAGGAAATAGTGAAGTTTGAATTAAAAATGATTATTTTTACACAAAAATGGAGTATTTAAATTTTCATTTTGAAAAATGATTTTGAGAAAGAAACTAATGATCAACCAGTTGAATCCAACGAAAAAAGACGAATTTTTTAAAATG
This sequence comes from Belonocnema kinseyi, assembly GCF_010883055.1. NCBI lineage: Eukaryota > Metazoa > Arthropoda > Insecta > Hymenoptera > Cynipidae > Belonocnema > Belonocnema kinseyi. Next base: position 48,740,518 of record NC_046662.1, on the reverse strand, counting down.
TTCAAGAAGATAAATTCGTTTAAATATAAAAAGATGTTTTTTTTTGTTATTTAACGAACTTGCTGCATTTTTAACTAAAAAATATAGATTACCAATTATGGATTTTCTAAAAACAAGATTATTGTTATACCCAAACAGATTTTGCTTCAATAGAATACATAAATTTTCAACTTCCCAAATTTTGAAATTTTTAGTTAAAAAGATTAATTTTCAAATAGGAGTGAAAATGAATTTTCAACAAAATAGTGAAATTTTAAACTTAGATCATGAATCTTCAACTGGAATAAAAAAATTAAATATTTAAATTTAATAATTTAATTTACAACCAAAAAAAGAAATTTTCTACCTGCAAATACGAATTTTCAGACAAAAAGTTGATTTATAACTGATTAGCCCAATTTTTTAGCCAAACGTTGAATTTTAAAGTCAAAAAGACGACTTCTCAAGAAAAAAAGTTATTTAAAAAAACAGATTTACAAAGTTGATTAGCCCTAAACCAAATACTTAATTAAAAAAAAGCTTTCTTTACTTAACGTGTAATAGTTAGTATTTTAACAAAAAATTAATTTATTTTGAATTTGAAAATAGTTGAAATTAACAAAACAACTTTTCTACAAAATAGTTAAATTAATAATCAACAAAATTTAATTTCCAACCAGGCATTTACATTTACGACTAAAATATATGAACTTTGAGTCAAGAATGTTGATTTGCTACCAAAAAAGATCAATTTTTAACAAAATATTCCAAAAATGAAATAACTACATTTTCATGTAAGAAAATTAATTCTTCGTACCAAAAAACTAATTGTCAGCATTTTTAACAAAATAATTATATTGTGCACCAAATAGTCGAATTTTTAATTAAATCATTAAAATTACGAACCCAAAATATAATGGTAGACTTACAAAAAAAAAAAATATATATATATATATATAAATGAACCTTTGAGCAGGAATAGTTGGATTTTCCTATTAAGTTTTATCATTTAATTGAAATTTAAGCAGAAATAGGGAAGTTTCTTGGAAACAGGGAAAAAATATTTTAAAAATTTGAAAAAGGGGAAAAGAGGGAAAGTAAGGAAAGAGTGTGAAATCTAAATTATTTTCTCAATTTCTTTACACAATTTCATTTATATTTCGTATTTAAAAGAATATTTTCTTAATTTTGAATAAATATTTCTGTATAAGACTTGTGATTTAACATCTAAGCAAATTTTGTTGACACTTGAGGGCTTTCTTGGGTTTAATTTTACTTTTGTCTCCCCCTGCTTTTAAATACGAAATATAAATAAAATTTTATAAAGAAATTGAAAAAATAATTTAGATTTCACACTCTTTCCTCACTTTCCCCCTTTACCCCTTTTCAAATTTTTAAAATATTTTTCCCTGTTTCCAAGAAACTTCTCCGTTTTCTGCTTAAATTTCAATTGAACTGATACAACCTCATAGGAAAATCCAACTATTCTTGCTCAAAGGTTCTTTTTTTTCAAAGTCTGCCATTATGTTTTGGGTTCGTAATTTTAATGATTTGTTTAAAAATTCGACTATTTGGTTGAAAATATAATTATTTTGTTAAAAATGCTGACAATTAGTTTTTTTATCCGAAGAATTAATTTTTTTTATTAATATTTTCTCTTTCAAAAATTCAATGATAATTATTATCAATGAATTTTTCAAAGAGAAAATATTCTTGATTAGGAGAACGATGTGAAAAATATGGAATTTTGTTATTCAATACATTTTATGTTTTCTGGAGATTTTTCATATCGTTTTAATGGATTATAAACGACCTAAGTATATCCAGATAAAAAGAAATAAATTATTTAATGGCAGAAACCATAAAAAAATAATTTAACCTTCTTTACTAACTATACGATTTCCTGTAGAAAGATTATTTATCATTTTTGTAATGTAAAGATAAATTATTAATCTTTGCCCTATTTCCACATTTTGTCGTGAAAAATTACCATATTTCCCATTTCCTTATTATAAAATGTTCTCGTTTTATTTAAAAATCAGCAGGACCTTGACAAAGGGACAAAGGAAACAGTCAGTAAAATTTATTTCATAATTTATTGGATTAAGGTTAGAAATATTCTAAATTAACTGGCACCACGGAGACTGGAAATAAATTAGTGAAGACTGAAACAAAATTCAATCATAATTGCATTATATATCATTCCTAGGCATTATATAGAATCTCCAGGTATTATATATAATGCCTAAATTAGGTTCAAAAACCTTTTCCGACGTACAGGTATCCATTTGGACAACCCTATTCTTACCCTGATACAACAATTTTTAAAAAATAAATCTCAGTCTTAAAAAAATGGCTTTTCTGGAATGAACAAAAAACAACTTTTTATTGAATAATAAATGGTAAAAATAATTTTTAAGAAATCACCTGTCACATATCTCTTTAAAATTTAATGAGCTTATATTAAAAACCCGTCAACAGCAGATAAAAATTGTAAATTAAAAATTGATGATACTATATATGATTTTTTAAGATATAAGGTTTTTTAAAAATGTTTCTGCTAAACAAAGTTTCGAACCATTATGTGTTTATGCGTAAAAAAAGAAAGTTCAATGTCAATCAATATGTTGTTCCAGTACGCCATGTTTTTATAAATAGCTAATAAATTTTATTGAATTTTATAATTGTTAGCCAATTTATCAAGCTCTTGTTGAAAAGCATACATATTCAAGGGCATTATATATAATGCCTCGGGATTATATATAATGCCCAGAATATATACTTTACCTGTAACATATACAATGTCTAGGCATTCTATATAAGGTATTCCTACTATTACAGGGACAGTTACAAAAATCGAACCCACATGAAAACAATTTTAAAAAGGTGAATTGCAATTTTTTGTACTAAAACCGTTAGAATAAGTGGCTTATATATTATTTGATAGATTAGAACAAAAAATAAAGTATTAATGTTGTATATAATTATTATAATTGGATTTTTTTAAGCTAGTCAAGGCGCCCAATCGTTGGACAAGAATTTTGGAGTATATCCTTAAGTGGCACATAAAAAAATCCAATCCAGGACAAGTAAAATCCAATGGGGTTTATCAAAATTAAATGGTAAAATTTACTGAAAATTATAGAATATATTAAAAAAAAGAATTGATTTTTCTAAATCTTAATAAATTAGTTTTTCTTTATTTTTAATCAAATTCATATCAACATCTTAACATTTTTCTGAAAAAATAACTTAAGATAATATTAAATTAAAGTAAATTATATTAAAAACCTAAAATTTTGCAAACTACTTAGGCATAGGTAAGTAATTTAATACTAACTCATAAAGTGAATTTTTCAATCACAATTAATAAGTATGCATCAAAATTTAATATTTAATATAGAACTTTTTTAAAGGACACTCGCCCTTTCAGCATGAAAATTCATTCATTTCTTTAGAAAAGTCTATTATTATATATTTGATTTAGAATTAATCTTAATTATTTAATTAATACATAAATTGGAAAGTATGTTCAAACAATTTCGATTATGTTTCGGGTAAAAATTTTATTATCAGGTTAAAAATATAATTTTTGTAAATAATTTAGTTTTGTTAAAAGGTAATCCCGTTCGGTAAAAAATTTAACTGTTTTGCAGAAAATTCGCCTGACTCGAAAATTCAATAGTTGGGTTGAATATTTTTTTCTTGACTGAAAAATCTTTTTTGATTAATATTTCAACAATTTTGTAGAAAATTCGTCTTTATAGTTTGAAAATTTACCTTTTTAATTATAAATTTCATCTTTCTTAAGAAAAAATTCCAACTGTTTGATTAAAATTAATCTGTTTAGGTGAGGCTTCAACAGGTTTATTGAAGATTCGTTATATTTTTTTTAATTAATTCATTTTCTTTTAATCTGCAATTAAAATCTTTTTTGGTTGAGATGTCAACTATTATATCTCTTGATAAGAATTCACCTCTTCCAGGTTGCAAATTCCACTATTTGGTCAAAAATTCATATTTTTCGTTGAAAATTTATCACTGTAATTAAAATTACTTACTTTGGCTAAATTTTGTTTATTAATTTTTTTTGCTGAAAATTTGTTGAACATTTTTTTTACAGAAAATTCATCATTTGGGTTTAAAATTAAATTATTTTGTTGAGAATTTATTTTTTGATTGTCTTAACTAAAAACAGACTTTCATTTTTGTTTAATATACAATTTTTTGTACGAAAAAATTATTTTGTCGAAAATTCGTTTTTTTTGTTAAACATTTATTTTGATAACATTTTAACTGTTATAATTTTGGTTGAAAATTTATCTTTTCAGATGAAAATGCACGTAATGTTTAAAATGTACTTAGGAATAAATTTTTTTTGAATTAATATATTAAACTTCTAGGTGTAGGTTAGTTTTATACCTATTTATACCTAATTGTAATTAATAAAGATAATAAAATTAAAAATTTCAAATGCTAATTCAAAATTCTTACAAATTCTCATTAAATTCTCAAAGCATATAAAGGTCGAGAATATTTTCGAGCATACTCTTGTGCTCATGGGAATTTCTTCAAATACTTAAACTCTTTAGAATATTAAAGTGGAGGGGGGGGGGTATTTTGTTACGGTTCGTTACAGAGGGGAGGAGGTCTCAGAGAGGACCTATAATCCGTTTCATTATTTAAAAACGGCCCCTAAGCTTAAGTTGTCTTATCCTTACCTGAGGGGGCTGGATCACTGAGGTCCTTGGTTCCACTTTGCGCGTGGCATGCGAAGATTCTATTCAATATTCTAGCTTCAGCTCATGATACTTTACTAATTGATACAATTTCTTAAACCTAGTCAATTCCTGATAGGTTGAAACCTGATACATTTTATAGAACACAATTACTGATTTATTGGCAATTGTTGAACGTGACATCATGCCACACTACAGGAATATTGTCTGCTATTGTATTTAATTATGAAGGCCTTAAATTATCGCATGTAATGCAAACGTATAAATTTCCGTGAACGAGTTGCGGATGTAGTGAAAAGCTTTATGAGAAATCCATAACAGTAATTGTGGACAATTTCTCAAGTGATTTCGGCAAGGAGTGACCTACAATCTAGCTTGGCGGTAATGTTGACGCTACAAGAATGCGGAGGCGAGTAAACTACTGATTCATATTTGATGTGCCAGAAATGTCGTGGAGCCTAGAATACGAGAAGAGCCAGAACGAGCACGGTGTACGTTTAATGTTTATGTATATACTACATGAAACGTATAATCCATGTAACCTATATGTGTAACGAACGCCGGAAGATTCATGGACCAAATGGCGCCGTATCGTCGCTCTGTCCACGGACTAAACCGTTTTCCATATTTCCATCTCCAACGTGCTAACGCCGCTATTTCACTTTCTGAAAAAAAATGCAGAACCACTTTCCCGAGAACGAGATCGCTTTCGATGCTCAGTGTTGTACTGTGCGGAGGGCTGATAGCCAAATGTTCAACAAGCCGTAAAATTTAGGAAGCTGGAGCTTATCAGCTTTCAGAAGATAATTCGTCTGATGGGCAAATTGAGAGTTGTTTTAATTCTAAGAGTTTGAAGATATGACGAGTTCAATAACTTGATGCGAAAAATTTGAGACAAAATATTTTTAACTGGTTGCTTCTCTTCTTTGTGGTAGTATGGACATTGATTACACAGGACAACAAAATGGTTTTAAGAGTCTACTGGGATTCTACTAGGTATACTTTATGTGTTTGGGGTCGCTGAATACGAATCCATTTGCAAAATTGAGCCAGCATGTCAGGATTTGCAGTAAAATTCAAAAAACTGTTAAAAAGCTGGAATTTTTGCACAAATTTCATCCCAAAACCTACAAACCCCAAAGTAACAAGCCCTAAACCAACAAACTAACAGCCCCAAACCCACAAGCTCCATATAAAAAAATCCACAAAAACCAAACCAAAAAGCTTAAAGCCCGCAAATCCTAAATCCACAAGCATCAACTCCAAAAACTCCATATACAGGAGCTTCATATCCACAAACCCACAAACCCACAAGCGCCGTATCTACAAACGTACAAACCCCAAATTCACAAGCTCCATATTAACAAACCTAAAAACCCACAAACCCCCGAAACCCACAAACTCAATATCCAGAAACGTATAAACCCCAAACCAAAAAACCTCAACCCACGAACCCCAAACCCATAAACTCATCAAACACTTATCTAACGGACCCAAAGCTCACCAACCCCACAACTACAAACCTCAAACCCACAAACCCCAAACCCACAAGCTCCAAACCCGCAAACACACAAGCTCCATATCCACAAACGTTCAAACTCTAAACCAACAATCCTAAACCCACAAACTCACAAACCCAAAATTAACGAACCCCAAACACACAAACGCCAAACCCACAAGCCTTACGCCCACAAACACCAAATTTTCAAACACCTAAGCTCACAAGCTCTATATCCACAAACGTACAATCCCCAAACCAACAATCTTAAACCCACGAAGCACAAACCCCAAACCTACAAGCTTCATATCCAGAAGTTGCATAACCACAAACGTTCAAAACCCAAACCCTCAAACCCACAAACCCCAAACTAACAAGCCCCAAACCCACAAACCCCAAATTATGCCAATTTCTCGATTGGTATTACTATAAGATGTGAGGTATTTGTGTTTGTGGAATTGAGGTTAGTGGGTTTGTACGTTTGTGGATATGGAGCTTCTGAATTTGGGGTTTGTGTGTTTGGGGTTTCTCGGTATATGGATATGGAGGTAGAGTTTTTGGGTTTGGAGCTTGTGGGTTTGGAGCTTCTTGGTTTGGGGTTTGTGGGATTTTTATATGGAGCTTGTGGGTTTGGGGCTTGTTACTTTGTGGATTTGAGGCTTGTTAATTTGGGGTTTGTAGGTTTGGGGACAAACTTTAGACAATCATGGTAAATAAATTTTTTGAACTATATTGATAACGTAGCAATAATGTGAAGAATTCCTGACAATAAAACCAAGAATCTAATGATCAAACTTGCACAGCCTCTTCAAGTTTTTCCTATTGTAACTTGAAAAAAGCAAACATTTTTCTAGAAGGAAAAAATTTATTTTTTTTGACAAAAATAAAAAGGGGTAAAGAAAAATGGAAAAGCAACCAAACAAATCCCCTTCCTTTTTTTATTTCTTTCGTCTTTTTATTTTTTATTTTTCTTCCTCATTTTTCTCTCCTCCTGATAAGTTTTGTAAAAAAAAAAGAATTCTTTCCTTTTCTAGAAAAATTTTTGATGCTTTCCGATTGCAATATGAACATTCTGTGGTGGTTGTAAAAATGTTTCCGTTAGATTCTTGTTTTTATAAATAATTTATACATAGTGGAAAAAATTATGTACCATTTGCATTTGTTTTATGTAAATAATGTAAAATATAAATAAAAATTAAACATAATTTTTTCCACTGTGTAACATTTTTCCGCCTGGTATTTAAAACATCAATTTCACAAATCTTTAAGCTGTAAATTTTCCAGATTCGTTGTCAAAGAAGATTTTTTTTGTTACATGATACTTTCATGTCGAATCGGTTTTTATAATTTAGAAAAAAACTTTTAAGACAAGCAACTTTTTTTCGTGCAAAACATTTTTATTTTAATATTGTTTATTGGGTTCTATTCCCAGGCGGAAAACTTATACATAGTTTATATATAGCGTGAAGTATTATATATGATATTCATTTGTTTTATACATTTTTCGCATAAAACAAATGGATAAGATATATAATACTTCACACTTTATATAATATTTTCGCTTGGTTTTACATTAAAAAAATATTTTTCTTTATTTACTTTAAAATTATTGGTTTTATTGACAAACCTTTGAAATTAAAGTTGTAGATCTCTGTGCAATACATATATTTTTTATTATATCAATGTTTTTTTAAATTAAAAAATCCCTTCTCGAGCAAATTGTAAACAAATGAAAAAAGGTCTACATTTCATAATTTTCAAGTTTTATTAAAAATTTCTCAAAAAATAAATAAAAATCTGCCCTCTGCGCTGGCACATTCTTATTGCGTACTACGCGCGTGGCTCGCTTCGCTGGCGAGTATTTTTCTTAAAACAACTTTTGTTTTTTTTTTCATCTTTTTTCGTCTCTTGTGTCATTTTTTCAAAAAATAAATTTTTTATTTCCAATATTATTTCTTAAGGTTAATAGAAAATCTACTCGTCCTGTCCACAAATGATAAATTACAATGGTTTAGATCCTTTTTAGATGAATAACTTTGGTCTATTACTTTTTTTTTACCTTATTTCGTTTTTTTTTTTAAATTTAATTATTTTATTATGAAAGTTAGTTTTTTACGATTAAAACAAAAACTTCGTGTCCCATCACAAAATTATTCATGACAAATTCGGACGTATTTTCTCTCTTTTTCGGAAGAGTACCTTTTGTCTATTAATTTTTTATAGCTTGTGTCATTTTTCCAAAAATTCAAATTTTTATTTTTAATGTTGTTTTTTACGAATAAAAGAAAAACTGCGCATTTTATCAAAAAATAATTAATATTAAAATTTGTAGCTCTTTTTTTAAGAACAATTTTTGTCTTGTTATTTTTTTTGTAGCTTGTTTTGTTTGTCCAAAAATTTAACTTTTAAAATTGTAATGTTGTTCTGTACGAGTAATACAAAAACTATGCGTCCTTTTAAAAAGTAATTTATAAAAAATTTGTAGATCTTTTTATTGTGAAAAATTCTAGTAAATTCATTTTTTAATCAGTGATATTGTTATTATTTATTTGTATTCCAGATTCTTCATTAGCATATCTCTAGGTATTTTTTTATTTTGTAATAAATAAATTATTTAAACAATTACATTGTTATTAACATTTGCCCATGTTCTTAAACCTTATTGACAAAAATATAAGTATAACATATTGCAGAACCTTCATTTGTCAATGATAAATAAATGATCTATTGTTTTTATCCCCTCCACGTTCACTCCCTGATGTAGCTATCAAGGAGTGAACGTGGAGGGGATAAAAACAATGCTTAAAATAAATTTTTCGCATTATTAAAAGATTTTCAAAGAACGATATTTTAGGATACTTTATGTTTCAGTAAGTAAGTTTGAATTGTTTGACATAATGTTTAAATAAATTCCTAAAAATTATAAACCATATAATTGGTTAAAAAATTCCTTTTTTGAAAAAATGAAAAAAAAAACTGGAGGTATTTCCGAGATGATTCCAGGGACATCCTTACTTTTTTATAGTCTTTTTATCTTAATTTTTATTAAAGGCAAAATTTTGAAATCCATAAGCTGCATCGTATAGCATCATGGTCCATTATTATATTTTTGGACCAGAATTCACCTATTTCGGTTTAAAATTTTACTATTTGATTTACAATTTAAGTATTTCTTTGAAAATTCATTTATCTTCGTTTGAATATCAATTTTCTAAACTGTTTCATTCTCCATGAGTCACACTTTCTTAATAAGAAAAATAGTCTGCTAATTTTAGAGAATTGCATGTAAATAAAATAAAGTGCGTCATTTATATTGAATTACTTACTTACCTTACTTACCTAAAAAAACTTGCATCATTTAAATAATAATTTCCGAGACCTAAAGTATAAATTCCAGGGATAAATATTTTTTAAACATACTTTATCACTTATTTAACTTGAAAATAAGAATTGAAGATTTGTCTGAATGTATGTATTACTTATAAACATCCTGAATAAATAAATATATATGAATAATATAAATAATTTAATATATAATTTTATGTATAATATAATAGTTAATTAATCAGAATTAATAATAAATCTTTACTGAGTTATTTGCAGACAATAAAATTTTTATTCGATCGTATTGTTTTCCAATCATAGGGTATCCAACGATTCCTAGGAACAAAATTCAAGGTCTGTTCCAGGTTTTCCAGGTAAAGAAATGAAGTTTTTCCAGGTTTTCTTTTTTACATCAAATAATTATATATCCGTTTTTTATACATGTCAAAGATGAAAAATTTCATTTTTTAATGGTCAACAATTTCTGAAGAAAGCAGAATCATAAATAAACAAATTCTTAATTTTTTGAAAACAGAATTCGTCTTTTTGATATCTTTGGGAATATTTTTAAATGTTTGAAAACTCCTCAAAATCCTTCGAATTTTTTAAATCTTTGTGAATTCTTTTGAAATCTTTAAAAAAATTGCCAAAATCTTAGAAATCCTTCAATTCTTTTAAATCTTTGTGAATTTAAAAAAAATCTTCATGACATATTTGTGAAATCTTTCTTTAACTCTTGCTTTTGAAATGTTTGTATTAATTTGTATTAATTTTGTATTTATTTGAAATCATTGAAATGTTTCAAATCTTTTTGAAATCTTTTGAAATATTCCAAAATTTTTGAAATTATTTAAAACCTTTTAAATGTTTTGAATTCTTCGGAATCTGGTATTCTGCACCCTTTTTGAAATCTTTGACATTCTTGTATTAATTTAAAATCTCTACGCAATTTTGATGAAGTCTTTGAAATCTCTGTGAAATCTTTCTGAAATTGTTTGTATTGATTTGAAATCATTAAAAAATGGAAATCTTTTTGAAATTTAAAAAAATCTTCTAAACAAATTTAAAATCATATAAAATATTTTAAATGTTTTGAAATATTTGAAATTTGGTGTAATGTACCCTTTTCGAAATCTTTGAATTTGAAATCTTTATGATATTTTAATGAAATATTTATTAAATCTTTTGTATTTATTTGAAATCATTAATATATTTCAAATCTTTGTAAAATCTTTTGAAATATTTTACAATTTTGGTAAAATCTTTAAAATCCTTGCAACTTTTGAAGTTTTTGTGAAATCTTTTGAAATATTTGTGAAATGTTCGAATTATTTTTAAACATTTTTAAATCTTAGTCAAATCTTTTGAAATCTTCTAAACAAATTTGAAATTGTTTAAAATATTTAATATTGAATTTTTGAATACTTTGAATTTCTTTGAATTCCTTGAATTCCAGACATTATTTGAATTGCATGAACCTCTGTAATTCCATGAATTTTAGAATTCCTCGATTTGAATGCATTTCGTGAATTGCATGAATTCAATTTATGCCAAGAACTCCTGAAATTCCTTGCATGTCGTGAATTGCGTGAATTGCTTGATTTTTGTTTATTCCATGAATTCCTTAAATTCTGTGAATTCCATAAATTTCATATATTCAGTGAGTATATGAATACCGTAAATTCAATAAATCCTTTGAATTCCACGAATTCTGGTTATTCCATGAATTCCTCAAATTCACTGAATACATTGAATTTCATAAATTCTTTAAATTCTATTAATTCTCTGAATTCTCTGAATAACATGAATTCTCTGAATTCCATTAATCGCTGAATTTCATTCATTCTTGGAGTTTCATCAATTCTTTAAATTCCAGAAATTCCTTGACTTTCATGAATCCTTGAAATTCAATGAATTCCTTGAATTCCACGAAATTATTCAATTTTGTAAATCGCAACAATTCCGTGAATTCCGAGAATTTCTTGAACTTCGTGAATTCGACAAATTTTTCGTTTTCAAGGTTTAAACAGAATTCAAGAAGAATTCTAGGTTTTTAAAGTTGCTGGACACCCTGATAAAAAATCCTATTAACAAATATTTGGATGAGACACTTTTTTCATAATAGCTCTGCAGCATGCTATGAATTCCGTGAATTTCATGACTCCAGAAAATCGAATAAATAATGTGAATTCCATGAATTCTAGGAATTTCCAGAATTTCACGAATCCCTGAAATTCCATGAATTCCTGGAATTGCGCGAGATGCATGAATTTCATGAATTGCATCAATTCCGTGAATTCCAAGAATTTATTGAAGTTCGTGAATTCAACGAATTTACCGTTTTCAAGGTTCAAACAAGATTCAAGGAGAATTCCAGGGTTTCAAGATTTTCAAGGTCGCTGGAGACCCTGATCAAAACTTCTATTAAGACACATTTCGATGAGACCACTTTTTCATAATAGCTCCACTGGAACAAGTGATTTATGGAAAAGTTTCTTTTGTTATTTTTTTCTATATAAAAAAAACAAAGTTACACTATGGCTTCGTTGTTGAGCATGCTGGGGGGGATAAGCCTTCAGCTTCTCGACGTACAGTGGCGCGCAAAAGTTTTGGGCCAAACACATTTTTGACTATATCTGGTGAATAAAAGCATTTGAGAAAAATTGAATATATACAAAATTTCAGTATTTTATTGAACTAAAAAAGTACAACATTCACATATTTTTAATGAAGTTTGTTGACAATTCCATTTACATTGTTTCTAACGGCAGTGTTCAAAAATAATAGGCCACACTTATGTCATAGGTTCATAAAATAGTTAACGTTCATAAAATCAACAAGAAAGTTATTATTCCTTTGCGTATTGACTAATACCTTGTAGCCATACCCTTAGCAGCAATTACAGTAGCACATGGTCGAGGCATTGAATCAACTAAGCGTTTAACGTAGTCTTTCGGTATCTTTTCCCATTCCTCCTGAAGAGTTCGCCATAAGTCGTCCTTGTTCGAATGTTTCTTCGTTCGAACATGTCTTCCGAGTGTATCTCACAAATTTTCAATCGGATTTAGGTCTGGAGATTGAGCTCGATGATCCAGAAGCTTCACTTTTGGCCCTTTCAAAAATTCCTGAACCAGCTTCGACTTATGTTTCGGATCGTTATCTTGCTGGAAAATCCAATTTTTGGGAATTTTTCTTCTAGAATATAGTAACATTTTTTCTTCCATAATATCTCGATACATAACTTTGTCCATGATGCCTTCAATCTTGTGCAGTGGACCTACTCCTTGCGAAGACATAGCGCCCCAAACCATGACTGATCCACTTCCGTGTTTGACTGTTGGAATTTGATACCGAGAATCGTATTTGGTATTTTTCGGACGTCGAACATATTTCTTACCATCACTTCCGAATAGATTGAACTTCGATTCGTCAGAAAACAGTACTTTAGCCCACTGCTACGGAGTCCAGTGTTGGTATTTCTTCGCAAAATCCAATCGGGCCTTCTGATTCTTCTTTCTGATCAAGGGTTTCATAACAGCAACGCGCCCGAACAGTCCCATATCGTTCAAACGACGAGCCACAGTGCTCCTACTCACGTTGGCAAGGTTTTCATCGCGGAGTTCATTGGCAATTTCAGATGCTGTCTTCTTGACATCAATTGTTGATTTACGTTTGATGATCTTGTCAAGACGAATTGTCATTTTCCGTGGTCTACCAGATCGTGGGAGGTCCAGCAGACTCTGGGTAGTACTGAATTTCTCAATGAATCTATTTACAGTACTCTTACCAATTTTCAATGAGACAGCAATTTCGCGAGAAGTCTTCCCTTGTTCAGAAAGAATTAACACAGCTTCCCGAATCTCATGGGTCGTATGTCTCGGCATTTGGCTTTAGAATCACTTGATCTGATAGGTTAAATAATTGAAAAACGCGAGGAATCGAAGTTGTTACCTACCTCAATGTTTGGTACAAATAGTATACATAATTTCCGCATCAATGGATTTTTACTCGAGTTCGCCTTTGAAGGAATAGATCAGAAAAACAATGTGGCCCAAAACTTTTGCGCACCACTGTATCTGTCCCACCAGCCTGGTAGTTCTTTTAGAACCCACTTAGGAAGAGGACGCGTCGGGTCCCAAAAATTTATCGTCCCATGAAGCTGTGTACAGACACGCGGATTATATTCACCAAATATAGAGACCATACTAATGAGATTATTGCTGATGGGCAATTCAGTTGATAGTGTTGCATAATAAGCATGATTGTCGCTTTTTATAAAAACCTTGCTGGATCCTTGATTTTTATAACCGGCTTCATCAGACTGGAAGCGAGCTGGAAGTTCTGCAGCGAATTGATGCTGAACCTCTGGTGAAACAGGGTGTAAATCAAGAACTTCTAGAAAGACGCGACCTGGTTTGAAACGTCCTGGAGAATGTGTTTTAAATATCCGCCTGTCCCAGTGTTCAGAAAACTTTTTCTGAAGTACTCCACATTCAGTATAGTTTCGAGCACGTATCTTTACAGACACGAGGCTTCCTGGACCAATGTTGTGAAAATGTTCGGTTGGTAGAGATGGTGGTGCATCTGGATTTATCAGCGCATCTATTTAATCAAATAAAAGAAATTATTGAATTGTATTAGAGTAAAGAAATATCTGTTAGAAAGTATCGGTACATTGAGGCTAATTGGCTCGCCTTTAGTAGATTCTTTACAATAAGGTGTAAGAACGAAATTAAATTCAATATGGATGTTTTAAATATGTAATCCTTATCTCATCAACTCAAGAAATTTACATTAATTGCGTTAATTAATTTCATGCTGTGAATTCCTGGAATTCTGCCAATTGCTTGCATTTTTTGAATTCTTTGATTTCTGTGAATTCTATCGATTTAGTGAATTCTATTAATTTCATCAATAATTTACGTGATTTACATAAAGTCTGCAAAATTCCGTGAATTCCATGAATCCAGAGAACTCCTTGAATTTCATGCATTCCTGAATTCCTGGATTTCCATGAATCCCTTAAATTCCACGAATTCCACGAATTCCACGAATTGCATCACTTCCGTGAATTCCAATAATTCCTTTAATTATTTGTACTTCATAAACTCCATGAATAATATGAATTCCTTAAATAACTTGAACTTCATGAATACCATAAATTCCTTGAATAACACGAATTCCTTGAATTCCACGAATTTCTTGAAGTCCACGAATTCTTTGAATTCCATAAAATTGTTAAATTCCACGCATTCATTAAATTTCATTCAATAATTCAATTATATAATTTAAAAGTATTCCAAGAATTTCGTCAATTCTCCTAAATCCTTGAATTTCTTGAATTCTGCGAATTTCATGCAGGGGCGGACCCAGACCCCCCAAACACCTCCCCTAGATCCACAACTGATTTCATGAATTCCATAAGTTTCATGAATACCTTGATTTCCATCTGATGTTTAAATCGCATTAATTTGTTAAATTCCAGGAATTCCTTGAATTTTATAAATTCCTTAACTTCCACGAATTCCGCGAATTGCATTAATTCTATGAATTGAGCAAAGTTCACGATAATTTTGAATTCCGTGCATTCTTTGAAGTCCAAGAATTCCTTAAAATCCATGAATCGCTTAAATTCCATGAATTCGTCGAATTCTACGAATTCCATGAAGTCCGTGACTTTCTCAAATTCCTTCATTTCCTCGAATTCCTCGAATTCCACAAATTTGCTGAATTCCACGTTTCATTGAATTCCTATAATTATTTAAATTTCATGAATTACATGAATTCCATACATTTGCTGAATTCCATGTTATCGTTGGATTCTAACAATTAATTAAATTTCACGAATTCCGGAGATTCACCCAAATCCGTAAAATGCTTAAATTCTATGCATTCCATCAATTTAATGAATTCCAAGAATTTCGTATATTCCATAAATTCCGAGAATTCCATAAAGTACGTAATGTCCATAAATTTCGTAAACTTCCTGACTCTGGAGAATTCCACAAATTCCGTGAATTCAGGGAATTCCATGAATTCCGTAAATCCAGCGAAATCCATGAATACTGTAAATTATGAATTGCGCGAATTCCATGAATACAGTAAATTATGAACTGGCGGATTTCATCATAACTGGAATTTCACTCATTCTTTGAATTCCATTTATTCTTTAAATTCCTTGATTTCATAAATTCCTTGAATTCCACGAATTGCATAAATTCTATGAATTCAGCGAATTCCATGAATATCATGAATTCCATGCATTCTTTGAATTCCACGAATTCCTTGAAATCCATGAATCCCTCAAATTGTATGAATTCCACAAATAGCATAAATTCCGTGAATTCCAAGAATTCGAAGAATTCCTTGAAATTCGTCAATCCTACGAATTCCATGAATTCATTGGAATCCATAAAGTCCGTGAATTTATCAAATTCCTTGAACCCACAAAATTTTTTCGCTCAGCTCAAACTATTCGACTAATTGAATTATTTTCACTCTCCCCTAAACCTTAGGGAATAGTACAGGAAAAATATAAAGAAAGTTAAAAAACACGTTTTGGCCTTGAAAATCTGTGTTGAAGTTAGGAATTTTTTCAAAAATGTTCGTTTATCGAACACCATAGACGTCTAGATATTATATTTTATGTTTAATAATAATAATAATAATAATAATAAAATAATGAAAATAAGTTTAGTAAATTATTGTCTATCTTGATGATTTTGACAAAAAGGCGATGTAAGTTCCTATTTTGATCTTTAAAGGAATGTATTACTTTGATCAAGTCATAAATAAAAATATCTTAACTCAAAATGGCAATTCCAAGATGGTGGTCATAATTGTAAAAATTAAACCGATTTGACTAAAAAATGGTACACGGGAGTTTTTCGGGTCACTGATTTCAAATTTTAACTCAAAATGTCAAAACTTAAAATTTAAAATAGTAAATCCAATATGGCAGATCGAAATTGCAAAAATTAAACCGATTATTCCAATGGTATTTACGAACAAAAAAAAGTAATTTACAGTATTACATATAAATTTAAAATTCTTTGCAGACAAATGGAAGAGGACGATCTTACTTTATAAATATTTCATAAAAGAAGTTATTACTAAAATTTTTTTTTTAAATTTCAAGCTTTGTGATCTTCAGCAAAAATATTTCATGTGCCCTAAATCTTATACCATATTAGATCCGAGATTTTTAATCTTGTAATTTTGACTTCGGATTTGAAATCAGTGACCCGAAAAAAATCCCGTTTAGCTAAATGATAAATAAGAAATGAAAATAAAATTATGGTTAGTAGTAACAATAACATTCATACAAAGAAATCTGCCTAAATGTTGATATTGCGTATATTTATTTCACTTACTGATTAAAACAATTAAACCCATGCAGGTTAGTAATAGAATAACGATCTTCATTGCTGCACTATAGATCCAGCGTTAGAGAATTTTTTGAATTTTTCAAATATTTTTCTGAACGGTAATTTAAAATCTTTGGAAGATATTCACTAATACAATGACCCCCATTTTCCATTCATAACATTTCACTCCCCAATCTTTAAATTTCACCTGTCATTATTTTTCTTTATGAATGAGTTTTCAAAATTCAGCAGCAACAGGTTGTTTATTTCACATCCGAACTTTTGGCCTAACTCAAATCCCTCTCAGAAGAACAAATATTTTCGGTTAGAAATATCGAACACATTGCAGAACGGAATTTCGAAATTTTCTTTATGTCATACTTTTAGGCTATTTTTCTTTCTACAAAACTGCTAACATTGATTTCTTAAAAACAACTTGCATCTTTTGAAAACTACAGAGGAAATAACTTATGAAATTAGCCTAAATGTAAGCATTTCAATTTTTTTGGCTTTTTTTGGAGATCTGAAACACCGACAAATAATTTTACAAAATTTGGAAAATCACCATAAAATGTTCCTATTGAAATTTGAAAAAAAAACAATTTTTCTCCTAAAAAAGAAAAGAAAATAATTTTCCTCCTTGGATAAAAATAAAAAAGAGGAAAGAAAAATAAGAAGGCCACCAACCAAATCCCCTTCCTTCTCTTTTTCATTTCTTTAATCTTTTTTATTTTCATTATTATCAAATCACAACAAAAAAGTGTTATTCCTTATTTTTTCAAAATTCAATAGGAATATTTTATGATGGTTTTTAAAATTTGGTCGTTGGATTTTTGTTTTTATTTTCAGGAATTCTTCACATTAAAAGATTATCATAAGAACTTTTTGAATTTTCTTGAAAAATCAAAAATTCAAATTTTGATCTAAAAAAAATAATCAAAAATTGCATTTGTTGGCCAAGCTATGCAATATACAAAAAATATGAAGCGAAAATGTTTTTTGGATAAATGTTACAAGCTATGAAAAAAATAGACAAAAGTTTTTACGCAAAAAAAAAATTTCCTAATAACCTTTTTTGGGGAGGATATATAGTTATTGTTTCAATCGTGAAAAATAATATTGAAGATATAAAAAGTTAAATTTTTAGAACACATTCAAATATTTGTTATGAATAACTTTTTAAAAAAAATAAAATTTAAAGGCTAGCGCCGACAGATAAGTGAAAAAATTTTGCAGAAGATTTTCAGCTTTGAAAAGACATATAATTTTCATTTCAACCATTTTTTTTATAAGACTTAATAATTTGATAATATTTCTTAAACATACTATCAAAGCAATCATCTTTTAAGTTAAACTACGCAAAATATGGGAAAAGTTTTAGAAAGTAATTATAGCTTCTGAAAATTCTTAAGAAAATGTTTCAAACTTCTTTTTGATAGAATTTGTAATTTCTGGTATATTTATTGAAAAAAGAATTTTAAAAAGTCGAAAAATAATATTTTGAGATTCTACTCTACTCAAAACTCATTCTATTCGTAACGTTTTACTATCTGCCGTACCTTGCTTAATTTTTTAAATAATCTCTTTAATAAATACTCGATTGTTGTTGATTGTCTCGTAGTTCCAAAAAGTTAATTTTTTTATTGTTATTATATTTTTATAACAAGAGCCCATAACAAATTTGAAGATCTTTTTTGGTTGAAGAGTTTTTATTTTTTTGCATTTATTTTCTTCGTCTTTTTTGTCGCTTTTTCAAAAATTAATGTATTTTTTATTTTTAATGTTATTTTTCACGATTAAAACAAATACTGCGCATCATATCAAAAAATTGTCAAACAAAATTTGTAGCTCTCCTTTGAGTGAATAATTTTTGTCTCGTAATTTTTGTCGAAACTTGTTACATTTGTCAAAATAAAATTTTTTATTTTTCATTATTTTTTGCGATGAAATTTTCAATTTTTAATTTTTTAGGAGAATTTAACAAGTTTTTGTTCTTCTGACTTATTTCATACAGTGCGTTTTTCAGCTTCAAAATGTCATTAGCATTTGTTTTTTTTTAATTTTTAAAATGCTATAACTCTTATAATTTTTTTTTTTATGAAAATTTCTTTTGATCTCAATTTCAATAAAAAAGATGAAATTAAATGAACTTCCAAACCAATAAAAAACTAATATTGAACTAAATTGCTAAACTTGCAACCAAAAATAATTTTTTAGTCCAGAATGAAAAAAAAGTCTTTGGCATATTATAATTTAAGGGGGGGGGGGAGTTTTTAACACAAACTGAAAATTTTAATTAACCATTTGTTTTTTATTTTTATCTATTTATTTACAGCTTACATAAATTTTATTTTCCCAGACTGTTCGAGAAGATTGAAAAACATTTTTGAAGATTTCTGATGTTTCCAAAAATTATCAAGGATATTTGAAGATTTTTTATTTTCAACGATTTTACAAAATTTTAGAAAAAAATAAGTTAAAAAGATTTTAAAAACTAAATTACCTAAACTTATTTTAAAATCTTACGGACTCATTTTTAAAAATTTTAAAATCTTGTGTAATGTTTTAAAACCTTATTAAATACTCCCTTTAAATTATTTAAATAAATTTTAATGATTCCTTAAATTTATAAAGAATTCTGCAATATAAAAAAAAAATTCCTCTAAATCTTGTAGATTATTTAGTATGATTTTAAATATTCTTTGGAATATTGTAAAATCTTTTAAAATATTCTCTTCAAATAATTTCGGGTGAATAAAAAAATCGTTTTCAATTTTACCAGAAATCTTAAGAAAAATTTGTTAGTTTTCCTGAAAGCTTTTAAAATTCTTAATATTTGTTTCAGATCTTCCAAATTTAGATTTTGCAATTACTTGAATTCTATTTAAGGTAAAAATTATTTTTTTTTAATCTTCTAATCATTTCTTAAAGTTATTCCAATTTCTTCTAAACACTTTTTATCTTCAAAATATGAAAAAATTTTGTTTAACTATCTTCTACATTCTTTTGCAAATTTTAGGAAATTGTTTTTAAAAAATATTTTGAATATCTTAAAAGAGTTTCTTAATACTATTTTTCAAACCAAAAATCAATAAAAATTTTTACTGAAATTGTAAAAAAAATTATTATGTTAAAAACTTTCCAACTTTTTTTAACACTTCGAAATTTCATTTCGACATCTTAGAAATTCTAAATTTGTAAAAAATTTGGAAAAGTATTTCTTAATTTCAACAACATTAAGTACAAAATTCATAAAAATTTCGGTGCGCCAATTTTTTAGATAAAACGTATATAAAATTGTTATGTTATTTTCCAATTATATTTTAGATTTAATTTACAGTTTTTTTTAATTAAAAAATTATCTTCTTGCAACCTTGCAGCAAATTTTGCATAATAAATCTCTGTTCCTTACAATGTTATAATTTATTCATTTGTTTAAGAAACATTAAATGTAATCTAACATGTATAACAAGTTGTAAGAGTCCAGTGCCAGAAGTGACAAATAGCTGAGACAGTGTCTTCGTGTTACCCCTATTTAATGACGAAATCATAATTCCTCGGCCCATATGGCTCGAAATTGCAAATTATTTCTGGAGCGTAACTACAATTTCAAATAAGGGTCAAGATTGAAAAACCCAAGTTTACCCTGACCCAGTTGGCATAGGTGTTGCTGGATACATTGATGAGCTTTTTTAGTGTAAACAGGTGTTATTAAAGACGAGCTTCCAATAAAATATTCGTCAGCTTTTATAATTTTCGTTAAATTTTTTTAGTCCTTGAAAGTAAATAAATAATTTTGTTTTTTTTTAACGCGATTTTTCGATTAAAATATAAAATAAATATTTTTAGAAAATTATTGTATTTGATAGAATCCATTATCTGGAGAGAAAAAAATATTGTGGCTAATTTATCAAAATTAAGATCTTAATTTCAGAAATAATATCAATATTTTTTGGAAAATGTAAAGACAGTCTAAGAGTTAACCAAAAATGGTTTAAATTGTGAATCCGATTTTCATTGAAAAATTTTATCATAATCTAAGATTGTTAAAAAAATTTTAGTATCATTGAAATGTAATGGGTAATTTGAATATTTGGATTTAAAATTAATTTTTTTTAACTAAAAATCCAATGATAAAAAATCTCTGGTTGATGACAATTTTTTAAAGTAAAAGACTCTCAATCCTTGCCTCTTCTTTGAATAATAAATGTAATATTGTAATCAAAATATAAAATCAATATTAATCCAAATTAATTATTTAATTTCATAGTATCTATTATTTAAAGGAGAAGAAAATGCAAATATTTCAGATAATTGATCAAAATTGAAATCTGAACTTCAGAAATAATATACCTGTACATAGTATTATTGTACAATATACAGAAAATAAAACAGAAAACAAAAAATTGTTTGAAATTTTTAATCCTTTTTAAGCCTCACGTTTTTGTTTAAAATAACCGATTTCAAATGAAAAATGTTACCATAATTTAACATTGTTCCAAATTTGCAATTTTCTTTAAACCTAAAATTGCTTTAAAAAAATGTATCTTCTTGGAAACTCAATGTTCTTTTTTGATTGAAAGTACCATTCCACTATTTAAAACTAAAAAGAAATCAAAAATTGTAATATAAATTTAATGATTCTGAATAATATTCTAAAGAATAATAAAAATATAAAAAATCTTATGATTTTTTGATTTAAAATATCAATCTTGGTAAAAGACGCTAATAAAATATAACAAAGCATTGTTACAAATTTCAAATCTTCTCCAAAATTTGAAGATTTCTGTGGAAATAATCGACTTTAGGTGAACATTTTTTACATAACCTTAAATTGTTTCAAAATTAGAAATAATTTTTAAAATATTTGAAATCTAATTTTTTTTATTAAAAATGCTCATTTTTTACCAAAAACCCGAACATGATCAAAAATTGTAAAAAGGCTCTGAATTTTGTTCAAATTATGCTGATTTTGGTTGAAAAATGCAAATTTTCAACGTAAAGCAACTCAACCTAAAATTTTTGAAAATGATTGATCTTCTTTGAAATCTAATGAGTTTTTAATAAAATAACTGATTTTCTGTGAAAAACGCTAACAGAATCACGAAATAATTATTTTAAAATGAAAAGTCCGCTATTATATTTTTGTTTCAGAATTGGTCTCTTTTGATTGCAAATTTTACTATTTGATTAAATATTTAACTATGTTGTTGAAAATTCTTTTTTTCTATTAAATATGATCTTTCACTATTTATAATCATCATTGATGAAAGTTGATTTTTTAAGGTGAAAATGTAACAATTTGGTTTAAAATTGATGTATTTTGTTGTAAATTCGTCTTCTTTTGCACAAAATTAATCTTGTCAATTAAAAATTTAACTATGCGGTAGAAAATTGAACTAAATTGCCAATAATTAATGTTATTAGTTAAAGATCCACCTCGTTAATTTAAAATAAAACTATTTTGTTTCATAATTTCTTTTATGGCTAAAAATTAATTTTTTAACTGCAAATTGAACTATTCTACTTTTGTTTAAAAATTGATCGTTTTTAGTTTAAAATTTAACTATTTGGTTAATAATGAACTTATTTGCTAAAAAAATTATATTATTTTAAATTAAAGTTCTGCTATTTTCATAGAAAATTCAACTATTTCATTATTAATATTTTTTGTTTTCAAAAATTTCTTTTTTGAACTGGAAATTTAAATATTCCATTTAAAGGTTCGTTTTATTTCAAATTCATCTCTTGTGTCGAAAATTTAACTATTTTGGGTGAGAAATAATCTTGAGTGGTTAAAAATTTAATAATTTGTTTGCACATGTAATTAATTTGTACAAAATTTAATTATTTTTTAGAAAATAATCGTATTAGGTTGAAAATTAAACCCTTTTGTTCTAAAATTGTTTTTTTTTTGTTATTATTTTACCATTCTAGTTCAATATACATCATCTTAATTTACACTTATATAATTTTTTTCAATATTCAACAATTTGGTTATAAAGTAATTCTGTTCCATTAAACATTAACTTTTGTATTGGAAATTCATATTTTTGGTTTAAAACTCAACTTTTCGGATTGAAAATGAATCCGTTTTGGATAGATAATTATTGATTTCAAATCGTAGATTTTCAAATTATTTATGTCTTACGGTCCAATCGTAAATCGAAAAATAAATATGAGTCAAAAATATCAACGGTCGAAGAAAGGATTGATTTGTTTCATCAAATCGTTTTACAATTGGATAGAAAACTCATACTTTTTGGTAGAAAAATGTTTGCTTGAATTTTTGTTTTCTATAGACAGTCTTGTCTGACTTAATTTTTGCCTGACTCGATTTTCTTGCCTCACTTGACAGTCTTGCCTGACTCGAAGTTCTTTCTTCACTCATTTGTCTTGCCTTACTTGATTCTTACCTCACTCAATTGTCTTGCCTCACTCGATTCTTGCCTGAATCGACATCTAGCCTCTTTCGACTCTTGCCTCACTCATTTTTTGCCTGACTCGACAGACTTGCCTCACTCGATTGTTTTGCCTCAGTCGATTCTTGCCTACCTCAATTGTCTTGCCTCACTTGATTTTTACTTACTTCATTCTTACCTGACTCGACAGTCTTGGATCACTCGACAGTCTGGCCTCACTCATCTGTCTTAACCCACTCGATTCTGGCCTGACTCGACACTCTTGTCTAATTCAATTCTTTTGCCATACTCGGTTCTTATTTCACTTAATTTGCATTCATCACTTGATTCTTGCCTGACTAAACAGTTTTTTGTCACTCGATTGTCTTAACTCGCTTGATCACCTTAGCTCAATCGATTCTTACCTCACTAGATTCTTTCCTCACTCGATTGTCTTGCCTTATTTGATCGCCTTTCCTCACCCGATTCTTGCCCTACTCGATTTTCTTGCCTCACTCGACAATCTTGTCTGACTCGACAGTCCTTCCTCACTCGATTGTTTCGCCTCACTCGTTTCTTATTTCACTCAATTGTCTTGATTCCCTCGATTCTTGCCTGACTCGACAGCCTTTGTTCACTCGATTTCACTTAATTCTTGCCTAACTCGACAGTTTTACCTCACTCGATTGTCTTTCCTTACTTGATTCTAGCCGCTTTTGTTTCTTGCCTCACTTGATTTGTGTGTGACTCGACAGTCTTCCCTCACTCGATTGTGTTGCCGCACTCGATTCTTACCAAACTCGATGCCTTTCTCACTCAATTATCTTTCTTTACTTGATTCTTGCCTCACTTGAATCTTGCCTGACTCGACAGCATTACTTGATTGTCTTTCTTCACTTGATTCTAAATTCTTTAGATTGTTGCCTCACTCGATTGTCTTGTCTGGCTCGATTCTTACCTCCCTCAATTTTTTTCCTGACTTGATTCTTGCCTGACTCTACAGTCTTTCTCACTCGATTGTATTGGTTCACTCGATCACCTTGCCTCACTCGACTCTCACCTCACTCGATTCTTGCCTCACGCGATTATCTTGCCTTATTTGATCGCCTTATCTTACTCGATTCTTGCCTTACTCGAAAGTCTTACCTCACTCGAATGTCTTTCCTGACTTAATTCTAGCCTCTTTCGTTTCTTGCCTCACTTGATTTTTTCTGACTCGACTGTCTTGCCTCACTGGTATCTTGCCGGGCTCAGCAGTCTTATTTCACTTGAATCTCTTTCCTTACTAGATTCTAGATTCTAGCTACTTGACTCGACAGTCGATTCCTACCTCTTCTCTAGATAATAAATTTAAAATTCTAATCAAAACTTGTGGAATCAAAGTGACCACGATTTTTCATTTTCGTTTGCAACGAGCGCGAAAGTAATATGGGAAGTATATTCTTATTTATCATTCCTGTCATACAATCACCTTGGGTTTAATCCGATAAGCCGTGATAGAAACAAAATGAAATGAAGGAACAGTGGGTCTACTAGCAATCTAAGAATTACATTTAGTGATGGATCGATTTCAAAGCATAGCATTGAAGAATATGAAGCCAAGAGATATGTTTTTATCATTTCCCTGTATTACATTTTTTACTGGAAAGTCTTTTATGGGCTCATTCAAATTTACGAGCTTCTTGTTCCTAGTTTTAGAATGTTTTTATGAAACTTTACATCTCTTTATAGTAGAAATATAATTTATCGACGTTATGAGCGAAACTGAAATATCCTTTAAACATTTTAGAGCATCTTAACGTTTCTTCTCGAAAAGTAGGGGTGGCGACTTGCGATTTTATTGACTATAAATTTTAAAATTATTTCTAGATTTACAGTACTTCTGTAAGCCGATCGATGACGGGTAAGTTACATTGTAAAAGGAATTAGTTATCTAAGTAAATAATGTTATTTGTATGACCAGGGTTTTAATTATTTTTTATGTTAAAATATTAAATAGTGTCTATTACTTGTATAATATTCAGAAAAAAAAAATTTGCCTTAGGCCGGATTTTAACCGGGAACGCTCCAGGAGTGGAGTGTGAGTTATCTGGTTAATGCTCCACTTATGGATAGTGGCGTCCCCGGTTCGAATCCAGGCGCGGGAAAATTTTTTCTCGTTTCTTTTAATATAAGATCAGCAAGCGACTCTATTTAATATTTTAACATAAAAAAGGAACTATTTCTTATTACCGATACATAACGAAGAAAGTAACTGGATATAGTTGGAGCAAAATTTTGAATTTCAGAGTGGAATAGAAATTCCAATTTTCATACATGAAGGCCTGTAAACGCTATAGCTCAGGAAATTACTTTTTTCTTTCTAAAAGTAATTCATTCGATTTACCTAGTTACATGTCACATTTCCAAAAGATTTGAAACGTTTTAGGACCAACGGAAAATATTTTAGAAGACGTGAAATATTATACAAAATACAAGAATTTTCCAAAAAAAATTTTAATTTTCCACTGAGCAATATCAATTTTTAAACGGATAGTTTGAAGTTTAATGCAAAAATATACATTTAAAAAAAATAGAATAATTAAATTTTTAGTTCGAACAAAAAAAAGCGAATTTTTAACAAAACATATTAGTTTTCAACCAAAGAAATAATTTTTCAACTAAAATTATGAATTTTTAACAAAAATTTTTAATTTTTAACAACAAACCAAAAGATTATTTTTCCACCAGAAAAGAAAATAGTTAAACTTTTAATACAAAAAATTAATTGTCAACTAAAAAAGTTCCATTTTCCAAAAATGGAATAATTCAATTTTCAATGACATTAATTATTGTGTACAAAAAGAAATAGTTTGGATAGAAGAGTTAAATATTCAAGAAAGAGGAGGAATTTTCAACTAAAACGATGAATTTTCAAACAAAAATGAATTTTTGACAAAGTAACAAAAAAATGTAATAGTTAATATTTGCAAAAAAATGTCTTACTTTAAAAAATATTAACAAAATAGTTGAATTTTAAATAAATACGCAAAATTTTGGACTAAAATGATGAATATTTAAACCAAAAAAATTAATTTTTGATAAAGTAGTTTCAGTTCAACAAAAAATGATGAATGTTAAATTAAAAACATAATCGTTGAGCAATTAATAAAAAAGACGACTTTACAAAGAAATAATTTAATTTTAAACAAACCAAATAATTTATAACAACAACAAAAATACTTGTTTACAAAAAAGGAAGGCAAATTTTTAACAGAATACATGAACTATCAACTCAAAAATATCAATTTTTAATCAAAAAACGAATTTTTAATAAAAGAATTGAATTTTCAACCAAGACACAATCTTTAGTCAAGAGAGAAACAAAATCAACCAAATTGTTTAAATTTCAAACCAAAGTGTGAATTTTCTACAGAACAGTTGCATTTTCAAACAAAAACTTCATTTCCAACTTTAATCAACAAATTATAAATCTTGATAAAATTATCGCGAAATTCCCAACTAAAAGAACTGAAATAAAAAAAAAACTGGAATTTTTCGTCGAAAAATGCCTAAATAATGTATTTGTTCATTATACTTGTAAAAAAAAAATTTATCAACTAAATGTAAGTATTGATGAGATTATCATCTATTCTCCAATTAAAAGAACTGACATTGAAAAAAAATTCGATTGGAAAATACTGGAATTATAAATATTACAATCACATTTGCTTAAAAAAACATCAAATTAATCACCTATTTATCAATATTTCTGAAATTATCTTAAAAGTTCCAATTAAAATGACTCACTAAAATTATCATGAGGTTCCGAATTTTAAAAGCTGATACAAAAACTAAAATGTTCTATAGCAAAATTCATGAATAATGCATTTTTTATTAAATTTTCTTATAGCATTAGCATGAATAAGCCAATGAGAAATCTTCCTTGTAATATTGTTTTCATTCAACTTTATTGCAATACATCTTTAAAAAACGTTAAATTATTAAAAATTATAGAAACCAAATTTTCAGAAAATAATTTGTTTATAACAATCTATTTTTGTTCATTGCATAATGATGTAATATCTTTATCTAATCTATATGTGTATAAAATGTAGGTGAACACATACCAAATTTCCTTTTTTTTGTGATATTTGTTCATACATACAAAATTTGAAAAACTAATTCAAAAATCAAGCTCGACAACTTTCTTTGCAATTTAATCAGATTATTTTGACAATTTTTTTTGGTCCTAATCGGTGAACATTCGTGAGCCATTTGTTATTCAGAACTAAAAAAGTGATTTTTTACCCAAATGTAGGACGGTTGGACTTTTCATGAATGTGGTTAGTTCTGCTTTAAAATCAACACACAAAATATTGACAGCTGACTTTGACCAAGAATTGAAGAAAAACCTGTGACACATTTATTTTTGGGTTATTTCCAACATATGTCTTAGATCAGCTGCTAATATCCTTATTCTACAAATTCCATTCTAAAATTTGACCTTGAAACTAAGAGAGTGTTCACACCTTATGTAACATTATTGATTTGTGTATCAATTGTGTGTGTGGGGGGGGGGAGGTATTTTGACCCAATTACGTAAAATTTTTAATTTATGAATTTTCTAAAGCATCAACTTTGTATATGAAAATTTCTAAATAAATAATTTTTATTTATCATAAAATTTATTTTTTAATGTTTTTAAACATGATTGATACAAGAGAAAATTGTAATTGAAAATGATTGTTTATCAATGGAAAATAATTTGCAAAAAGTTAGAAGCTTTTTAATAACTATGAAAACTTTAAGGAGATTGAATTATTTTTACAATTACTGGAACATTTTTTTATGTTTTATGTTTTATTTTTTAAGAATAATTTTATGTTTAGAAGATTTCAAACTCTCTGAAAAATTAATTTGCAAGACTTTGAGACAATTTTTTTTTTGTAGTTAAAAATTGTAAGGTAAACTGAGTTTTATAGGAAAATTTTAAATAATTTTTTATTGTGATAAATTAATTATAAGACATTATTTATTAAGATTTCAAAACATGTCAAAAGATTTAAAAATGTTTAAAGAAGAATAATTTTTAATGATTAGAAAAAACTTTCTTTTAATATTCGTGTGAAAATTTTTAATGATTTGTTGTTTAGAAACATAAACTAAAACTAAAATTTGAAAAATGTAATATATTTAGTAGAATTGAAGAGATGCAAAAAGAGTTTAAATGTTTGAAAGATTTTTAGAAATGCAGGTTTATAAAGATTTCAAAAATAAACTTTAGAGGCTTTAAAAAAATTTCAAAAGATTTTGAGAAAATAAACAGATTTTCTTAAAATTAGTAGAAAAATTTAAAAAAGAATTAAAAGCCGATTTTTTACATTTTGAATAAATCTTCAAAATTTCGAAAAAAATTCAAGTACGTTAAAAATATTTGCTGTAATTTAAGTCGTTTTAAATATATTAGAAGCTTCCTGAACATATTTTAAAAATACTCGAATTCTTCCTTATATTTTGAAAAATCGTATAAAATAACAAAACTTATGAAAAATTTTCTAGATTGTTTTGTTAAGAAACATGAACCAAAAAGAAAATTGAAAAAAAGTTTTTAAATATATTTAATAGAATTAAAGAGATTCAAAAAGAGTTAAATTTTTTTAAAGATTTTAAAAAAAACTTAAATAAACTTCAGTAGCTTTTTTAAAAGTGTAGATTTGAAAAGATTTAAAAAATAAACTGTAGAAGCTTTAAAAGAATTTCGAAAGATTTCGAGAGAATAAGCAAGTTTTCTTAAAATTGTTAGCAAAATGTAAAATATTAAAAGCTAATTTTTTTACATTTCTAATCAATTCTTAAAATTTTAAGAAAAATTCAAATCAGTTAAAAATATTTTCAGGATTATAAGACGTTTTAAATAGCTCAGAAATATTAAATAATTTGGAAACTTTTCCGAAAATTGATCAAATATTTCTTGATTTCTTCCAAACTTATAAAAGTCCTATATATATATATATATCAAAAAGTCTCGAATTTTTCCTATTATTTTGCAAAATCCGTGAGAATAAACAGATTATCTTAAAATTGCTAGAAAAATTTAAAAAATTAAAAGCCAAATTTTTTACATTTTAAATAATTCTTCAAAATTTTGAGAAAAAAAATCGAGTCAATTAAAAATATTTGCAGGAATTTAAAACGTTTTAAATAGATCAGAAAACTAAACATTTTTGGATAGATTGCCGAAAATTTATCAAATATTTCTTGATTTTTTCCGAACTTCCAACAGTCCTAAACATCAGTTAAAAAGACTCAAATTTTTCACAATATTTTGAAAAATTCTATAATATAACAATATTTCTTTAAAATCTTCTAGATGTTTTTTTAGAGATTCAAAAAGAGTTTTGAACTTTGAAAGATTCTTAGAAATTTAGATTTTTAAAGATTTTAAAAATAAACTATAGGGTTTTTAGATTTCTAAAGAATTCAAAAATAAATTTTAGAAGCTTTAAAAGAATTTCGAAATATTTAGAAAAATCAATGAATTTTATATAGAATAAAAAGATTTCTTTAAAATCTTCTAGATTCTTTTTGAAACACGTCTGAAATATTCAAAATCATTTTTTAATTTGATTTCAATGTTTACATTTTTTTTAAATATTGTTTTAATTGAAAATTTTATATAAAAGTAGATTTAAAAATACGTGCGCTTCAAATGAAAAAAAATTCTCCCTCAATTTTCTCCGAACCTCAACATTTTTCAAAGAACTTTTCAGGGTTTAATTCAGCACCCATTAACTTCAAAGTTTATTTTTATTTTTTTTTAATTAACAATCCCAATTTTTAGAATTTTTTGTCCGATTTGAAAAAAATCCTGTATACATTTTCAAACAAATTTTTTCATCTAGGAATAAATTTTTGTAATTATTGTTTTTTTTCAATATTTGATCATTATATTTCTAACTAATAATTAATTTTTAATAAACAATCATTATTAATTGTGGAAATTCAGGAATTTTCTATTTTGGATATTTCATAATTTGGTAATTTTTTGTCTGAAATGTTATTTCGGGAATTTTCAAGTTCGGTAATATGATGAACTTTCGGGATTTCGTAACTGGAAACTTCCTGATTTGGAAAATTCCTAAATAATCAAATTCCTGAACAGTTTATAATGTAACCAAACTAGGAAATTCCTTAAAAATAAAATTCCCAAGAGTTTATTATATAACCGAATTTGAAAATTCCCGAATAATAAAATTTCGATAGAAAATTGGCAAATTACAAAATATTCGACCTGGAAAATTCCCGAATTAAAACGATTTAAAATTTCGTATGAATGTAATTTGTTCATTAAAGGTACCATAATCAAATATTTTTAATAGAGAAATTATTTATTAGTTTATTTTATTGTTTGGATTTGAAATAACATTATTTGATAAAATATGGATCTACAAATACATATTTTCAATTATTGTTATTTTAATTTTAAACAATAATTCTAGAAACTTCAAACGGGAATTTTATTAGTCAGGAATTTTATAATTCTAGATTTTTATTATTCGTGCATTTTCTCATTCTTGAATTCAATTATTTGGTAATTTTATTTTTCGCGAATTTTATTATTCGTGTATCTTGCGAATCGGGAACTAAATTTTTCAGTAATTTTATCATTCGGGAATTTTCCAAGTTGGGAATTTCATTTTTAATAAATTTATTACTGAGCATTTAATTTTTTGTTAATTTTATTATTCGTGTATTTTCCAAATCGGGAATTTTATTTTTCGGTAATGTTATCATTCGGGAATTTTCTAAGTCAGTAATATTATACAGTCGTTTCGAGATTCAAATTTAAAATATATTACACAGTTTAAGTTGAAAATAAAAATTTATAGGGTCTAATTGAAATAAAAATAAGTAGACTTAATAACAGAATAATTTTTCCAATTTTTACACTTTTAAATTTTTCAGTTAAGTTTAAGTCATACATTTATTATCGTGTAGAAATTTACGCTTTTAAATTCGAGCTGCAATCGAACTCTCGTAATACTAATATTTTATTAAGGGTGGGAGTGCTCAGAGGGAAATGTAATTTCTGCCTTGGCCAGACTATAATTTTACAAATGACCTGCTATTCAAATGAACGTGCTTCTACCCTACTTAATAAAATTGAATGTGGGGTTGCAATAGATTGAGGAAATGCAAACGCATTTCCACTTCCTGGATGTCGAATAGTATAATTAAAATTCATTCTGAATTTCATTTTAATAAATAAAAAAATAGCACATAAGAATATTTTTCCATTTTTCAAACAAGGATTCAATTTGCTAATTCTTTAACGAGGGTTAATAGGGGTATAGGTGTGATACAAAATTCAAAATTTATATTTGGATAAATGATATTTCAATTATTGAAAAAAATGCTCGTTTCAAATTTTTCCGAAATTGACTGGTTCTTGAAATAGATATTTACTCTAAATATTTTATGATTTATTAGAATATTATTATAAATAAAAATTTACATCTAATATAAAATCCAGGCTTCCAGTGTATTTAAAAAATGATTACCTATTTTTAATTAAATTATTGTCTAAATTAGTGAAAAAATGATTTGTTTGTGTAAATTAATTTATAATAATGTGTCGATCAAAAATAAAATAGTTAGATTTTCAGTTCAAAAAATCAATAAAAAAGCAAAAATTAGCCAGTTGAAGCATATAAATTTTTTACCATACAGTTGGATTTTCAACCGGAAATGATCATTTTTAATTTAAAATATCAATTTTCAATCAAGAAGGAAAGAGTTTAATTTTTAGTAAAAGAAACTAATCTTAAACGAAAAAAAATTATTTTTAAGCAAATACGTTTAACTACGATCCAAACAAATTAATTGTCAACTAAACAGCATACATTTTTACCAAATAGTTAATTCTTAAACTAAAATAGATGAATTTTCAACAAAAACAGGGAGAGATAAATTTTCAGTTAAAAACATAGATTTTCAACCAAAAATTAAACAAATTTTCAACAAATTGGTTAAATTTCCAGCCGAAAAGAAAAATATTTAACAAAATAGTTAATTCCTCATCAAAAATTATAATTTTTCAACAAACAAGAATAATTTTCAATAAACTAGAATAATTTTCTACACAAATAAATAAAATTTTGTTAACAAAATACATGAGTTTTGTACCAAATAGTTCAATTTTCATCTTTTAAATTATACATTTTCAGCCTGAAAGAGAATATTTACCTTTTAAGACAAAATAAATTAATTTTTCGCAAAAAAAAAGAACAAATTTCAACTAAGCAGTCCAATTACCTACTAAATTATTAGATTTTGAAGCTAAAAAGATCAATTTACACAAAGCATTTCAATTTTCCAACTAAAAATTTGAAGTTTTGCCAACAAATTTCATTCACGACCATATAGTTAAATTTTTAACTAAAACAATAAATCTTTAACTGTGAAAAATTAATTTTTACAAAATAGTTTAAAACTTTAGACCAAGTAGTTGATTTTCAACGAAGCATGTAATATTTAATATTTTGACCAAAAATATTTTTATTTGTAATTCAATAAAATTGAAATTAACAAAAAACCTAAAAAATTAGCTTTTAACCTAGAATACTTATACTTGTTTATTGAGTTATTTTAGTTTAGTTCACATTAACGCGAAAAATAGACAATAATTTAAACTTTGAGACCAATTTTTTTTCATTTTTCAAGATTTAGAAATTTTTTAGGTAAACTGAATTTTTCAGGGTGTGAAGAGAATGAGAAAAAATTATTAAGATTCATGGGAAAAATTTTTTATTTGGCCATGTTATAATTATTTTTTATTATAATTATATTATAATAATAATTTATCATATTATAATTATTATTATTTCGCCAAAGTGAAAAAATTAGGTTTATAGGGAAAATGAAAATAATTCTTATTCCGAAAAATTAGTTTTAAGAGATTATTTAAAAAGATTTTAAAAGATTTAGAAAATTGTCAAAAAAAATCTGAAAAGTTTTAAAGGCATTCTTTTTTAGTTTTGCAGAATTTAAAACAAAAAGCAGGAATAATTTAAATAATTTTGATATATTAGAATGTTTAGAAGGCGTTCAAGTTTATGACCAACAATCCAAAAAAAAACCTATGTACCAATATTCATGAATTTTGAGTGATTTTGAAAATTTTTTGTCACCATATTTCATAAACATTATATGATTTTGAAAAATGATGGCCGCGATATTGGATCCTCCATCTTGAATTTGTAAATTATGATATGAGATTCATGTTCAGCGACTCAAAAAACCCCTATATACCAATTTTCATATACTTTGAATGATTTTGAAAAATGGTGGCTGCCATATTGGATCCGCCATCTTGAATTTTGTAAATTATGATATGAGATTCACGATCAGCGGCCCGAAAAAACCCCCGTTCATCAATTTTATTAAATTTTAATCAATTACAAATAGGTCCATGCAAAAATATCAAAATAAGCAAAACATGTTGGCTTTCGGCTTCCATTTTGGGTCCGCCATCTTGAAAAAAGCCCATTACTAAATTTTGAAGGTTAGAGTCCATGAACGCAAAAAATATGCAAATCTGAAAAATCAGCCTGTTTTTTTTAAAAACACAATATAACAATTGTTATGTAATCGTGGTGAGGAAAGATGGTGGGGGGGAGTTGTAAAAGAAATGTTACGGGCTGTTACAAATAATAAAAAAAAAAAAAAATAATGAAGAAAAAATTAATCTAATAATGTAACGTAATATTTGAATGCTCCCTTATATTTATATTTCGTTTTTAAAAATAGCAGGGGGTCAGCTTTAGTTTCTCATGACATTTTAGTGGGGGTGGTCACCTAAATGTCACAAATTGTCACAAGAGGCAAGGTGAGTCAAAAGTTACTAAAAATAGCGTCACGTAATATGTAGCCGCTCCCTTTTCCTCATATAGAAAATAGAGATACCGTCGACAGATTTGATGTTATTAATTAAAAAATTAATGTAAAAAAAATTCAAATTTTGTCACTGTTTCCTAGAAGATAACTACACATTTCCTCGCTCCTTTTTTGATTTTGTATTGTATCCTTAAAATTGATTGTATACTGAAGATCATCTTTTTATTTACAAATATTATTTGGTTAAAATTTGACGATTTTCGGAAAGAGACATCCTTTTCGGTTGCAAATTCAACTGTTTGGAAAAAATGCATCTTATTGGGGTAAAAATTCAGCTCTTTTCGTAGAAAAAAATTCTTTCTTGGATGAAAACGCAACTTTTTTGTTAAAAATTAAACCATGGCATGAAAAATTTATTTTTTGTTTAAAATTCATATTTGTGCATTGAAAAGACAATTGAAATCTTTTTCGATGAAAATGCAACTCTTTTTTTTTTGTTGAAAATGTTCCTTTTTTATTTCAAATTCAGAAATTTTACTATTTTTTTAAGGTTTTTTTTAATTCATCTGTTTCAGAAAAAATGTCATCTTTCTTGAATAAAAATTCAACTGTACGGTTGAAAATTAAACTATTTTGTTAAAAAATCGTACTGTCTGGTTAAAAATTCTGATGTTTTAATTGAAAATTTAAATATTTTGCATAAAATTCTCGTTTTTTATTAAAAATTCATATGTTTTCCGGTCAACAGTTTAACTTTTTAAAGAAAAGTTTGTCGTTTTTTAGTAAAAATTTATATGTTTTCGTAAAAATTTCATCAAAAATGCAACTATTTGGTAGAGAATTCAACTATTTTGTAATAAAAACCTTCTTTCTGGTTGAAAAAATTCGTATTTTTTTATTAAAAATAAATTTTTTCGAAGGAACTTATTTTGTGTTACAAAAATCTATATTTTGCTCTTAAAAAGTCAACTGTAATTTTTTTCTGAAAAATCAACTATTTCTTTTTTTTAAAGAAAATTTCATCTGTTTTAAGAAAAATGTCATATTTTTTGGCTAAAAATACAATTATTTGGTAGATAATTTAACATTTTTGTAAAAAGTTGTCCTTTCTTGTTGAAAATTCATCTGTTTTAGTAGAAATTTCATTTTTTGATGAAAGTGCAATTTTTTGGTTAAATATTATAATTCTATGCTTAATTATTCAACTATTTTGTTTAAAGGATTTTGGTTGAACCACTTTGTTAAAAAATCATTTTTTGAAAGATTTATATTTTTCGTTGAAAATTTATCTATTTAATTGAAATTTTAAATATTTTGTAGAATTTAAATTACATTGTTCAAAATTTATTTGTTTGATTGATGGCTTATGTCTTTGGTTGCAAATTAAAATTTTTAGTGGAAAACCGTTTTTTTGGTTTAAATTAAATTTTTAACTGAAAATATAACTCTTCCAAAATTTTATTTTCTTGGGTAAGAATTTTTAACTTTCGTGGAAAATTAATTTTTTGCTGAAGTTAAATTTTTTGTTTGAAAATTCAATTTTTGTAGGGGAAATTTAATTTTCGGCTTGAAGGTTCAACCATTTAAAACCATTTAAAAAAGAATTGATCGCTAGTTTAAATATTACCCATTTAAAAAAGTGCTCGATATTTTATTTTATTTCAAGCATAAAATACTTCCAAATCAGAAGAAAAAAATGTTATTGAATTCTTTTTCCTTAAATATTTTGCTTTATAAACGCATACAATTTTTTTAAATTATCAAGAAAATGTAATAATTGTATTTTTAAGCATTTTTTAAAGCTTATAACTTTGTTTTATGCTGTCATATATTTATTTTTTATTATTTACAGAAATGTTTCACGGTTAAAAAAATTCGAAATGATTTAATTTTAAGTAGATTAATACATACAAATAATCAGCGAAAAAATTATAGACGCAGTACATTTATAACCTTTTAATAATTTTAGGAATGAAATTACTTTTGAGTCTTGCATCATTATTTCAAAATTAATAACACTTTTTTTAAATCTTTTTGAAAATGTTAAATTCTTACCCACAAAAACTTACCGACGCAATAAGCTTATAATTTTTTAAATAGTTTTATGAGTGATTTGATTTGTGTATCAGCGTAAAGTTTGTAGTTTATCAAAATTGCAAATTCCTATCTACATTTGCATAAATGAAATTGATTATGTGCACCAATGTTTTGAATTTTATCAATATTATTGAATTTCAAAATAATTGTTAGCGGCGAAGAGAACTTAATAAGATTTTCAACCTAATAAGATACTTTTGCAGTAAGAAGTAAATTAATTTAGACCAATATATTAATATTCATAATATGTGCGCGATGTCTATTGTAAAAAGTCTACAGTTTTTATATTGAAAAGACTGATGTGATTCTATTGTGATGAAATAGGTATCTTTAAAGTAAATCTGACATTCGTTTCAAATGAATAATTATTTTAAGGAAAATATGCAAGCATTATTTTAAGAGAAATTATTTCTTCGCTGAATAAATTCATTTTCTCGTCTCAAGAACATGAACATTGTTTCAATTAAAATAGTAGTCAAAATAAGTATATGAATTTACTTGGATCAAGAATTTTTTTAGAGTTTTAGTTACTTATCATGAATATATAATATTCCTAATTCAATATTTTATTAAACTTCACGCAAATAAGTATAATGAAACAAATTAACTCAATAGTTTTTTGCTTAGGGCAAATATATTCTTGATTCAAACAGTTGTCCTGATTTTATTATTTTCTTGATTCAAGAAAATCGGTCCCTTGTAAAAAGAAAATACTTGCTTCTTTTAAGTAAAATCAGCCAAGTAAATTAGCCTACTTGATTCAATGCAAATTTTTTTTCAGTGTAGTGTGTTAAAAATTTCATTATTTTGTCGAAAATTCAAGTATTTTATTAAAAAGTCATTTTTTATAGTAGAAAAGACATTTTTTGTTTGAAATATATTAATATAATAAAGGTAATAATTTAAATTATTAATTTAAATAATTAATATTAATTAATATTAATATTAATTAATATTTTAAATTTTAAATTATTTTAAATTAATAAAGGGGTAAAGGTGGGCCTTAGAGAGGGCCTATAATCCATTACGTAATTTAAATATGGCCCCTAATGTTGACGATAAATCTTTTTCCGATACAGTCGAATGTTTAAGCAAACACAATAATTGGTTTCGAATTCGATTAGAGAATTAGTGGACGATATATTCGAATCCAAAGATCAATGAGAATGAATTCAGGTTAATCGACAAATGTGTTTTCCTAATGACATGCGCTAACTTTCAAACAAGAGGGAGAAAAGCACTCATTGAATTTTAGAAACTCGTGCACTGAATCCCGGACGAACTTTGAAACACAACGAGCTGAACACTAAAAGCATCCATGTACCTGATCTTCAAACCACAGAGAAGATTTGATTAGCTTCAAGAGATTTACTTATTCAGTTTATTTTATTATTTATTTAAGAGAAAGAACAGCTGTATTAAAAATTAATTTTTTGTGGTTTGTTGATTTAGTTTACAGTGAATCCCCGCTTTTGAGCGTGCCCAGGGCGCCCGACTGTTTGTTCCCGCGCTTCGCGATCGATTATGTATTTACCTCACGTTACGCGCTCGGTCTTTGTATTTTTCGCACATTCTTGCGCAAACCTTTAAAAGTTAAAACTCAAAACATTCACTCATTTAATTTTGTGGTAGTGAATTCTCTTTTGTTAAAAGAGCTTCGCTCGAGAGTTTGAGTGCACATTTATGCAGAGACCGTTTAAAATCAAAGATCAACGGGTCAACAACTGTAATTTTGTGATTGTAAACTCTCTTTCGTTAAAGCTCTTTCTGCTTTAATAAACACATTCTAATTGCCTATCTCGTATTTTTTTTTATTTTCAATTTTGTTTTTTAATCAATAAAAAAAACTTATCCTGTAAAAAAGTAGTTCATGACAAATTTGTAGATATTTTTTAGTTGCAGGATTTTTGTCTATTTATCTTTTTTCGTATCTTGCTTTGTTTTGACTTTTTGAATTTTTATCCAAAATGGCTTCATAACGAACTCGATCTCTCTTTTAGGTTCAAAATAACGTACAGCCTACAAATATTGACAGATTTGGACCATATAATTTTTTTTTAAACTGATAAGATTTCTAAGAGAGTTTTCGAGACTGATTTTTAAATTAGGTTTTCAATTTTTATGAATAAACAAATATGACAATAAATAGCCATTTTTTATTTGACGTTCTCGGTGCTCGTCAATAACAAAAAAATAGTTAAAATCGCTTAAGTTGCATATTGCAATATTAGTTAAAGTTGTCCCAATATTATACAATAAACAAACCAATTTTTTGTAAACAAATTATTTGTTGAAAAAATGTTTTCTGCGATTTTCCATAATTATACGTTTTTTAAGTGAAATTTCAGGAAATTTAAATGGAAACAATATTATTTTTGAGAAAAATGTCTCCAAATATTATAATTGTTTATAATATAAACAATTTTAA
This sequence comes from Belonocnema kinseyi, assembly GCF_010883055.1. NCBI lineage: Eukaryota > Metazoa > Arthropoda > Insecta > Hymenoptera > Cynipidae > Belonocnema > Belonocnema kinseyi. The sequence continues at coordinate 48,701,807 of NC_046662.1, read as the reverse complement.
TGATAAATGCAGTTATCAGGCATTATTCGACAGAAAAATTCGTTTTTTTTCGATGCCCATTTTTTTAATTAGGAATATTAAGAATATTAATTAGGAATATTATGCAGAAAATTTAATTTCAATTATATAATTTAATTGTATGCCGAATTGTTGAATTTTCGAAAATATTAATTTCCAATTAAAAATGGAAGATATATTTTCATTAAAAAAATTGGTTAAATTTTTCACTCTAAAGATAAATTTTCAACCAGAATAATAAATCTACCTAAAAAGAACTATTTTTTGTTTTAAATCTTTAAATCAGGTAGTTTAATTTTCAAATAAAAAATAAATAAAAAAAAAGATCAATTTTTAATTTAAAACATCAGCTTCCAACTCATAATGGAATAGTTATATTTTCAATTATACAAATTACGTCAAATACTTAAATTTTCAACCAAAGAGTTGAATTTTTAACCAAAAAAGAAAAGTTGTAAACCAAAAATGGAATAGTTAAACTTTAAGTTTAAAAAATTATTTTATACCATAAATAAGTAATTGTTGACAGAATTGTTTAATTTCCAGCCAAAGAGATAAATATTCAAATAAAAAAAATAATTTGGAACAATATATTTCAAATTTTCACCACGTAGCTAATTAAAAAAAAAGATTACTTATTAACAAGATAGTTTCAGTTTCAATCAAATAAATAAATTTTACAATCATTTAGTTTGATTTTCAATCATATGAGATGAATGCTTATCCAAAAATATAACAGTATACTTGTCAGCAAAAAAATAATTAACTTTGAATCAAAAATAGTTAAATAATTTCTCTTTGAAAGGTTGAAAATATCTCTACTACAGCTGATTCATCGAAGAATTTCATAAACCTTCTAGCCGTTATTAAAAAAAATATCTAGCCTATTTCCAATGAAGCTATCATATTTCAAAGTTAATAGCGATTTCGAAATATAATGAAATTGTGACGTATGAGAAGTGAAAATTAAATAAAGGGGAATTTTTTTATTAATTCAAATTAATTAAATTAATTTAAATGATTTATTAATTTTATTGCAGGATTAATTATAAACCGTGGGGTACTTGTGGTGTTGTATAAAAAGGGAAAAAAGCAAAACTTTCTGGAAAAAAAACATCTAGCCTCGATTCCTGCCTGGGGAATCGAACCCGTGCCAGCGTGGCTACCAAGGATGCGTGTTTAAGCGTAAGAAAATCGTGATACCATCTGAGCAAAGATTTAAAAAAAAATTTTTTTAAATATAAAATAGTCCATTGGAATTTTTTTATATATTTCGTGCGGTTTTGAGATTTCCATATTTTACAAGTCGGAAAAGCTTTTCACATTTAAAAGTAAATTGTACGTTCGCATGGAAAATGCTGCCGACGGATGTAGAACATGAGAATCCGTGGAAGCTGAGGACGACAACCAGCTGTAGATTTACGGAACAGTTTTCATCTCTTGTCACGTGTAGTGCTGGGGCGAGACACTCATTTCCATTTTTATTTTTTTATTTTTTTATTTTTAATGTACGAATATGCACGTCCAGATGTATATTCGCACTTTTTTCATGACTTTTTAGTTTTATTTTTTCAAGAAACTAGTTAAAGAGTATTGAATGTTATAAGATAAAATAATCGCTTAAATTTAAAAAACTTTTTTTGTATAATGAATTAAAAAAGAAAATATAAATGTTTTTAGTTTAAATATCATTTCTTCTAATTGAAAATTATTATTATATTTTTGGTAAATAATTTATAGAATTTCCAACAAAATCGTAATTGAATGGTTAAATCTTTAACGAGGATAATACTTAAAGAATTAATTTTTTTTAATTCTTTTTTTTTAATAAAAATTTAATTATTCTATGTTTGGTTAAAATTAGACTAGTTTTAATTTAAAAAACACCTTTTAAATTTTTCGCAATTTGTTCAAACATTTATTTTTTTTGTTGAATATTCAACTACTTTGTTAAAAATTCGTTCATTTTTGGTTTAGAATTAATTGCTGAAATGGTAAAATTAAGTCTTTTCACTATTAGTTGAAAATTTATAGTTTTTAGGTAAAAATTTAACAAGTTGGTTCAAAATTTATGCATTTTCCTATGAATTCATCTTTTTTGGTAGAAAATTAATCTTTTTGATTCAGAATCTTACATCTTGGATGAAAGTTGAACTAAATGGGTAAAAATTCATTTTATTATTTAAAGATCCACTTCTTTGGTATAAAATTAGACTATTTTTTAGAAAAACGGTATTTTTTGGTTAAAAAAATTATTTTCATCAAAATTGGACTATGCCATTAATTCTTGAAAATTGATTGTTTTTTGTTAGAAATTCAATAATTTGGTCAAAAATTCATCTGTTTAGCTTAAAAATTACACGAGTTTATTCAAAATTCATATATTTTTTTAAAATTTACTTTTTGATAAAAAAAAATGAATTTATTTTCTGGTTCAAAATTTAACTGATTTATTATATTAACTTATTATTATATATTTAAGGGGATAATTGAACTATTTGGTTTGAAAATTCATGTATTTTGTTAACAATTTGTGATTTGGCTGAAAATTCATCTTTGTAGGATAAAAATTCAACTATTTGGTTGAAAATGCTTTTTTTTATAAATTCAACTATTTTATTAAAGTTACGTTTCTTTTTTGTTAAAAATTAAATTTTCAACTGAAAGTACAACTATTCCATTTAAGGATGAAAATTGATCTTTTTTAGTCGGAAATTCATATATTTTGTTCAATTTCAAATCAGATATTTGGTTAAAAATTTATTGAGCTTATCTTTTGCTTGATGATTCATCATTATATTCGAAAATTAATATCTTTGGTTTGAGAATTATTTTTTTTTCTAATTTATCTTTTTGGTTAAAGATTTTTCATTTTTGTTAAAAATTAATTTCTTTGTTTAAAAGCTTAAATATTTTGTTGAAAATTAGTTTTATTTTGTTAAAAATGAATTTTTTTGCATAAAAATATAACTTTCTTATTTTTTGTTGAAAATTTATCTTATTTATTTGTATATTTATTTATTTTTGTATATTTTTTTTTGTAGAAAATTGATTGTTGTGTATGAAATTAATTGTTACGGTTGAAATTCATTTTTTTGTTAAAAAATTTAATGATTTTGTAGACAAATATTTTTATGTTTGTTGAAAATTAATTTTTCTAACTGGAAATTTAACTACTCCCTATTTTGGTGAGAATTTATCTTTTTCAATTGCAAAGTCCTCTTTTGGGGTATAATATTAACATTGTTGCTGAAAACTTCATCTTCTTGGTTGAAAATTTATTTCTTTAATTAAGAATTTAATGATTTTCTTGAAAATTCGTCTTTTATGATTAAAAATTAATTTTCTAATGTAAATATAACTATTCCATTTTGGGTCAAATTTTTTTTAGTTAAAAATTCGTCCCTTCTGGTAGGAAAATAATCTTCTTGGTTGGAATCTCATTTTTTTCAAAGATTTTTCATTTTAGTTGAAAATTAATTTTCTTGGTTAAAAATTTAATTACTTGCTGAAATTTTGTTTTGTGGTA
>NC_046662.1:48695591-48698160 GCF_010883055.1 Belonocnema kinseyi | reverse complement strand
TTATTTTTTATTTTTTTCTGGGGTTTAAATTTTTCCATTCAAAACCCGGAAAAGGCCTAACTATCTTAATTTTGTAAGTTACCGAAAAAATTAAAACATTAATTTCTTTGGTTGAAAATTTGAAAAATTGATACGGAAAATTACAAAAAGTTACGGAAATTCGAAATAAATTTTTTGAAGCAACCCCGTTGGTTAAATAATGCTTCTTAAATTGAAGTGTATTGATCTTCCTATTAAGCCAATCTGTTCACTCTCTTTGAATCTGGTTTTCAATCAATTTTTCTGAGAAATAAAAATATTTGAAAAAATTCTTGAATTCGCTAGAATTTAAAAAATTTTTTGCAGTATTTAAAAAATATATTATCTAAAATTCATGGACCAATTTCATTACTTTTTTCAGCTGCAGAGGAACTCGGCGTTGGAGAAACTCTGCCATCAGCACCAACGGAACTTGCTCAGTATCCAAAGCTTTGTGAACTTCGAAGGAAGTTTCCGGTTCTGTATCGCGTGGAGTTTCAGGTAAGACCATTTATTTTGCAGAAACTATATGGCCCTTAAATGCCTTGCAAGAGCATCGATCTGGTAACAAAAGAAAAAAATTGTCTTTTTTTTGCTCCCATCAAAAAGCTTTTCTCGCCAAGGGTAGGTCTGTTACATCAGGGAGTTGTAAGAGAGGCTATAAAAAAGTATTAAAAAAACATAAAATAGAAAGCGGAAAATGGTAAGCAAAAATATTTTCCTTAAAAATAGTCTCGTAATTACCAGGAATTTACAAAGAAAGATATATACTCTGAAAAATTGCACCCGCTCCCAGCGAAATCGCATTAAAATTTCAACCACCTCCAAGAGCGCGGATGATAAGGACGATTAGTTTAACAGAATATTCCAAGTATAATCGTTGCAACTCCCTTAGAAGGTCTCTATACCTCTCTTTCTTTTTATTCTCCTTCACTGTGATGTTTTTGTCAGCTGGTGCCGAAAATTCGATAACGAACATGGTTCGCTTCTCGAAGTCAAGAAGAACCATTTCAGGCCTCGAGTGTGCAACAGAAACAATTGTCGATATTATAGAGTTCCAGTATATGCGGCATTTCTTATTCTCGACAATTCACACGATTTCCCTAGGAGCGTTTAGAGGAGTGATATTAAGGTTAATGTCACTTTGACGGCGTGCGATGTACAGTCGCGGAACAGAAGACTTAAGATGCATGCTTTTGTTTATATGCATAACCTTTCTTGTCCCGATATCACGGGATCTGAGCTCGTTCTTCGTCCATGGAACTACTCCAAATGAATAGAGTACTACCGGGACGGCAAGCATGTTCATTGCAGATACATTGTTCCTCGCCGACAATTCGGAAGACCAAATCTGCCGGATCAGACGTTTGTATCTGCCTCGGAGGGTATTCTTTATAGATGTAACATCCTGAATGCGGCTCTGCGGCACGCCCAGGTATGTATAAGCCTCTCCGGCGCAAAGGTGTCATATAGCGCTTTTATCAACGAGCTCAGGATCTTCAAGGATGCCATTAAGTTTTCCTCGCTTCAAATGAACCTTGGCGCATTTGTCTAACCCATCATTTGGGATAGCTGTGAATATCTTATACAGTGTGCGTGCAAAAGTGTTAAGCAAAAACCTTTAAATCCCGTTGATCTTGCCCAAAAAGATGAAAAATTATGTTTTTAATATTATAAAAAGGAACAATTTCTTTATTATTCTTTCGGACCGCGAAAAACCGTCTGTAATTTTTTAACTATTGGGTGGATTTAAAAAAAAATCAGAAGACATGCGTATTTTTATCCTCTTTGAAACAAGCGCGACATGGTCCACTTTAATGGAGCCGTTCAAAAATTTTGACGTTTTTCGTTAAAAACATCGCCTTTTTCAAGTTTGATTATCTTCGAATCTGTGCTCTGAACTTAAAAAATCGCATTTAGGAAAAAATTTTTTTACTGTACTACTGATAATGCTAGTTTTAATATACCCATATTCATAAAAAACTATTCATAAGAATTTATTAAAACTTATTTATTAGTAATGTGAGTGAATCCAGTAATTTCCATATTTTTACATAAAAAGTACATTTCATTAAAAAAAATCTCCATGGTATAAAATGGAAAAAAATCACAAATGATATTTTTTTGACAGATCCTCATTCTACTTGAAAAACAAACATTTTTGCTCTCTAGACTTTTTTTTACAGTTCATGGATTCGGAGATAATTTAACGTGGAAAAAATACGATGTTTTTAACGAAAAATGTCATATTTTTTAGCAGCTCCATGGAAATGGATCATGTTGCGCTTATTTTATAGAGGATAAGAATTATAAAACTTATAGATCCTGTTTCACGGCCAAAAATAATGTTAAGAAAATGGTTTTTTGCTATGGTAAAGAACAAAATTTTTTATTTTTTCGACAAATATGACAGAATTTGAAAGCTTTTGCTTAACACTTTAAAACCGCGTTGGATTTTTAAAGAAACCTGCATTTTTGACGGAGATATAAAACTTCGAATATTGACTGATTTTTTCGCCAGAAATTTTTTCACTTAACTATTTTATATACA
>NC_046662.1:48690603-48695491 GCF_010883055.1 Belonocnema kinseyi | reverse complement strand
GGTATTGCAAGAATAGAGTGTTACCATTTTTTTTTTAATTTTCAATAACTTTCTTATTATTCATAATCATGAAGCTTCTATGAAATTTCCTCAAAATATATATTTATTTAATTTTTATTCTGATTTGCGTACAAATAAGATGTTTTCCAATTTTTCCAACATTTTTGTTACAACTTTAATTCCTTGCAATTCGATAAGGAGGCAATTTTCATAAGCTTTTATGATACTGTTGAAAAATAGCTTCAAAATGAGCACGAGAAATTTAAGAAATATTGATTATCAAGGTAGTTATTGAAAATTTAAGAAAACATTAAAATATACACTGTTCTTGCAATATTTACTTGAAAAAAATATATATAATGGTTCTTTAAACATATTTTTCCATAAAAGGAATTTATATAGAAGTTGGCTAAAAATTTACAATTTTGAAAGGATTGCTTCTTTAGAGAAGAAGCTTTGCAACGATGGAAATTTTCTAACTTTATTTTTTTTAATATTCAGATAATTCGACTCTAGGCGTCCGAAAATGAGATTTTCAAAAAATGTTTGTGTCTGCATATGCTGCTTTAAATTAATTTTTTTAGTCGTAGCAACAAATGAATTAAAAATTATTTCGTCGACGATGTAAAAGATTCATTAGGGTTATATAAAAAAATATTCAAAAAAATTTTGGTTTCAGTTTCTGACGTATGAGGGCAATTTAAAATTATTGCTTTTTATAATAGTAAGAGATTCTTTCCCTAGCAAATATTTTAGCAAGGACATATAAAATTACGATTTTTTGGGCTTATTTTCTTTTAATTTAAAAAACGTTGACAATTTCTTTAGTACATCAGAAACTGAAGAGAATGTCCTGCTAGCAATAATAAGCTGAAAAAACTCATGCTAAATGGACATCTCTAACTATTACTATTTTTAGTTAATTTATATGAAAAAAATCATTTAAAGATGAAGATAATTTTTTTTGACTTTTTGCAGTTTTTAAGTTAAAAAAAGCGAAAAATATTTTTACTTCTCAAGATATTTTTTTAACCAGCAATAAGTTGCACTAGGTTCGTGAAATTTGAAGGTATACTAAAATACTAACCCTAAATAATCTAAGTAATACCCATTATTATTTAAGTTTAGAGTCTAATCAGATAAGAATAAATATTTCTTTTTAGAATTTCTATTTTGCTCAAAAATCGTTTTATATGCAAATTTTTTTTTTTTTTACAGTTTTGATTAAATTTAAGAGATAAAAAATATGCACGTAGAATCTAATGAAATAAATCCTTTCTAACAAAAAAGGTTAATGTTGAATAATTAAATATCTTGAGAAAGCATAAAAAAGAATTTTGAAACATTTGGAATTTTTTAGAAGTTTTATCAGAATATTATCAGTACCACCAGACCCTGTGAGTTTTTTTTCAAAGAAGGGGTGCTAATTAGTTGATAAATTTTAATAAAATATTTACAGCTATCTTTGTGCAAAAATTTTCATTTTTAAGGATATTTGAGGCTTGTAATTTTTTCTTTTATGGGTAAAACCTTTTTATATATTAGTTATGTTATATTACTTATGCGATGCTCACAAGTAGCAAATTTGTCCTTTCTAAACATTGGGATAAAGTGATGCACTTCTTTAATTTTGATAATATCATTATTATTTGCACATAAAATAAATTTTTACAAATGGGCTAAAAAAAGTTACACGATTGGCAGTTAAAAAAATGCTTGTTGCAATTTTTAATTGAATACTTACTCATACAGGAAGCTTTGTAACTTTGTAATTTGAAAAATTTCAAAATTATAAAGAAGTTTTTTAAAAGTATTGGCATCACTTGACAGTTTTAGACTTTATATTATTTAAAATATAGCATTACATTTTTTATCTAAGCTTAAAAATTTTTATATTCGTTAATAATATTATGGATCTCTTTACTGGATATCTTTCCCGCATAAAAGAAATGATAATAATAACAATAAATTTTTAAATTAAATTTTTGTCTGAAAATTATTAATTCATAGTTCTCTTGAATCGCGAAATTTTTCAATTTTCAAAAGAGCTGTATTTCATTTAGGTTTTTATCTTACCATGATGGAAGCTTCTCTATTAATCCGGTTTTTTCGGAATAGCTCAAATTGAAGGTCTTGACATTAAGATGTCATTTAACAAAATTTTAGGCATTAACATGGTAAATGTACCTTGAAAAATAAAATTTCCTATATCATAGTTTTTTTATCACTGTGTGAAAAATTAGAAAAATGAAAAAATTAATTTTTTTTAAACCTATAATCTTCTTCTTTAGTATGATAGTCTTCGAATATGGTTGGAATTGGAAGGCTTAGCATGTAGATGTGCATGAAAATAAAAAAATTTCATAGTATTGATTTTTTATCACTGAGTAAAAAAATTATAAAAATGAGGGAATTTCGGTTGTTTTTTTTAGAATCTGGAATTTTTTCTTTGGTATAAGTTGACTTATATAGCTGGAATTAAGGATCACTTAGTCACTTTTAATCATTTTTTTCATTTTTTTTAGTCACTTTAAAAAAAGTCACTATAGTAATTTTATTTAGGTAAAAGGTCAATTTAGCTACTTGAATCCATTCCGATTTATAATTTACAATTAAAAAAGGAAATATAATTAATAACGTTTCCCCCTTTCTTAATTAATCCCTCTTCTTTTCTTTCTTTTTCAGAAACTTTCTCTTTTTCTTTATTATCTTTTTGCCCAAATGCAAATTGAAATAATAGAAACTTATATAAGAAAATCCAAGTATTTTTGGTTGAAATTGAACTCTTTTGTGTAGAAAAGTCTACTATTATATTGTAGCTTTAGATTTCCTCTTTTTTGGGTGAAAATGAAATTATTTGTTTGAAAATTCAATAATTTTATTAAAAATTTAACTGTTTGGTCGAAAAGTAATTTTTTTCGAAAACTCACCTTTTTCAAAATGCGTCCTTTTTAGGGGGAAAAAATATATTTTTTTTTGTCTTGAAACTTAAACTTTTTGTTGAAAAATTTCACTGTGTTAGGTTTCAATTCAATTTTTTTTGTTAGAAATTTTTATTGTTTAATCAAAAATTTCACTATTTGGTAAAAAAATCAAACTTTTCCTTGTTAAAAATGCATCTCTTTTGGTATAAAATTAATTTTTTTTCTTGGAAATGCAACTATTTCATTATAAATCAATCTCTCGATGAAAATTGATATATTTTGTCAAAAAAAAAGATTTTGTTTAGTTAAAAATTGAACCCTTTAGTTAAAAAATTGGGTTTTGTTTTCGAAAATTTTATTAAACATTCCATTTTTGGTTGAAAATTCATCTCTTTTTTTAATAAAAATTTTATATTTTGACATAAAAGATGCAACTGTTTTGTTGTCAATCAATAATCTATTTTATTAGATTCAACTTTTTTTTTAATTTATCTTTTCGGTTAAAGATTTATCGCGTTAGTTGAAAATTTATATATTTTGTTATAAGATAAACTATTTTGTTAAACATTTTTTTCAATTAATTTCTAAAACTCTTAATTTAACCTATCTTTAATTGAAACTGATACTTTTTAATAGAAACTTCAAATATTTGGTTGAAAAATGCACCCATTTTTTGAAAATTCGCCTTTTTTGGTCGAAAATTATTCTTTTTAATTAAAAATTAATATTTTCGGCTAAAAAATCAGCTATCTGATTAAAAACTAATAATCTGTTTAATTTAAGGATTTAACTATTTTTTTCAAAATTTCTATAATTTTGTAGAAATATTAATATTTACATTTTTTGTCGAGCATTCACCTTTTTTCTTTTAAAATTCAAGTCGTTAGTTGAAAATTTAACTCTTTGTTTAAAAATTTAACTGTTTAGTTGAAAAATCTTCTCTTTTTTTGCTTAATAATTATTGGGTTTAACTGAAAATTTAACTATTTTTTAAAATTGATGTTTTTCAGAGAAAATTAAAATATATTGATTTAAATCATGTATTTTCTTGAATATTCGAACTTTTCGGTATAAAATTAATCTTCTTAGTTGCAAAATAACCTTTTTGGTTAAAAATTCCACTATGTTGTTGAAAAGTCCTATTACTTGGTCGAAAATTCGACTGTTTTGTTAAAAATTAGTTGGTTTAAATTTTAAATTAAAAAAAAATTCAACTGTCTTTGAAAAAAATTCTTTTTTCTTGTCAAAAAATCATCCTTTTAAGTTAAAAATGTGTTCAAAACCCAATCTATTTAAGAACATTTTTCTTTTTTGGTAGAAAATTAATCTTTTTTTGTTTGAAAATTCAACTTCTTGGTTTAAATTTAGCTTTCTTGGCCGTAAATTAATTTTATTGTTGAAAATTTATCTCTTCTCTGGTAAAAATTTAATTCTTTTGTTTTTCTTGCAAACGCGACGGTTTATGTGACAATTAATAATCCGGTTTGTCAAGGTTTAAAATATTTTCTTAAAAATTAATTTTCCTAGTTGGAGATTGATTATTTTATTTAGAACTTCATTTTTGTTGAAAATTAATTTTTTCAACTGAAAATGTAATTATTCCGAAAAACCGGCTGAAATCGGAAGGACGTTTTCTGCAGTTTTCATCTCCCCTGACCAATCCATATATAGACCTCTGTTTCACCGCATTTTAAAAATAAACGGCATAGTAGAATAGATTTCAATCGCAAAGAGAATAAATATTTTGAAATCCCTGTAAATATTGGTAAATTTTTTGCAACCCCATTTAATTTTTTTAAAGGGGGAGGGTCGGTAAGGCCGGTTTTTGGCCTAATTTATTTTTGGATCAAAAAATCTGAAAAAATCATGGTAGTATCTTATAAGCATCCCGAGTCGATTGCACGCTAAACGGACTACCCTCCAACCCCCAGCCACCCCCACCCCCTACAAATATAGGAAACACC
>NC_046662.1:48683859-48690503 GCF_010883055.1 Belonocnema kinseyi | reverse complement strand
GTTTCCTATATTTGTAGGGGGGTGGGGGTGGCTGGGGGGTGGAGGGTAGTCCTTTTAGCGTGCAATCGACTCGGGATACTTATAAGATACTACCATGATTTTGTCAGAGTTTTTGGTCCAAAAATAAATTAGGCCAAAAACCGGCCTTACCGACCCTCCCCCTTTGGCAATATCTGAAAAATATTTGCTAGTCTTCAATTAATGTCGCACAATTTTCGATCTAGGATTTTCCTTATTTTTACGGATCAGTTGGTTCGAGTCGGACGTTGGGAAAGTTAGGTGGACGGTAGGCGATCTATCTTCTGGATAACTGTTGTAAGGAAGAGTGGGAAAAAAGGGTGAAGAAGAGGGAAGAGTCAAATATCTTCCGAACAGAAATTTCTCCCTAACAATCTCTTGTTGAAAGTCTTGGGAAGTCTCAAACCAGTGGGCACAAAATTTGGCGACGTCTTTACGACATCGTTACGACATCTTTACGACAAATTTACATCATATGTCCATGTCGTTAAGGTGTCTTTACGATATCGTAAATAAGTCGTATGATCTGACGATGTCTTTACGACATCGTAAAGACACGGAAACGACATGGACATAGGATGTCGTAAAGTTGTCGTAAAGATGTCGTAACGATGTCGAAAAGAACTCGTCAAATGTTGTGCCCACTGGGAAATTTCAAACGTTTAAAAAGAATCGTTTGTTTTTTCCGGAAAAACTTTCTTTTCGAATTTTTCGAAATCTTTTGATTTCTCATCAAATTGAAAGTAGTTGAAGATATTCTATCAAATATTTTTAAATACCCTAAAAAATTTCGAAATCCCAGAAATCTTTTGATTTCCCTCGAAATTTTTTAAAGCACTTGAAAGTTCCTTCTAATATTTTTGAATATTCTGAAATATTTAAAATCCCTCCAAATCTTTTGATGTCCTTTCAAATTTTTCAAACCTAAAAATTCCCTGGAATCTTCTAAAATACCCTAAAATATTTAAAATCCCTTGAAATCTTCTAAAGTCTCTTGAATGATCCTTGGCATCTTTCAAAGTACCATAAAATATTTTTACTCAAAGTATTTGAAAATTCTTTATCAAATTTTAAAATACCATAAAATATTTCTAATCAATTAAAATCTCATGAAATTCCTTGAAAGTTCCTTGAAATCTGTAAAAATACCCTCAAATCTTTTGAAATCTCTTATATGTTTTGAAATCTATTGAAAATTTCTTGGAATTTTTTTAAATACGATAAAAGATTTCAAATCTTTTGAAATCTTTTGATTTCCCTTACAATTTTTGAAGACATTTGAAAATGTTTTGGATTCTTTTAAAATACCTTGAAATATTTTTAATCCGTTCAAAATTTCTTGGAATCTTTTAACAACCCCCCAAATATTTAGAATCATTTCAAATGTTTTGATTACATTTAAAAGTTCCTAATGAACTTGAAATTCCTTAGAATCTTTTTAAAAATCCTAAAATATTTCTAATTCCTGGAAAATTCTTTGGAATTTTTTTAAATCCCCTAAAATATTTTAAACCCATTTAAATCTTTTGATTTTCTTTGCAGTTTTTTTTTAATTAAAAAATTCATTGGAATTTTTTTACTGTAATGAAATATTTCAAATCCCTTGAAATTTTTTCAAATTCCTTGAAATTTGTTTAAATCCACTGAAATTTTTTTAAACCCTTAAGAATACCCTAAAATTCTTTGAAATTGCTTCAATTTGTTTAATTCTATCAAAGATTCCTAGAACTCTTTTGAAATACCTTAAATATTTCAAATCTTTTGATTTCCTTAGGAATTTTGCAAAAATGTAGAAAACCGTTCAGATTACTTAAATTTATTGGAAAATCCTTGGAATCCATGAAAATCTTATAAAGTTCCTTAAAAATTTCTTAAGTATCCTTGGAAGTATTTACAAATTTTCTTAAATTCCTTACATTATTTAAAAATAATTTTAAAATATTTAAAATTCTTTATGAAATCCTTATGAGTATTCCTAAATTTAATGAAATTCTTAAAAATAGCATGGATTTTAAAAATACCCGGAACTATTTTAAATTCTATGAATTTCTGCAAAGTCCTTTAATTATTTGATATATATTGAAAATTCACTGGAATTTTCAAAGATACCCTAAAATATTTCGGATCCATTTAATTTCTTCAAATCTATTAAAAATCCTTGAAATTATAATATTGAAAACCCTATTAATTTATTGAAATCCGTTAAATTTATCAAACTCTATTGCAAATTCCTAGGAATCTTTTAGAATACCTTAAAATTTGTATAATACTTGGAAATATTTTGAAATACCTTAAAAAGTTTTGAAATCCATTAGCATTTTTTATGCTTTTAGAAATTTCTTGGTAACTTTACTAAAACACTACAATTTTTTTAAATCTTTTTAAATCCCTTTAATTTATTGAAAAATATTTTAAATTCTTTGAAATATTTCAAAATGCCCTAAAATATTTCAGTTTCTTTGAATTCCCTTTAATTTATTTGAATTTATATAAATTAATTGAAAATTCCCATCAGTCTTTTAAAATGCCCTAAAACATTTTTTAATTCGTTTAATCGATCAAAATCTATTAAAAATTTCTAGGAATATTTTAGAATACCTTAAAATTTGTATAACTCTTGGAAATATTTTGAAATACCTTAAAAAGTTTTGAAATCGATAGGCATATTTTATTCGTTTAAAATTTTTTGGTAGCTTTACTAAAATCCTACAATTTTTTGAAATCCTACAATTTCGCTTTAATTTATTGCAACCTTTTGAAAATTCCTTGGAATATTTTGCCATACCCTAAAACATTTCGGGTTCTTTAAAACCCCTTCAATTTATTTCAATTAATATAAATTATTTGAAATTTCCTAATAATTCTTTTAATGCTCTAAAACATTTCAAATCCTTTGAAATCTTTGAAAACCCCTTAACATTTTTTCGAAATTTTGAAAATTCATTAAAATCTTTTTAAATTCCGTAAAATTTTTTGTAATCTCTGCAAATCATTGAAATTGATTGAAAATTCTTTAGAATTTTTTGAAAAGCCTTAAGGTTTTCGAAATCTCTTCAAATATCAAGAATATAATTAAATATATTTAAATTTTCTGAAATCTTTGAAAATACCATAATATATGTATCCTTTAAGATCCTTTCAATTTATTAAAAATTCCTTTGAATATTTTGAAATGCCCTTAAATATTTCATATCCTTTGAAATCCTTTCAATCTATTCAAAATTCTTAATAATTCTCTAAAATAGCCTTAAGTATTTCAAATCTTTTGAAAACTTTTTAAATCTTTTGAAATCCCCCAAAAAATGTTCAATCCTTCGACAACTTTTGAGATATTTTAATGCTTTTAATGGCATTCTTTGAAATCCCTGAAATATTTGAAGTCCCATGAAATCCTTTGTGATCCTGCAAAATCAATTGAAATCCTTTTTTCGGTAGACTTTAAAATCCTCTCAAATTATTTAAGTTCTCATAGATCTTAAAAATTTTTTAAAACAACATGGAACTTTTGAAATTCTGTAATAACCCCTAAAATATTTAAATATGACTTAAAATCTTTAAAATCCTACGCTCCTATTTTTGTAAAATTCTTTGAAATTTATAGAAATATTATAAATTGTTTAAAAAGTGCTTATTACTATTGAAATCCTATAAAAAATGTTTGCTTCCTGTGAAGTTGGTGGAATGTTTAAAAATACCCCAAAAAAACTGTTAATTTCATCAAGTCCTTTGAAATTCCTCTAATGTTTTAGAAATTTTTAGCAATCTCATTAAATTTGTTTAAGCTTTTTAAAATCCCTTCAAATCTTTGAAAAAATATCAAATCCCTTTTCGCTTCTGTAAATATCTTACACAAACCAAAGATGCAAAAATACTAATAAAAAAATAATTTAATTCTGGCAATTATTTCTTTTGTTAATTGTGCTATAAAAAATAATTATAATGAAATTTTAATATTCATATTTTAAGCCTCAAGAACCAAGCCTAATTGTTATTTTAGGCTAAAAAAATATAATAAATTGTTTATATAAACAAATTAAACCAATCATTGTTTCAGCACTTTTTGTAATTAATATTGAAAGAAAAAAAGATCTTTCATGTTGATTTGAACTTTTTTCCCCTTTTAGTACGAAATCGAATACTTTTTTTTATTTTGATCTATGAAGGGAAGAGAAACAAGCCAGAAATTTTTTGCAAACAAAGAGAGATTACATTTTGAAAATCCTTTTTTTACTTTACATTTTCTTTAAATTTATTTAAATGTATTTGAATTAATTTATTCCAAGGTTCTGTTTTTAATGATTAGAAAATTATTGTTAGCAATTCTTTCGAATTTCTTTTTGTATTCTGGCTTTGGTATAATACTCTGACAACATCTAATTGGAAGAGTGCCAGTGTTTCCATCTATACTGTAGTATATTAGCTAAAGCCTGAATGAAAATACAAAAATCCTACTTCAGTTACATAGGAAAATATTTGTTGTTATCGCATTCATTTTTCGTACATACTTGTCAAAATTTTTGGTTGACTCTGCTACGATTTGAACCACTCTATTCGATTACATTCACTGAAATTGTTTTCCATTCTCGATTCTTTAAATTTTACATCTTTTAAATTTTTATTACAATCGGAAATCAAACATAAATAATTTTCAGTAAAATTATCAATCACTGACACTAGGCTTCAGCAAATTATAGGCTTGATAAGAATTCTTAAGAAACCAAATTGTGTAATTTTCAAACCAAACTGACCAATTTTCTAGAAAACAGTTAATTTTTCAACCGGAAAAAATGAATTTTTTACAAAACAATTTAATTTGCAACCAGAAAATATGAATTTGCTAGGAAAAACTTTATTTTTAACCAGAAGGATGAATCTTGAGCTAATAAAATGAATTTTTAACAAAATAGTTAAACTTATAACCAAATAGTTTAATTTTCAATGAAGAAAATTAATCTTGTACTAAGAACTAACAATTTATAACAAAATAAATAAATTTTTAACGAAATTATTGAATTTAAAAAATCTATTACTTGCATTTTCTGTTTAAAAAACCGATTAGAAAAAACCTAACTTTTAACAAAGAATTTTAATTTTCAACCAAAGAAAAAAAATTAGAACAGAGAAAATGAATTTTCAACAAAGCAGTTTAATTTTCAACTAAATAAATGAATTTTTATGATTGAAAATTATTTTCCTATCAAAAACAACGAACTTAAAACAAAATAAATAATTTTTTTACAACTTTGTTAAATAAATAGCGAAAACGAATCAATTTTTAACTAATAATGGGAAAATTAAATTTTCAGTTGAACAATTGATGTTCAAAAATAAAACGAAAATTCCAATTTTACAAAAAAAAATAGGTAAATTTTAAACCACCGCGATGGGTATTTAACTAATGAAATAAATTTTTAAGAAAGATTTTTTACTTTATTTTCAATAATTTCAACAATTTGAAATCTTTAGAATGAAATTATTTCAAGAAAAAGATTTAAAATTGGGGGCGACTGAAAAATTCCGAAAAATAAAATTCCCGACACAGTAAAATTCCAGAATTAGAAAATTTCCGACTAATAAAATTCTCGAAAAATAAAATTTTAGAATCATAAAATTCCCGAATTGGAATATTCCCGAATAATAAAATTTACGACAGTTTATAATATTACGGAATTGGAAAATTCTCGAATATTAAAGTTCCCGACAGTTTATAATATTACCGAATTGGAAAATTCCCGAATAATAAAATTCCCGACAGAAAATTGCCGATTTATAAAATATCCGAATTGTAAAATTCCCGAATTTTAACAATTCGAATTTTTTATAAATATATTTTATTGATTACAAATATAACAATCAGATATTAGTTTCAAAAATCATTTGTAACATTCAAAATTTCGAAGCTTATTTTTTGAATTAAAAATAGCAATAATTTTAAATAAAATATGTCAAGGTAACGCATGTTTTTTTAATGTTCACAGTATTTGAAAAAATACAAAAAACGTAGGCAAAAATAAAATTTAAAATTAATATACATAAATTTATATTTCGAGTCTTTTTGAAAAATGTTACAAAGTACGTAAAAAATTTAACGAGAATTTTGTTCCAAGCGCAACTTTTCACAAATAAGGTAAGCGAATTCTACATTGCAAGATGTTCAATTCTACATTGAAAGAAAAAATAATGACTCACATTTTGACCCTTTTTTTCAAAATGTGCACAGAATTTTAAAAAAATACAAAAAGCTTTAGCAAAAATTGAATTTAAAATTAATATATATGTATATTTATTTAAAATTTTTAATTACATTTTTGTGAAAGCTTTTTATATTTTTTTTTATTCAAAAATATTATGCACATTTAAAAAAAAAGCGTAAAAATGTAAGCAATAATTTTTTCTTTGAAAGAAGAATTAAATTTTGTATCACCTACCAAATTTTTAAAAACGTGGGCTTGGAAGAAAAAAATTATCCCTAAATTTTCTCTGTACCTTACGAAGCTTTTCAAATTAAAACTCGATATATATATAAATTTAAAATTCAATTTTTTTATCGCCTTCCCTATTTTTGAAAACGTGCGCTTGAAACAAAAATCTCGTTTAATTTTCTACATACCTTGTAACGTTTTTCA
>NC_046662.1:48596675-48683759 GCF_010883055.1 Belonocnema kinseyi | reverse complement strand
AAATTATTGCTATTTTAAATTCAAGAAATAAGCTTCGAAATTTAAAATGTTAAAAATAATTTTTGAAACTAATGTCTTATTGTTGTATTTGTAATAACTAAAATATATTTATTGAAAATTCTAATTGTTAAAATTTTGGAATTTTCCCCTTCGGATATTTTATAAATCGGCAATTTTCTGTCGCGAATTTTATTATTCGGGAATTTTCCAATTCGGTAATATTATAAACTGTCGGGAATTTTAATATTCGGAAATTTTCCAATTCGGTAATATTATAAACTGTCAAAAATTTTATTATTCGGGAATTTCGCAATTCGGGAATTTCATAATTCTGAAATTTTTTTTCGAAAATTTTATAATTCGGGAATTTTCCAATTAGGTATTTTTATTTTTCAGCAATTTTATTATTCGTGAATTTTATTTTTCGGCAATTTTCCAATTCGGGATTTTTATTTTACGGTAATTTTATTATTTGGGAATTTTCCAAATCGGTATTTTTATTTTTCGGCAATTTTATTATTCGCGAATTTCATTAATCGAGAATTTTCTAATTCGGGAATTTTACAGTGTCGAGAATTTTATTTTTCGGGATTTTTCAGTCGTCCCCAAAATTGCATAATTTTTTATTACATAAATTAAATATTAAAGAGTCTTCAACTGTAAATATTCAAAATAAAGAATTTTTCCGTTGTAATTCTTTTAAATTAAACTATGAATTTTAAACAAAAGGAAATTGATGTTTATTAAAATAGTTCAACTTCTAACCAAGTGATTAAATTTTCAATTAAAAAAAATTAACTCTTAACGATAAACATAATAGTTGACATTTTATCAAAGAAATATTGTAATTTTAATTGACATAATTAATATATTTATTTTAGAATATCTTAAAATATTTCAAATCCTCATGAATCCCTTCAATTTATTTATATTTATTAAAAATTCCAAGGTTTAATTTGAAATACCTGAAAATATTAAAAATCTCGTGAAAATTTCATAAAATCTTTTAAAATACCCTAAAATATTGAAAAACTTAGAAATTTCTTGGAACAACGTTGCAATCTCTATTTGTTTATAAAAATGCCTAATTTATTTATGAAAATTTAATGGAGAAATTTTTCAGTATACTTTATTTCAAAGTTCGGGATTAACCGCATATTAGATAAAATGTTAGAAATTTTGTTTGATAAATACTTTTATATTTTTCAACTAAGAACGAAAAAAAAAATTTTCACGCAAAAAAAAAGTTAGAGGGTAAATCTACCGTAGAATCACTCAGTTATATTTCCAACTAAAAAATGTAAATTTTGAACTAGAAATTTTAATTTTATAATAAAATTCCTCTGATTTAAAGAACGTGTGAATTTTTATTTTTATTTTTAAATTTTCAAAATTTTTAATCCTTTAAATCGTCTAGATTATCATAAAGTCCTCAAGAGACTCCTGGACGGATGAACAAAGTATTTCCAAGGAGGGTGCTGGTTTATGCCCAGTAATTTTCCCAGAATGGTTTTCATGAAAATTTCAGGAGCTTTACGCCCCATTTATCGGAAGCCGCGAGGACTTTAGTAGCACCCCTTTAATGCCCCTATTCCTTGTTTCCAGTGGTCTAGCTTGACTCATACTGAACAAAAATCACTCCTCACGTCCAGAATGGTAAAAATCAACCGTATTAAAAATTGACGTCACATTTTGTCGTTTCAATCGATATGTGTGGGTTTTTCCTCCCCAGAAAGGTCACCATTGCTTTTCCGTATAAGGGGTCGTTTAAAAACTGTGTGGCGCTATTCTGAAAAATTTTTCAACCAAACAGTTTTTTTTTCTAATTAATCAAATTTTCTCATAAATTAGTTAAATTTTTAATAAAATAATTAAATTTTAAACAAAGTAGTTTAATTTTCAACTAGAATGATTAATTTTTTACCGAAAAAGATTAATTTCTAACGAGCAGTTATTTTTTTAATAAAAGGAGATCATATTTTTACAAAAATGGCTAATTTTCTACTAAACAATTGAATTTTTAACCAGAAAAAATATGAATTTTGATTAAATAAAGTTAATTTTCCACTAAAGGGATGAGTTTTCAGCTTATAAACTGAATTTTTAACAAAGAAGTCAGCTTTGAAACAAATAGTTAAATTTGAAATAAAAAAATATTAATTCTCAACGAAAAATATATTCAACCAAAAAGTTGAATATTCAAAAAGTTGCATTTTTACCCAAAATGTTCAATTTTTAAATAAAAAGATCAAATTTCTACAAAAATAATAATAAAATTTTCTTTCCCAAAGAGTGAATTTTTAACTAAGCAGTACAATTTGTAAGGCAAACAAACAAAATTTCTACAAAAGAGTTGAATTTTCAGCCATGAAAAATTTTTTAGGCGAGAGAGAAAAAATATTTTAGCCAAATTGTTAAATTTTTAAACAGAAAAGCGAATTTTCTGGAAGTCAGTACAATTTGCATCCCGATATAATGAAATTTTAACAAAAAAGTTGACTTTTCAGCAAAAATAATGAAATAAATATTTAAGACTAAAAAGTGAGTTTTCAACTAAACAGTTCAATTTTTAAGCCAAAACAACAAATTGTTACAAAAGAGTTGAATTTTTAACCAGAAGAGATTTTTCAGTCAAGAGAGAAAAAAAAGTTTCAACCAAAAGTGAAAAATTTCTGGAATACAGTAAAATTTTCAACTAGAAAATATGAATTTTTATCCAGAAAGTTGCATTTTTACCCAGAGGGTTCAATTTTTAAATAAAAAGATCGAATTTCTACGAAAATAATACTTAAAATTTTCTTTTCCAAAGAGTGAATTTTTAACTAAGTAGTACAATTTTTAAGCCAAACAAACAAAATTTCTAAAAAAGAGTTGAATTTTCTGCCATGAAAAATTTGTTAGTCAAGAGAGAAAAAAGATTTTAGCTAAATTTTAAAATTTTCAAACATAAAAGCAAATTTTCTGGAAGTGAGTACAATTTGCATCCCGATATAATGAAATTTTAACCAAAAAATGGAATTTTCTACAAAAATAATAAAATAAATATTTAACTCTAAATAGTGAGTTTTCAACTAAACAGTTCAATTTTTAAGTCAAAATAACAAATTGTTATAAAAGTTGAATTTTCAAATCGAAAAGATTTTTTAGTCAAGAAAAAATAATGTTAACGAAATTGTCAAATTTTCAAATAAAAATAAAAATTTTCTGGAATTCAGTCAAATTTTCAACCGGAAAATATGAGTTTTTAACCAAAAAGTTGCATTTTTACCGAAGAGGTTCAATTTTTAACCAAATAGATCAATTTTCTACGAAAATAATAAAATTTTCATTTCTAAAGTGTGAATTTTCAACGAAGCAGTATAATTTTTAAGTCGAACAAACAAAATTTCTACAAAATAGTTGAGTTTTCAGCAATGTAAAATTTTTTAGTCAAGAGAGAAAAAAATCAAAACCAAGTTGTTAAATTATCAAAAAAAAATGAAAAAGTTCTGGAATTCAGTAAAGTTTTTAATTTAAAAATATGAAATTTTTTTAAAAAGTAACATTTTATACAAAAATAATGAAATATTAAACCCTAAAAAGTCAAATTTTCAATTGAAGAGTGGAATTCTTGAGCAAAAAAAAATTTTTCTGCAAAAGCATAAAATTTTTGCTTAAAAATAGGCAATTAATACTAATAATGGAATATTTTCAAATTTTCAATTTTCAATTAAAAAATTGATTTTCAAAAATAAAACAAAAATACCAATTTTGCAACAGAATAGTTACATTTCTAATCTTAGCGATGGATCTTCGACTAATGAAATTAATTTTTAATAGAGAGGTTTAACTTTATTTTTAACAATTTCTACCATTTTTAATCTTTAAAATTAAATAATTTGAAGAAAAGCATTAAAAATGGAATTATTTTCTACTATATAAATTAAATATTGCAGTCTTCAACTGTAAATTTTCGAAATACAAAATAAAACAAAAAATAACTTACAAAAAAAACTTCAAAATTGCATCATTTTAAAATGTGAATATTCCAAATTATTAAATCTTTAATCATAAATCTTCAAAATTAAAGAATGAAAAATTGCAAGTTATTAAAATTGAAGAATTTTCAAATATAATTCTTCAAAATTGAACAATTACAAAATAAAGTTTAAAATTAGATAGATTTGAATTATAAATGGAAAAAATCGAATAATTTCTAATTCTATATCTTCAAAACTCAAGAATTTTTCTTTGTAACTTTTCAAAATTGTAGAACTTTGAATTGTAAATATTTAAAGTCGAAGAGTTTAAAATTTTACAAATTAAAAATTTAAAATTATACAAGTTTTAAGTTTATCAATTAAAAATTTAGCACCTACAAAAAGAGCTTCAAAGCTTATTAGGTCAGTGTATAAAATTCCTATTGTAATAAAAAAAATTTCTACAAAAAATTAATTTTCATTGAACAAAAATAAAAAAGAGGAAATAAAAATGAGAGGGCAACCAACCAACTCTCCTTCCTTTTCTTTTTTATTTTTATTATTATTATATAACAATAAACGAACATTTATAAATGATATTTACTAACGTTTCGGTACCCTTATCATGATGATAAAATTGAGCAGGTTAGAACAGTAACGAAACAAAAGCAACGAAGAGAGAGCATCGTTGTTTCGTTGCTGTTCCTATCTGCTCAAATTTTTTTTATTTTTTTTTTTAGTTATTTTTTTTCGTAAAACATTTTTTTTCAATTATGATAGGGGCATTTTATGGTGGTTGTCCAAATTTGATCGTTGTATTCTTGTTTTTTTTCGGAAATTCTCTGCATTAACTTGATTACTGGACGCTAAATCGGATATTAAACTGGATTTTAACTTAATTTAAATGAATAAATTTTAGCCTATAATGCCGTTAATAAATTTGGCTTGGGAGCGAGATAAAATCGGATATGATACGGGGTAAAGATGGCTAGGGTACGGGGCAAATTCAGCCAAACTATGGGTTAAAGTTGGGTAGCGTAAATGGTAGAGAGAATTCTCCCACTAAGTATGTTTGTGTTTATGTGCATCGAGTGCAGGGGATTGCATGTGTGAGATACACATGTAAACTAAAATAAAACACCTGAGGTATAAACTCAATTACGCGTCAAAGAGGGCGCCAAAACCGACGATTATTTCTCTTTCGTCCAGCTCTCGACTCGATTTCACCAACCTCATTCGGGTACAAATTGCATCGCGCTGATCTCCGTCAATGTGTTTTTTTTTCTTAAAGAGATATACTGCAGTTCTTTACTCGCTATAATTCAACGCTCTAAAGTAATGACGTGCCTTTAATTTATTTTGCAATATAATTAGAAACAGGTTTAATTGATGAGGTGTAGAATTCATCAAAAAAAGTGAATTTTCAATCTCAACTTGTATTTTCGATTTTTCAGTTCCTTTTAAGTTGAAGATTAAGCATGTGGAGTTAGGAGTTAACACTAATGAGTTATGAATAGAAACTATTAAGAAGTTAGTATTAGGATTAGGAAGTAAGTTTTAAGGATTAAAGAGTTACGTATGAGGAATTAGGAGGTAGGCTTAAGAAATGAGGAATTAGGATTAAGAAGTTAGGAGTTCGGGTTAAGAAGTAAGGAGTTAGGAGTTACAATTACGAGTTAGGAGTTAATACTAATGAGTTATGATTAATAAGTGTTAAGAAGTTAGGAGTAGGGAGTTCGGGGTAATGAGTTCGGGGTAAGAAGTTAGGAATAAGAAGTAAGTATTAAGAAGTTAAAAGTTAGGATTAGGAAGTAAGTTTTAAGAATTAAAGAGTTAGGTATGGGAAATTAGGAGTTGGGATTAAGAAGCAAGGAATTAGGATTAATAATTAAGGAGTTCGTAATAAGAAGTAATAAGTAAGAGCTAGGAGTGTGGAGTTCAGGGTGAGGAGTTATGATTAAGAAGTAAGTATTAAGAAGTTAGGACTTAGGATTAGGAAGTAAATTTTAAGAAGTAAGGAGTAAGGTATGAGGAATTAGGAGTTAGGAGTTGTTATTCAGAAGTAAGGAATTAGGATTAAGAAATGAGGAGTTCGGATTAAGGAGCAAGCATTAGGAATTAAGTATTAAGTCGTGAGGGGTTACGAATTATAATTGATAAATGAAGATTAAGAAGGTTATGACGTACCTATAATTTATTTTTAAATATAATTAGAAAAAGGTAAATTGAATAGGCTTAGAATTATTAAAAAAAAAATTAAGGTTCTAATCTCAACTTGCATTTTCCATTTTTCAGTTCCTTTTAAGTTAAAAATAACTATTTGGAGATAGGAGTTAGGAATTAAGACTAATGAGGTATGCTTAAGAAATATTAAGAAGCCAGGGGTCAGATTAGGAAGTGAGTTTTAAGAAATGAAGAGTTAGGCATGAGAAATTAGGAGTTAGTAGTTGGGATTTATAAGTAAAAATTAGAATTAATAATTAAGGAGTTCCGATTAAGAAGTACGAAGTAAGGAGTTAGGAGTTAGGATTAGGAGTTAGGAGTTAAGACTAATGAGTTATGATTAAGAACTATTGAGAAGTTAGGAGTTAGTAGTTGGGATTTAGAAGTAAGAAAGTAGAATTAAGAATTAAGGACTTCCGATTAAGAAGTACGAAGTAAGGAGTTAGGAGTTAGGAGTTAAGACCAATGATCTATGATTAAGAACTATTAAGAAGTTAGGAGTTAGTAGTTGGGATTTAGCAGTAAGAAAGAAGAATTAAGAATTAAGGACTTCCGATTATGAAGCACGAAGTAAGGAGTTAGGAGTTAAGATTAGGAGTTAAGACTAATGAGTTATGATTAAGAACTATTGAGAAGTTAGGAGTAAGGAGTTCGGGGTAAGGAGTTAGGATTAAGAAGTCAGTATTAAGAAGTTAGGAGTTAGAATTAGGAAGTAAGTATTAAGAAGTAAGGAGTTAGGAGTTAGGAATAAAAAGTAAGTTTGAGGAATTAGGAATACGGAATTAGCAGTAAGGAGTAAGGATCAAGAAGTAAGGATAAAGAAGTAAGGAGTTAGGTGTTAAGAGTTAGGAGTTAGGAGTTAGGAGTAAAGAGTAAGAAGAAAGGAGTTATGACTGAAACCTGAAAATTGGATCTAAATCAGCCTATAACCAATAATTCTCAATTGATATTGATCTTTTTCTTTACAGCTCGAAACAAAAATTAAAAAAAAAACATAAGAGCCTATTTCTGACTTTCTTTTTTATTGCACCTCTGTTTTAACAAATCATACGAAAAAAAGCAATTTTTACAACTTTACTTTTTATCTTTTCGTAAACTTTTGAAATAAATTCGAAATCATTTAAAATAAGTATAGTTGCATCTAGTACAAAAAATCAAATTAGGAAACGTTTTTATTAATTTTTATTTAAAAATTTCAAATCTGTTGGTTCAGCGATTCAAAAATTCTTGTTTTGCTGAAAATCTAGATTCCGTTCCGCCATTAGTTAAGCAGAACAAAAAATATTGTAACCAATAAATATTTTTTAATTTTGTAAACAAATAATCTATTCGGGTATTTATTCACGAAAATACATTCTGCTTTTACTGAAATTACTTTAAATTGATTTGAATTTCATGTACCATCTGAATACTTTGTACTTTTTACATATTTGATAGTGTTAAAAACAAAATTATATTAACAAAAAGAAAATTTTTTGATTAGAAATTAATAAATAGATAAAACTATTTTTGTTTATAGAGCATGAGAAAAGAACAGTGTTTTCTTGTGTGAGAGGGAAAAATATTATTTAAAACTTATTTAATTTATTAATTTAAAATTTTCTAATAGATATCGCTGTTTTCTTTTACAGAATAAAAAAAACAGTGGTATTTTGTGAGAGACAAAAAAAATATTATTAATTTGAAATTTGAAAATTTCCTAATTCAAATTTTTTGTAGATAACACTATTCTCTTTTACAGAAAAATAAAAAAGAACAGCGTTATCTTGTAAGAAGCAAAAAGCATTATTTCATAAGGTTTTGAAAATAAAATTACAATCTTTTTTACCAGTTTTTAGAAAATAAATTTTCTATCAGCAAAAATGTTTTATGGGAATTTTCCATCTTAAAACGCCTACCAAGGAAAATTATTCGAGGTTGATTATCGCCTAAGGCAAGTCAATAAATTTTGAATTTACTTTGTAGACAATTTGTCGATTTTCTCTAATTTACTAACTTAGCCTCTTAAGCAACAATTTTATTATTATGATAATAATTATAGCTGAAATTATTAGTGATATTACACATTATTGTAAAAATTTATAACAGAGAAATATATTTTATTAAAGAAAAGAGAAACATTATTTTATTCTTTTGTTTCATAAAAAAAATTTATTTCAACAATGTTTTTGCAATTAATTTTTTTCCTACTCGCTTCTTCACAATTGTTGTAATATGGTTATATTTGAGTCAATGCTAGCTTATTTCTTTTAGGAAAAAAATTTCTATAACTATCATGTTCCAATGTGAAAAAAACAATTTTGGTATGGCTTAAATAATCACATTATTTTTTTAAAGGCAAATTTTTAAAAACGAACAACTATATTTGACAATTATTTACTTATATTTAAAATTCAAATAAAAAAATTATGTTTTAATTTTTATTAGCTTTTCTAAGGTCTAAGGTACTGTTAGCGTTTTCCACCGAAAATGTGTATTTTACGTATTTTTAACCAAAAGTCATTATAATTCGATCAAAATTGATCATCTTTTACAAATTTTATTTTTAATAATAATATAAAAAATTTGAAGAAATATTTACAATTTTGAACAATTTTAGGTTATTTTGTCACTTTACGCCAAAAATTGTTATTTTAAAACAAAAATCATTATAAGTCAAATAATATTTGAAATATTTCAACAGTTTTTAATTATATTAACATCTTTCACAGAAATTCGGCTTTTTGAAACAAAAAGCATTATAATTCGAAGAAGATTTACAATTCGGAAGAATTTTTGGTTATGTTAATGTTTTTTCGTGAAAAATAATAAAAGCTTATTTTTCCTATAAACGCCTCAATTACATTTATATAGTTTCTTTAAATCTTTTTCACGTTGCGAAAGAAGTATGAAAATTCATTTTTCAAAATTATATGTTCATATATTTCAATTTTTGTTCAAAAGTAGTTTAAAAGTTTATAATTAAATTAAATGTATAGAAATACAATTTCAAATCCAAAGAAAAACATAATGTGAAATTATTTGAATATTTCCATGATAATAATTGCTTAATACTTTTTATGTAATTAATTGATTAATTAATTATTAACTGATTCTATTACACTAAATTTTTTGCAATAACTTTAGAGGTTGTTAATGAATCAATATTTCAGAAAGGTTAGTTTAAATTAAAAAAATATAAAGTAAAAATTATTTTAATATTTGTATGCATATTATAGTTCAATGATTTTTGAAGTCATATAATTAAATATTGAAAATATTTTGTTTAATAAAAGTTTATTTTTATTTGAAATACCCTCATTACTAATAAATAATTTTTTAAAGTTTGGTAATGTTCTGAAATGAGTGTCTGAATTTAATTTTAAAAATGATATGCGAATATGTTTAAATTTTTCATAAAGTTAGTTTAAAATTTTGCTACTAAGTAACATTGTCAAGAATAAAAGTCAAAATTAAGAAACAAATATGAAGTAAAAATAATTCGAATGTCTAAATTAAAATTATAGTTTATCGTTTTTCATGTTGTGAACAGCTTAATTAACTTTCAGCCGATTAATTTTTTTAGGAGTGTTAAATTACATAAACATTGAATTTTAATGGTTCTCCATTGAGTAACATAAATTTATTATTTATTCTAAGGTTATGTAATTGAATATTAGCTATAGTTTTTATAATAAAAGTTTATTTATGTTTAAAATATCTCTATTACAATTCCATAATTTTTTTAAATTTTTGCGATGTTGTGAAATAAGCATTTTCATTCTAATTTCAAAATTATATGTACATATATTTTTATTTTTACGAAATTATTGTAAGAAGTTATTCGTAATACAAATTTTCATAAAAATGTATATAAACATTATTCGAATTATTTTAATGAACATAATTTTTTATTGCTTTTTATTTTTTAAACTTAATTATTAATTATTAACCTTTCAGTTCTTTTTTCAGTATTGAATTGCATGAAGATTTAATTTTAATTTTTATCAATCAGTAACATAAATTTATTATTTTATTTTAAGATAATTTCATTTAATATTAGCTATTATTCGTATAATAACAGTTTACATTTTCCTTAAAATCCATCTATTGTAAATATATAATTTTTTTAAATGTTTGTGGTCTTGTGAAATAAGTACCTGAATTTATTTTTTGAAAGAAAGTGTATTTATGTTTTAATCTGTTCGAAAATTAGTATAAAATGTTAGCAATAATTTTAATTTTCAGAAATGAAATTTCAAGTTTAAGAAAAATTATAAAGTAAACATTATTTAAATGTTTCAATGAAAATAGTGGTTTAAAGATGACTGAAAAATCCCGAAAAAAAATTCCTGACATTGTAAAATTCCCGAATAGTAAAATTTATGAATAATGGAATTGCCGAAAAATAAAAATACCGAATTAGAAAATTTCTGTATATTAAAATTTTCGAATAATAAAATCGCCGAAAAATAAAAATACTGAATTGGAAAATTCCCGAATAATACAATTCTCGAATAATAAAATTTCCGAATTATAAAATTCCCGAATAATAAAATACTCGTCGGAAATTTTCAGAATTATAAAATATCCGAATTGTGAAATTCAAGAAATTAAACAATTACAATTTTTTTATAAATATATTTTATTGATTGTTGTGTATAAATTCAGCAACTCAGTAGCTGCAATCTAACTTCTCATTTTTAACTTGAAAATTGGATTTTTTGATAACTTCTAAATTTGACCAAATTTGCACACTAAAAAAATGCGTCACCCAGTAATATTTTATTTTAAATTATTGTTATTTTAAATTCAAGCAATTTCAGCAATTGAAAAAATTTTTAATAATAGAAAAAATAATATTTCATTACTAAATCTGTAACCAATAAAATATATTTATAAACAAATTGTAATTGTTTAATTTCTTGAATTTTACAATTCGGGAATTTTTCAATTCGGATATTTTATAAGTCGGCAACTTTCTGTCGGGTATTTTATTGTTCGGGAATTGTACAATTCGGTAATACTATAAACTGTCGTGAATTTTATTATTCGCGAATTTTCAATACCGGGAACTTTATAATTCGGCAATTTTATTTTTCGAGAATTTTGTTAAACGGGAATTTTACAAATCTGTATTTTAATTTTTCGGCAATTTTATTATTCACCAATTTTAATATTCGGAAATTTCCGGAATTTCAGGAATTTTAGGAATTTTATTTTTTGGGATTTTTCAGCCATCCCACTGTTTAAAGCTTTTCATGCTGTGAATTGATTAATTGATTGATTGATTTGAAATAAATATCTGAATTTTATATTAAAATTTATGTGTAAATTTTTTAATTTTTCCGATAATTAGTTTCACATGTAACTAATAATGAATAACATTTTCAGAAATGAATGTTCAAACAAATATTTATACAGTAAAATTTATTTTAATGTTTCAATGGAAATAATTTTTTAATGTTTTTTATGGTGCAAACTAATTAATTAATTATTAACTTATTCTGTTGAGACTGACATTTTCTGAAGTTAATTTAAAACTTTAAGAGGTTATTAATTAATTAAAATTTCAAAAACGAAAGTTAAAATTAAAAAAAAATAAATAAACTAAAAAATTATTTATTAGTATCTATAAATACACCTATATTATTACCAGTATAATCAAAGACAGTACAATCGGCATCACAAACGGGTGAAAATGGGGTATTCAAGCGAGAGACAAAGTAATCTTGGGGAATTGAGCCTTGGGGTTAATATCGATTTCCCGTTACATGATTCCAGTCACGAATCTCAAAAATACGGGACTTCTCTTCTTAAATCGTCGAGATTCGCCTCTTTTCTCGTATGACGGGAACCTACGACATCCAATCGAAAGCCACCTCGAAAAAAAATTTGAAAAATTACCAGCTTCATTGATTTTCTTTCTTTCTGCTCAAAAGATAGATTACTTTTTTTTGTGTGTATTTTTTTTCGTTAATCAGTTTTTCCAGAGTTTCAAAACTGTTCAAAGAGTTCTCAACATACTCTTATATGCTGGTTACGAAAAAATATTATAGGCAATTAAGTAAAGGCTTATAATAATTTTTATTTGACGAATTTCTTATTATTTTCTTAAATTTTAGTAAAATTATTATAGAGAATCTTCATAAGAAACACGGAAGAGAAATTTCTGACTTCAAAATATTGAGAAAAGCGATACAAAAGATATAGAAACTTTAAACTAATAATTAAATGCTTCATATATTTAGCGTAGAATTTTTATTAATTTGAAGGGATTTCTACAGATTTTGAAAATTTTAAGGGGTATGAAGGATTTAAAAAAATTTTTAATTATTTTTTAGAGATTTTTATTCATTTTTAAATATTTCAAAGTAAATTGAAGAAATTAAAAACACTTCAAATAATTTTACAAGATTTAAGTGATTTTATAGGTACTACAATTATTTCAAAGATTTGAATAGATTTTAAGGAATTTTAGCTAATTTTTAGAAAACTTTAGGAAATAAAATAAATTTTATTTGGAAAAATTTCGACGGATTTCAATGATTGCAAAAGATATGAAGGGACTTACAACATTCAAAAGAATTGAAAAAATTGCAAACTATTTGTTTAAATTCCAAAGAATTTTAAAATATTTTAAAAACTTCAAAGAATGTCTAGAAACTTTTGGATAATAATAAGAATTTCTACGGATTTCAATAATTGCAAGATATATGAAGGAATTTACAAAATTTAAAAAAATGTAAAAGATTTTAAGTTATTTTGAAAGATTCTAAGAAATTTTAAGAGATTAAAAAATTTTCTTGGATTGTCAAAGAGTTTTGCCTGATTTAAAAAAATTTAACAGAAATTAATTGCTTTTATAGAACCTTTAATTATTTCAAAGTACTTGCTGGTTTAAAAAAATGTTAAGCTATTTTAAAGAATTTTAAGAGATTTATCAAATTTCAAAAAAATATTTTAAGATTCCAAAAGAGTTTAATAAATTAAACAATATTTCAGGTATTTC
Source organism: Belonocnema kinseyi (assembly GCF_010883055.1). Lineage (NCBI taxonomy): Eukaryota > Metazoa > Arthropoda > Insecta > Hymenoptera > Cynipidae > Belonocnema > Belonocnema kinseyi. The sequence goes on along the minus strand of NC_046662.1, from coordinate 48,670,586 downwards.
AAATGAACTCCAATTAATTTAAAGGATTTTTTGGATTTTAAAATATTTTAAATCATTTTCAGAAATTGCAAAAAAACTTGAAGAGATTTTGAAAATTCTAAGGGATTTCAAACAGTTTTGTATTTTTTAAGTATTTCTAGAGAAATTTGAAAAATAAATAACATCTAATGCAATTTCAATCTATTTCAAAGTATTTCCAGGAATTTCACAAGATTTAAAATATTTTTATTGAATCTCCAAATATTAAAAAAAATTCAAGTGATTTCAATTTTTTCAGGGAACTCTAATGAATATTTAAGAGATTTTAAATGATCTCTGCATTTCTAAGGAGTTCAAGAATTTTTATAGAATTTAAAAAGTTTTAGGGAATTTTCTAGGATTTCAAATGATTTCAAATATATCACGGGATTTTCAAAGATTTTAAAGATTTTGAGGTGTTTTAACAAATTTTCCAGAATTTCAAGGAATTTCCAATAATTTTAAAGGATTTTAAAAAATTGCAAGGGATTTCAAATAATTTTTCGAAATTTTGCAGATTTCAAAGGATTTCTAAAAAAAATGCAATTTTTAAGGACTCCGGACGATTCTAAAGATTTAAATGGATTTTAATAGATTTTGCGCTAATTTCTCGAAAACTGTAGGAAATAAAATAAATTTTATTGCAAAGGATTTCTACGGATTTTAAACATTGCGAGAGGCATGAAGGGATTTACAAAATTTAAAAGACTTTAAAAGATATGAAGTTATTTTCAAAGATTCCAAGAATTTTTAGAGATTAAAAAGTTATTAAAGAATATCAAAGAATTTTGTAGGATTTCAAAAATTTCTACAAAATTTAATTTATATTAGAAGAGCCTAAATTATTGCAAAGGTTTTTCTGGATTTGAAAAAATGTTAAACTATTTTAAAGAAATTTAAAAGATTCAACCAATTTTAAAGAATTTTTTTAGATTTCTTAAGATTTCAAAGAACTAAGCAATATTTAAGGGATTTCACACAACCTCCAGTTATTTTAAACGATTTTTGGGATTTCAAAGAATTTTGTAGGTTTTCCAAAAATTTCAAGCTTCATTTTAAGGCGTTTCTAAAGAATTTGGAAATTAATAAAATTTAATTTAATTTCAAGGGATTTTAAATTTCACAATATTTAAAAGATTTTATGCAATCTCCAAGGACGTAAAAGATTTCAATGGATTCGAACTTTTTAAAAAGAAAACTTTAATATATTTTAAAGAGATTTTAAATCATTTGTACTTATTTTATTGGATTTTGACGATTCAAGGTTTCCAAAGATTCCAAAAAATTTCAAGGGATTTCAAAAATTTCCAAAAATTGTAAAGAACTTTAACAGTTTTAAGGAATTTTCTAGGACCTCAAACTATTTCAAAGGTATTACGCGATTTTGAACGATTTTTAAGATTTTAAGATATTTTAAAAAATTCCTGAGAATATCGAGATACTTCAAAAACTTCAAATGATTTCAAAGAGTTTTATAAGAGTTCCAAAATTTTTAAGGTTACTTCAAGAAATTTATACAATTTCACGGCATTTCAAAGAATTTTTTTCAAATTGTCAAAGATTTAAAAGTATTTCAAAAAACTAAACAATGCTTAAAGGTTTTTGCAGCAACTCCAATTATTTTAAAGATATTACGGGATTTTAAAATTTTTAAAATATTTAAAACTATTCTGAAAAATTCCAAATAATTTCAAGACATTCCAAAATTTTCAAGATCTCATAGGATTTCAAAGATTTCTATGGATTTGGATGTTTTTACAGACATTTTTTAAATGAATTAAATTTAAGTAATATTGAAGGGTTTTTTAAAATGATTTCTAATTATTTTAATGAATTTAGAGGAATTTCAACGAATTTTTAGAGAACTTTAGAAAATAAAATAAATTTCATTTCAAGGGATTTCCATAATTGCCAGAAATGCCTAGTAATTTTTATTTATAAAGATTTCCATAATTTATATTGATTTAAATGAATTTTTTTACGATTCCAACAGATTTCTATGGATTTTAAAGAATTTTAACAAATTTCTGGAGAACTTCAGGGAATAAAATCAATTTTCTTTCAAGGATTTTCTACAGATTTCATGGATTTCAAGGGATATAAAGAAATTTATTCAATTTCAAAAGATTTTTAATTCTTTTGAAAGTTTTCAAATAATTTTCAGAGATCTTAAAAATTTCAAGAAATGTCAAAAAATTTTGAAGGGCTTTCAAACATTTCAAAGAATTTTATCAGATTTAAGCGGTTTTGATAGGAACTTAAATTTTTCAGAAGGATTACTGCAGCAATTTAGGGACTAAATTTAATTTTTGAAAGGTATTTTAGAGATTTTCAAGAATTTCAGATGGCTTAAATTATTTTAGTTGTTTTTTTATGCATTTTGAACAGATTTTTAAGAATTTAATTGATTTTAAAATATTCCCAGAGGTATCAATGGATTTCAGAGAATTTTATAGGACTTCCAAAGATTTTAATCTCTTTTTTAAGGGATTTCTAGAGAACTTTGGAAAATAAATAAAATGCAATTTTAATGAATTTCTAACAATTAAAAATATTTCAAGGGTTTTCAAAGATTTCTAAAGATTTTAAGGAATTTTAAAAATCTTTACAAGATTTAAAGCATTTTATTGCATCTTCAATTATTTTAAAGTATATTTGAAGAACTTTAAAAAAGTTCAAGCTAATTTAAAAGAATTTAAAGAGATTTGTAAAATTTCAAGAGATTTATAAGAATTTTGAAGGATTTCAAAATTTTTAAAATTATTTCCTAAAATTTTTGAAAAGTGTGTAAAAGATTTTGAAGCGCAATTTTGCCATATTAAATAATTTTAGAAAAAATGTGAGTAAGTTTAAGAGATATTCAGAAGTTTTGAAAGAATTAAAAAATATAAATGAAACTTGTAACGATTTTTTAAGAATTTTGTAAAGTTTCACGAAAATCAAAAAATTTTCTTTAAGTTCCTAGGAAAAATGAAAATGATTTTTTATTTCAAAGAAGTAAATTTTAAAAAATTATCTCAAAATATTTTTGAAAATTTCTATAGATTTCTAAAATTGTTAAAGGAAAATCTAGAAAATTTTAAGGTAATTTTTTTTTAATTTTGCAGAATCTAAAAAAAAATTCGGGAAAAATTTGAATAATTTTTAAAGATTAGAAGGCTTAGAAGGTCTGTAAAGATTAAAAACCGAATTTTCCTAAGATAATTTAAAGCAAAATGCTTAAATTTTTTAAGTTTAAAAATAAAACAAAATCGAGCAAATTCAAGAAATATCTAGAGGAACTAAAGAGACTCAAAAAGAATTTTAAACTTTAAAAGATTTTTAGAAATTGAGATTTTTAAAGATTAAAAGAAAATTTGAGGCACTTTAAGAGAATTTTGAAAGGGTTTAATAGAATAAAGTAATTTCCGAAAAAACTGGAAATATTTGGATGATATCGCGTAATAAATCAAATCGAATCAAAAGAAGATTATATGGATTTTTTTGCATTTTGAATAATTTTTCAAAATTCTAAGATAAATTTGAGCACATATTTTAAAAATAATTTCAGGAGTTTAAGACATTTCAATTAGCAGAAATATATTAGAAATATTTAAAAACTTGGAAACATTTTTAAAAATTTCTTGATTTCTTCCAAACTTCTAAAAGTCTTAAACATCTCTCTAAAAGATCCGAATTTTTCCTAATATTTTATAACATCCTATCAAATAAAAAATTTCTATAAAATCTTCTAGATTTTTTTTGGCACATCTGAGTTCTTCAAAAATGTTTTTCAAATTTTCTCAAGAATCTTCTAAAAGTTATATTTATATAAATTTAAAAACAAACTGATAATACTTATTTTCAGTTCTGAATATTTACAATTTAATTTCAGCTTGAATTCATGTGATCAAGAATTTTTTAAAAATAAATAGTAACCTGAATATTTGTATCAGAGTTTTTTAAAATACTGCATATTATTATTGATAACGTAATAGTAATAGTAATTAATAATCCCCATCTATCAATAAATAAGGGTCTACCCACTTATCTTTTTACAAATCTCTGGACCGCTCAGAAGTTTCACAAACAAAAACATTATCTTATTTCAAAAACGAACTCAAGCGTGATTCTTGTATCGATTTTAAATATTTTAAATCACGGTATTTTATTAGCAGTTTCATCGAAATATTTTTCTTTTCCTGCGCCTGACGGTTGCAGTTTGGTTTCATATCAAAAGCACTGCCACAGGGTGGATATTTATTGGTTCAAGTCCGTAGTTCCCACCGTTTCGATCGAAACTCCCACCCTCTTTCCTATTCTTATCTTTTTTTATGTCACATGAAGTATTCCAGTTCATTTCACTGCTAAAGCTCTCACTCCAACTTCATCAATAATATTCATCAATTTCGAATTTAAAATAAAAATTTCGAAAGTTTGGTTTTAGATTTATAAAAGTTTTTGCATCTAAATTAGCGGGTTTGTTAAATTATATTAATTATTATCTTAATCTGATTAAAAAGTTAACAAAAAATTAAGAATTAAAAAAACAGCAACTATCTAGCATTACTATAGAAGAAGATAGTTATAAACAATAAAAATTTGCTTAAAAAAATCTTTTTGTTAAGTTGCATTAATTATTACCTCACTTTTAGTAAAAAGTATACCAACAGTTTGAAGATTCGAAAAAACCGCAATTTTCCAACATTATTCAAAAAGAATATGATGAAACATAATGATAAATTGTTTAAACAATATTTTTAACTGGAATTAATGATTATCTCACTTGAACTGAGTAGTGGACAAAAATGAAATATTTTTAAAAAGCTACATAATTCTAGTATTTTTCTAAGAGAATATTATTGTATATAATAATAATTTGTTTAAACAAATATTTATGTTAAATTTAATACATAATTGCCTTGCTCTGAGCGGAGAGTTGCAAAAAGTCGAAAATTGGTGAAAACCCCGCAAACTATTTAGCATTACTATAGGAGGAGATAGTTATAAACAATAATAATTTGTTTAACACTTATTTTTTCTAAATTTCACTAATTATTATATCAATTTACGTGAAGAGTGTGCCCAAACTTGCAAATTTTCAGAAAAAACTTTCTAACATTAATCAAAAAGAATATTATCATAAATTAATTGAAAAATAGACAAAAAATAGAAAATTCCTGAAAAAACTGAAACTATCTAGGATTACCATAGGATAAGATAGTTATAAACAATCAAAATTTGTTTTAAAGTTTTTTTTTGATAAATTGCATTAATTATTACCTTACTTTACGTAAAAAGTTGATTGAAAGTTTAAAAATTCAGAAAAAAAGAAATATTCTAAGATTATTTAGAGAGAATACAATTAGAAATAATAATATATAGTTTAAACAATTAGGTTTATCACCTTGACTTAATTATTATCTAACATTAATTGAACAGTGGACAAAAAGTAACATTTTTGAGAAAAATCTGCATTTTTCTAGCATCATTCTAAACAAATATTATTGTAGTTACATAAAAATAAATTGTTTAAACAAATAGTTATTTCAATTTAATAAATTATTGCTCCGCTCTAAGTAAAAAGGTAACAAAATGTGGAAAATTAGAGAAAAACTGCAACTACCTAGCATTACTATGGAAAAATATGGTTATAAACAATAGTAATTTGTTTAAAAAATTCTTTTTACTAAGTTTTATTAATTATTATCTTACTTTAAGTAAAAGAAGTACCTTAAGTTTAAAAATGTGAAAAAACCGAAACTTTTTAAAATTATTCAGAGAGAATATTATGAAAAATAATAATAAATTTTAAACCATTTTTTGTTAACTGGAATTAATTATTCTTACATGAATTTGGAATTGAAAAAATTGGAATATTTGAGAAAAAACTGAATTTTTCTAGCATTATTCAAAGAGAATATGATTAGAAATTTTAAGATATTGTTTAAACATTCATGTTTTTTAACTTGACTTAATTATTGTCTACAAACAATAATAATTTTTTTAGATAATTTCAAGAGATTTCAGAGGTTTGAAAATATTTTAGGGTTATAATATTAATATGGATAATAATATGGAAATAATTTAATGGATTTGTTATTTTTAGGGTATTTTAAAAGACTCCATGGAATTTTTAAGGGATTTAAGAAATTTGAGGGAATTTCCGAACATTTTTTTAAAGATTCCAAGGAGTTTTCAATATTTCAAAATATTTAAAAGGATGGGAAATTATTTAGAGTATTTCAAAAAATACCTAGGAATTTTTAATAGATTTTAATGAATTTTCAATCGATTTAAATGAATTGAAGAGGTTTTAAAATAATAAACAAATGTTAGGGCTTAAAACTGAAGGGGCTTCAAGGAATGTTAGGGTATTTTTAATGATTCTTAGGAATTTTAACAGAAATTGCAGGGTTTAAATATTCTATAATATTTTAAGATATTTAAATAAATTAAACGGATTTCAAGAATTTTTGGGCATTTTGATAGACTAAAAGGAGTTTTCGTGTGGATTGAAAAATTTCGAGGGATATAATAATATCTCGAAAAATTTGAAATTATTTTGGGCATTTCAAAAAATTCCTGAGAATTAATAGTAAATTTAAATGAATGAAAGAGGTTTCAAAGTATTTGAAACGCGTTTGCTTAGTTTAAAATATTTAAAGAAATTTTCAATATATTTCAATAAACTGAAGGGTTTTTAATGAAATGAAGAGTATTTTTAAAAATTCAAAAGGATTTCAAGAGCTTTAAAAAATTTCAAGGGATGTGAAATGTTTTAGGGTATTTTTAGGAAATTTCAATAGACTTAAATCAATTTGAGTTATTTCTGAGAGTTTAAAATATTTTATGTAACTTTAAATCATTTCAAGAATTTTTCATAATATTTGAATAAATTAAAGGAATTTCAAAGAATTTTAGGGTATTTTTAAAGATACCAAGGAATTTTTATTAGCTTTGAAAAATTGCAAGGTATTTAAATATTTAAGGGGATTTTAAAATATTTTCCAAAATTGTTCGAGATTTGAATAAATTGAATTTAAAAGATCTGATATATTTTAGGGTATTTTTAAATATTTCAAGCAATTTTCAATACATAATAAAAAATAGAAGGGGTTTCAAATTTTTGGGGTATTTTTAAAGGTTTCAAGGTATTATCACGAGCTTTATAAATTTTCAAAAAATGAAAAATAATTTCAACAGATTTTCAATATTTTAAGATATTTTAAAGTATTCTTCAAAATTTTAAAGAAATTCAAATAATTAAAGGGATTTCAAAGGATTTGAAATATTTTAGGGTATTTTCCAATATTTTAAGCAATATTAAATCGATTTTATCAAATGCAAGTGATTTGAAAGAATTTTAGGGCATTTTTAAATATTTTTAAGTATTTTCAAAAATTATAGAAAATTCCAAAACAATTTAAAAAGATTTCAAGTTGTTTGGAATTTTTTGGGGTATTTAAAAAGATGTCACGAAATTTTTAAGTGTTTTAAATAAATTTAAGGTATTCCAAAGGAATCAATATATAAGAATTTTCAATATATTTGAATAAAATGAAGGGGTTTCAAGGAATTTTAAAGTATTTTTTAAGATTGCAAAGAATTTTTCAAGGGTTTTAAAAAATTTCAAGGAATATGAAATATTTTAGGGTATTCTTAAAAATAATGGAAATTTTTAATATTACTAAATCAATGAAAGGTATTTCTGAGGACCTAAAATATTTTATGGTAGTTAAAGATATTCCAAGGAATTTTCATATATTTCAATTCAAAATATTTTTGGGTATTTCTTTAAATTCCAAGAAATTTTTAAGAGTATTAAAACATACAATAAATTGAATGTATTTCGTAGGATTTTAAGGTATTTTTGAACATTAGAAGGAATTAAAAAAATGCAGGGTATTTAAAAATATTCCATAACACTTTAAAATATTTAAATAAAGTGAAGGGATTTCAAAAGATTGTCGGGTATTTTGAAAGATTCAAAGGAATTTTTAAGTGGTTTGAAAAATTTCAAGGGATATAATAATAATTATAAATAATAATTTTAGGGTATTTTGAAAAATTTCTCGAAATTTTAAGAGATTGAAATAAATTGAAGGGATTCCAAAGGATTCGAAATATTTTAGGGTATTTTTAAAGATTCCAAAAACTTTTAGTCTATTTTCAAATATTACAAGGTATTTAAAAAAATTGGAGGGTATTTAAATATTCAAGGGAACTTTATAATATTCCATAAAATTTTAAAATATTTAAATAAATTAAACGGATTTCAAAGGATTTTAGGGTATTTTGAAAGATTCAAAAGAATTTTAAAGTGGTTTAAAAAGTTTCAAGGGATATAATAATAATTATAATTAATTATTTTAGGGTATTTAAAAATATTTCTCGAAATTTTCAAGAGATTTAAATAAATTGAAGGGATTCCAAAGGATTTAAAATATTTTTTGGTATTTTTAAATATTCCAAGAAATTTTGAAAAGCTTTAAAAAATTGAAAGGAAATTTGAAAGACTTAATAGAATTTACAATATTTAGAGTCAATTAAGAAAATTCCAAGCGATTTTTAAAGAATTTAAATGGAATTTATCAAATTTTCAAGGATTTCAATTACAATAATGAGTTTTTAAGGCTCAAAGAGTATTTTTATAAAATTTTCCAGGATGTCAGGAAATGTCATTAAATTTTATGTGATTTCACGGGTCTGAATAATCCTAATCATCCTAATTTTCACAAATGTTTTATGTTGGAAGGTAATTAGAAATATTAATTATAATAAGGCAATAATTAGTTTCAAATTTTTATATTTGTTTTGTTACGATTATATGTTTATAAATTATTTTCATGTTGTAAATAATTATAAAAAAGTAAAATACTACATTAAGTTTATTTAAAATAATTTTAAATTTAAAAGTAACGGAAATTTCATTTTTTTTTCTATTTTATTAACTTAATTTGTTGCGAATAATTTTTGTTCTTCCTGGACGACAGATCAAGGTTTGTTCGAATTTTGTTTATACAAGTTTATAAGATTTGACTTTTCGAAGTAGAAAAAATAAAAATAGAAAAATAATTAATTATATTCTTAAAATAAAAAATTAATAAATAGCGTAATATAAGACAATTGTTATTAAAATACTTTTGCAAAATGAACTGCCAATAGGAAAATTTTGACAACAACAATATCAGGTCATAAGGTATTGTCACGTTTTTTATCTTAACCGGTATAACTCTTCTTGAACAACTATTTTGCAGTAAGATTTATTGATGCCATAAATTTGAAGTATTTTTAAGACTTTAGGTTTGTTTAAGATTATAAATAAATTAAAATCGCTTAGGTCATCGGGAAAACTTTATCAGAAAAGATCAAACGATATGCGTTAGAGGATAGTGAAGCTGGAACTTTAGAAATAATAGATCAGTTTCTAAAAACAATAAATAAAAGATAAAGGAAAAATGGATTTGCATAATATTAGGTTTTTTAACTACCATATCATAGTACCTTAAACGGCTGAATTTCGAAAATGTGGGGTCAATTTGGACATTCCTAAATGGATAGTTGAAATTGCTCAAGGTGGGTGGTCCTAACCAGAATCTAGAACCAGTTAAGTCTTGAACTGATTCCAGATTCTTGGAACAGTTCTGAGTAATTTATTTTATCAATTTAGGAAATTTAGGAGTGTTTCAATTTTACCCAAATTACCGAAATTACCCTATTTAAGGGATCCATTTTTCTTTACTAATAATAAATATAGAATAAGAGATATTTATGAAGATAACAAAAAGTAATTTTTATCTTATTCTGTTTTGTTTGATTTGACTTATAAGCGGGTTCTTGCGCCTTCAAATTACCCTAAACAAATCCTAATTTGGCTTATCTTACGATCAATTGTAATTTATTTGTCATCAAGGAAAATTGAACCTTTTAGCTAAGCAAAGTACCAATATTAAGATAAAAAGCATTTTCTTCAGCTATCTGACCTATATATCGCATTTATAGAGAGGGGTGCATTTGCTTTTATAATTTTTTTTCAGGTTACGTCTTATCTCTCAATAGTATATCTCCCCTCCTCTCACCCTCTTCTCCCTTTTCATATTCTCTTCTTGAAGTGTCGAAGGGTAACTTTTGTGGAATTTAGCGAAATAATAACCTCAGTTTTTACAACAGGATCCTTTCATTCTTCCAGATAAGTGATTTATGGCTTAATAGCATATACATAGACTGTTAAATTAGAAAGTCTTTCTCTTCGGAACTTATTGAGTCTATATCTGATAAGTACTGTTCCAATTGAGGGAAAGAGAAGCTTTCTACTAACTACATTGTGGTTCTTCCCACGTCCCTTACTTCTTATCCCATCTTTTCCTTTAGTTTCTCGACTTCCCATTCCATCATTTCCCCTACTCACAATACTTTAATTTGCCGTACTTCTTCCTCATTTTCCCTCACTTCATCTACTTCCGCTCCCATAATTTCCCCTCCCACCATTGCCCCTGCCCCTCACTTCCCCAGCTATCAATTCTCTTCACTACTCCTACCTATGTTGTTTCCCGCACTTTCCTAAACATCTCTTCTTCCACTCCGCATCCCTGTATTTCCCCCTTTTATTATGTTCCCTTTCCCCACTTCCACACTCCACTTTTTTCTTCAATTATCATCCCCTCATTTCCCTTTACTTCTCCCATTTCTACTCCCCTCATTTTCTCTTATCTTTCCTTAATTTCTTTACTTCTTCTCCCCGCATTTCTTATCAAGATTTCTACTTCCTGACGACTCATTTTTTCACTCGCCCCGTACCTCCAGGCATTTCACCTCACATCCCCAACCATAATTTCTTTTCATCCCCCTACATGGGTTATTTCATCTCACTTCTCCAACCCTTATTTCTATTACTTCCCCTACCCGGGTTTTCCTCACTATCCCTAAATCCTAATTTCTGATTTCCGATCCCTTATGCAACTTCTATACCCTCATTTCCTTTGCTTCCTATACAATCATTTCCCTAAACTTCTCCTACTTTACATTCCCTGCATCTCTTCTCTTTTATTTTGTCCTCTTTCTTGAATATGCAACCCGAATTTTTCTTTCACTCCTCTAATCCTTATTTCCCCTTGCTTTTTTCACTTCTCCACCCCTTACTTCTTCTAACTCTCATCTCAGAATTCGCCCTTACTTCTAGTAATTATACTCCACTAATTTGTCCTGAATCCCCCTTTCCCCAAATCTTCAACCATTTTTTTCTTCTACTCCCCCAACCCTCATTTACCTTGTCTTTGGCTAATTCTACTCCCCTTAATTCCTCTAATTCGCTTTACCTTATTTCCACTTACTTGTCCTATTTCTAATGTACATATTGTCCCTAATTTCCCCTTAATTTTCCTACTTCTCCCCGAATTTCCCTTCCCCTCTCTTAATTCCCGTCCTCTCATCTCCTCTCTTCCTGTACTTCTAAGAATTTTACCTCACTTACCCAACTATCATTTGTCTTTACTCTCAATTCTAATGTTTATTCGCCTCCCTTCCTTAACCCTCATTTCTTCCTTAGCTCTCATTTTTTTCACTTCTTATCCCTAAATTTCCCGTCACAATCTTTAAATCCTATTCCATCGTTTCCCTCCCCTTATCCTACTTCCATCCCCTTACTTTCCTTACTTCTCGTACAATCATTTCATCACATTTTTCCTGCTTCTCTTTCTTGCTTCGCTTCTTTTTTATTTCGTCCCCTTTCCCCAATTTTAAACCCAACTTTTCCCTTTACTCCTCAAATCCCCACTTCCCCCTGTTTTTGTAGATTCTCTAACCCTCATTTCCCCCGACACTTATCCCCTCATTTCCCCTGATTCTCATCCCCTCATTTCCTCCGATTTCTCTTTAATTTTTCTACTTCTGCCCGCCTTTCCGACCGCGCCTCATAATTCCCGTCATCTCATTTCCTCTCAGTTCTCGTACTTCCAGTCATTTCACCTCACTCTTCAAACTATCATTTCCCTTCACTGACACTACTTAAGTTGTTACACCATACTTCCATAGCCCTAGTTGCCCTTGATTAGCCACTCTGCATTTCTCCTCACAATCCCTACATCCTATTGTATCATTTCCTCTTCCTTAGCCTACTTCCATACTCGCATTTCCCTTACTTCGCATACAATCATCTACCCACACTTCTCCTACTTTCCCTCTCAACTTTCTCCCTTTTTCATTTTGTCCCCTTTCCCAACTTCTTTAAATCACTTTTTCCGTGACTCCTCCAACCGTCATTTCCCTTTGCTTTTGCCACTTTTTCTCCCCTTATTTTCCCTAATCTTCATTCCCTCAATTCCCCATGATTCTCATCCCCTTAGTTTACTGCACTTCTCCTAATTCCACTCCCCTCATTTCCCCTAATTTTCACTTTAATTCAATACTTCTTCTCTTCGCATTCCCCATCGCATCTCATAATTCTCGTCTTCTCATTTTCCCTCAGTTCTACTGCTTCTACTCTTCTCATTTCCCAACCCCTAATTTCTCTACGTCTTCTTCCTCGATTTCCCTTTTTTTACCTTACTTACCTGCCCTATATTTCCCTTTCATCCTCCTTCTACAATCATTTCACCTTACTTAACTAACCCTCATTTTCCATGAATTCACCCAGCCTGATTTACCCTCAATTAACTTTTTAAAATTTTCCTTCTCTTTCCATCTCCTTATTTCTTTAAAATTTTCCTTCCCCCTAAAACATTTTTTCATCTCACTTCCCTTACATCTTCTCCTGTAACATCATCTACTTCCCCTGCCCTCATTTCCCCTTAGTATCTCTACTTCCTTTTTCTCATTCTATTTCAATTCCATCATTCTTTCTCATTTCTCTTACTCTCTATTCCCTAATTTACCCTACTTCTTCTCTCCTTATTTCCCATAATTTTCCATACCTCAACTTCCATCGTTAACCCTCATTCCCCCCACTTCCCTTTAATTAATTTCCTTCCCTTTCCTTACTTCCCTTCCCCACATTTTCCCTCTCTCTCCATACCCCCGTAATTTAATCTCAATGCCCCTATTTTCTCTCTCCTTACTTCTTCTAATTCGCCACCCCTCATTTTTCTTACCCGACCGAAACTATAAGGATTTCTGCCCGGGGCTACGAAACCGTAATAAATGGAAACGAAATTATTAGAAAAATTAATAGTTTTTTATCAAACAATTGCCAAAAATCAAATTTTTGCCTATATTTAGAACACAAATTTATCTGGTATTGAAATGTTATCCTTCTTAAAAAATGTCTTTATATTTGCCTCATACTTTGTAGATTATACCGACTGAAAAAATGTTAAACATATGAACTTGACATGTTCACTATTTTGTGTACATAGGATGTTTGGGGATAGCTTAAACATCCCCTGAATATTCAAGCAAGAATTTCGACGTTTTTTAAAAACCAAAGACACTAAATATTTTGTGATTAAACTATTGACGTTAAAAAGTTTTTTAATAAATTTAAAAAATATCTCATGGCAGGATAGGTCGATAATTTACGTGTGACAATTGTTTTAACACCCCTTTAACATCCAATCAAGGAAATCGACAAAAATTTCCAAAAACCAAAACCACACAAGATTTTTTAATTATGCTATTGGGTTGACAAATCAATTAAAGATATTCACAGAAAGCCCCCTTTAGCAGAAAAATTCGCAGATCTTATTTTAAGGGTAGTTTTAACATTCCTTAAAGATTTAACTAACGGAATCGACATTTCCATAAAATTTTGATCACAGGAGATTTTTTATTAAATTATTGCTTTAAAAAATTACTATAGAATTAGTGTATTAAGTGTTCCCTACTAGAAAAAGTTTTAGAATTTTAATTAAGCTATTATTGCCGAAAATTAATTCAAAATAAGTGCAGAAAGCGAACTCTACCAGGAAAAGTATTTGAATTTATTTAAAGGGTTGTTAAAACAGCCCTTGAAAAATTTATCAAATTTTCCTGCTGGAATATGTTTTTCAGATTTTTTTAAAGTGATTTCCACACTCAATACTTCAAAAAGAAAATCTCCCATGATTTTCATTGTTAGGATATGTCTACTTGCTTGTTTGAATCTCTAAGGGATGTTAAAACAACCCTTAAATAATTTCAATAGCAGTTCCTGAGAAAAAAACTTTTCCACATTAATTGTAAAGTGATTTCCGATCTCGATGGTTTATTAAAAAATTCTCCCGTTGTTTTAATATTTTAGAAATGTCGATTTCCTTTCTTAAATGCTTAAGGCATGTTAAAACAACCCTTAAAATAAATTTAAACACTTTTCTTGCTAAGAAATATTGACTGCTTTTAGTTTTAATTGATTTATGACCTCAAAACTTCATTTTAAAAATTCGCTTCTAGTTTTGGGTGTTAAATTATGTCGATTTCCTGACTTGAAACATTAAGTCATATTAAACTACCCCCAAAATAAGATTAGCGACATACCCTGGTAGAACAAATTACCCAAGTTTATTTTAAAGTGATTTTCGACCCCATTCATTTCATAAAATGTCTCCCAAAAGTTAGAAAATCTCGATTTTCTTAGAGGAATCTTTAAGGGGTGAAGAACTACCCTTAAAATAAGATTAGTGACTTTTCCTGACAGAAGAAATTACCTTAGTTTATTTTAAAGCGATTTTTGATCCCATTCGTTTAATAAAAAAATCTCCCGATAGTTAAAAACTCTCGATTTTCTCAGAAGATTCTTTAAGGAATGTTAAAACTACCCTTAAAATCAGATTAGCGACTTTTTCTGATTGAAGAAATTACTCAAGTTTATTTTAATGTAATTTTCGACCTACCGATCGTAAAAAATCTCGATTTTTTTCAAAGAATTTTCAAGGGATGTTAAAATTGCCCTTAAAATGGTTCCAACCACTTTTGCTGATACAAAAAAATCTCTTAGAGTTTTGAGTGATGTAATACGGTAATTTCCTTATTTAAAATTTTAAGAGATGTTAAAATGACCCTTAAATATGCAGTTTTTAAACAAGTTTCTTTTGTAAGAAGATCAGAAATTTGAATTCTATATTTCTTTCTTTTACAGACAGCAATAAAGACAACAGAAGCACAGCAATGTAGGCATGCCATGAAGCCAACGAACAGAGAAAAGAATCAAAACCAAAAGTGTATTCCATGTAAGTTTCAAAAATTATTCTTTTTGTAATTTTTGCCGATTTAATTTTCGCGTATTGTAACCAAGAATAGATTTTTATTTTTATTTTTAAAAAACAGTTGAATTAGATAAAAAAGACAATTTTTGTAATGAAATAGTTGAAACCTCAACCAAAAAAGATTTATTTTTAATAAAACAGTTGCATTTTCAAACAAGAAGTATTATATTGCTATACACAAAAATGAATTTTCAACAAGAGTTCAAGTTTTAACCAACAATTATTTTTCAGTCAGTAACGAAAAAAAGTTTTATTCAAGTTGTTATTAATTTCCGAGTGAAAAAGCCAAGCTTTGCTACAGAGAAAATAATTTTGTAACCAAATAATAGAATTTTCAATAAATGATAAAACAAGAAGATTAATTTTCTACTAAGAAAAAGAATTTTAAACAAGCTAAGTCAATTTGTAACTAGATACGTGAAATTTTTCCCAGAAAGGTTAAGTTTCTACCAAGAAAGACGAATTTTCAACAAAATTAAAAAAAAAATTAACCAAATAGTTGGATTTTCAGCCCAAAGAAAATTTTGTTCTGCCAAAGAAGAAGAATTTTCAGTTAAAAGTGAAATAGTTAAACTTTCATTAAAAATAAATGTATTTTTGATAAAAAAAAAAGTTTCATCTCGAAAATATGATTTAAAAAGGTTAATTTACCAAACAGTGAGTTACATTTTCTGTTCGAAAAATTGATTTTTACAAAAAAATTTCATTTTTGAATTTGAAATCGTAAACCGTTAAATTCAACCACAAAAGATCAATAAAAAAATTGATGTTCTACTAAAGAAGATCATTTTTCAACAAATTATATACATTTTCAATTGCAGAAATAGATTTTTGAATAAAATTATAAACCTTTTACTTGAAAAAATTAATTTTTAACAACTATGTTCATCAAATAGTTGAATTTTCGTGTCAAAAATACGAATTATATACAAAAAGTTCTTAATTAGAAGAGATTTAATCTTTACAAAAAGAGATCTATTTTCAAATAAAAAAAGAAAAGAAATCTCAATCAAATTGTTGAATTTTCAAGTCAAGTTTTAGCCAAGAAGAATCATTTTCAACCAAAATGATTTTTCAACAAGGCAGTAAAGTTTCTAACCAAACTGACGAATCTTTAACAACAACAAAAACTATTTTTTTCACTAGAGATTATTTTTTTCTTATTTATTATTTCTTGACCAAAATTTTATTTATTAAGCATTTTTAACAAGATAAGTAAATTGCAAGCCAAATACTAGACTTTTTTAACAGGCCAGATGAATTCAAAAATTTCGTGAAAATTCTTCTTTTGTTACCAAATTCACCAGTTTTGTTGAAAATTCTTCTTTTTAAGTCCAAAATTAAATTGTTTTTGTTAAAAAATTCCACTATTAGGTTCACAAATAATTTTTTGTTAAATGTGCATGCATTGAAATTTGAACTACTTTGTTAAAGGTGAATCTGTTTCGTAAGAAATTCAATAATGTCCTGAAAGTAATTTTCTTTTTTAAAAAATCAAAATTGTTTTTAAATATTTATTTTTTCCTGTTAAAAACTCAATTACGTTGATAGAAATTCCACTATTTTGTTGACAATTAATTTTTTTCAAGTACAAGTATTTTGTTAAAAATTCATAATTTTAGGTTGACTTCAACTTTTATTTATTGTAAATTAAAATATATTTTGTTTGAAACACCAACTATTACACTTTTCTTGAGAATTCATCTAATTTGATTAAAAATTTCTCTAATTTGTAAAAAATTCAACAATTTTGTAAAAAGTCCTTTGTTTGTTGAAGATAATTTATGCTTAATTTTGTGGAAAAATTCCTCTTTTTGTCGTTGAAAATTTATATTTTAACTGAAGATTTAAGTGGTGCAGTTGAAGATTCATCATTCTAGTTTAAAATTAATCTTTTTGGTTAAAAATTAAACAATTTTGTTAAAAATTCGTTTTTTACAAAACAAGAAAATTTATCTTTTTTAGTTAAGAATCTCAGACGTTAAATGAAGAATATTTAACATCACGAAGTTTTTTTATAACAATAAAGCATTTATATTTAATTTACGCTGTACAGTGTAATTGTTATTAGCTGATTTAATTTATTCTTACATTATCTAACATAAATCCTTTAATTGTGACTCATTGTGGACAGATATACATTTCCAAGAGCATCTTCAACTTGATTCAGGTTTTGCAGAACAAAAGATACGACGCTCTAATTAGGAAAAGCCAATTAAACTCGAAGTTATCCTTTTGTAGCTAGCACGTTGAAGAGACGGCATGTGCCCATAATTTTGAACAAAGCGTGTAGATGTACGAACAACTCGAGTCACTGTCAAAAGATAAAGAGATAGAAAGGAATAAAAAGAGATAGAAAGCGATAAAAAAACATAAATAAAAAATTCTCTTCTTCTATTTTGGTTTTCTTCTTACTTTTCGATACTAGTAGTTTAACTTTCCCCTTTTTGTGTCTGTAATCCTTTTTAAATCTATTTCTCTCCTCATAGCTAAGGTCTGTGATTTTCAACCATCTTTATATGGGGTTCTTTCTTTTTTTGGGCGGCTGCTTAAATTTCATCATTCCACAATGCGTCGCCAGACATTCTTCTTACAACCGCTGTACCACACACTCCAGTAGCACCCCTAACAATGAGATCCTTGATTATAGCCGATGTGCGTTCTATATTTTTATTGTCTATTACCGCTTCCCAAGTTACCTTATCTATGGGTTCGTTCATCTTATTCTAAAAATTTATTTTCACTTCCGGTTTTTGCAAATTCTCAATCTTGATTCGTGTTTGTTTCGTTTTTTGTTCTCTTTCTTCTTCTTTCCTGATCTAAGTTTATATTGGAGACTAAAAGGTAATTCTCAGTATTGTATTCCGAACCCCTCATGACCCTTGTTTCCTTTATTGGCATTCTAGTGACTTGTTCTTAATTCAAAAAATCCTGTATGTTTATTGCGAACTTCTTTCTATATTATAAGTCCTTTAGAGAATCTAAAATTTTAATTTAGATAGAAAGAGATAGAAAGAGATCAAAAGAGATATAAAGAGATAGAAACCGATAGAAAGAGATTGTAAAACTAGGTGTCATTTAAAGAAAAATTGTTAGCAATTCAATAGATCTCGCAAACTCTGTGCCTTTATCTCCCACCATACTGATCAACGCCCATTTATAAAATAGCTTCTTGCTTCCTTCAAATTAGTTTTGCGTTTTTTTCTCTTCTTCTTTTCTTCTGTTCTGATTCAATCTTCACTTTCCTTGCCTAGCACTTTAACTTTCCTTTCTTTGTCTGTAATCGTTTTTAAATCTGTTTCTCTCCTCATAGCTAAGGTCTGTGATTTTAATTCATCTTTCATGTGTTACTTTCTTTTTTTGGGCGGTCGCTTGAATTTCATCATTCCACAATGCAACACCAGACATTCTTCCTACAACTGCAGTACCACACACTCCAATCACACTCTTAACAATGAGATCCTCGATCACAGCCGATGCGCCCTCTATATTTTTATTTTCTATCAGCGCTTCCGAAGTTGCCTTATGTGTGCATTTGTTTATCTAATTCTGAAAGCCTATTCGCACTTCCGGTTTCTGCGAATTCTCAATCTTGAATCGTGTTTTTGTTTTGTTTCTTTCTTTTGCATCCCTAAACTAAGTTTATTTTGGAGTCCAGAATGTAATGCTCAGTATCGGTCTTCATTAATTAAAAGAATAGAACGAAATTACTGGAAAGTTCGTTTATTGAAATTCGGTCTTTCTGACGTTTCGGCTTAAACTGCGTGCCTTTCTCAAAGAATCTAAATAAATCATATTTAAATAACGATCTTTTCTTACAAATAATTACAAACAAATTAGTTTTTTTAAAGTAAAAGAAATACAAATGACCTGTACTTTTCATCTTGTAAATATCCAAGAATATTAATTTTGGAGTCAAACATCTGTCAATAGTTTAATGTCAATTACCAAAAATTAATAATGACGTGAACCACCATATAAAATTAAAATGTACAAAATCATGGTTGCTAGTATAGAAAATTGTTTCAAAAATGTAGAGCATGAAGATCAGAAACTTAGCATCAGAAGAATTGTTACTCAATTAATCTCAAATTATAATCGAAATAATAACTTCAAAGAACCTTGAGAAATCTTTTGACCTTGTTGAAAATTTTTAAAAGGCTAATAAAGATATAGTTTCTGTAAATGCAGATAAAGGTAACATAACGGTCACAGCTAATAGAGAAAATTATAATAAGACTGTGGAAAACATGCTTAAAAATTATAATTGGTATAAAAGGATAAAAACCAGTCTTTTTATAACAATAGAAGAAAAACGGAGTGATGTAGCTGTTTGATGAGAGAGAAAAAGATTAATAAATGAACAAACGGCATATAAATTAAAATCACATAATAGTACTGTAGATAAAGCTTATTCTCTTCCATAAGTTCCAAACTCAGATTTGAAATGGAGATTATTTGTTTCCACAATTGGTTCTCCTACTTATAACTTAGCCAAATATATTTCTAATTTTTTCAAACCAGTTTTAGGTAACACAGAATCATTTCTTAAAAATAGATGAGATTTAAAGGACACTTTAAATCAAATTAAATTTCCTTCAACAAATTCCTCAGTTTCATTGGAGATTGTTTCAATCTTTGATAATATTCCATTAAATCTAGCATTAGACTGCATCGAAGAAAAACTGATACAAAATAAAAATTTAACTGAAATAACAAAAAAAATGCATTTTTAGTCGCTACTAATACTGTTTTCAATAACATGGTTTTCACTTCTAATGGAAAATATTATAAACAATTAAATGGTTATACTATGGGTTCACCATTGTCTCCTACAGTTTCAAATTTGGTTTTAGAAGATGTTGAAACAAGAGTTTTCAAAACATTGAATTTGAAACCTATTTTATATAAAAGGTATTTGAAGCTATTGTTTTGTATTTTAAGCTATTGTTCCTACTAAAAAAATTATTGATTTCATAAATACTTTTAACAGTATTGAAAATTCCTTACAGTTTATATCTGAACTTGAAAATAATAATTCAATAAATGAACTTGAGTTACAAATTATAAAAACAACTGAAGGTAAGTTAATTTACCAATTGGGTTTAAAGAGCGTCATGATCTGGTATATCAGAGAAAAAACAAAGAATAAAATTTGTTGCAGGAAATTTTTTAGAGCGATAAAGTTTTGGTTCGCTAACTTCGCGTCTTTCAAAAAACATGTGTTTGTCATGGAAAAACAAAAGAAAGATTAAACGATATTTGTGTAAAGTTTATCCTGTGAACTTAATTTTTGTTGCAGAGAATCTTTCGTCGGAAGTCGATGTAAAGTTCATCTTCTGTTTTTTCTGTGATATCTTAATTTTAATTCCCATAATTTATATTATCAAACGGTCGGCCTAATAAAAAGTTTAATTGATAGGTGCATAAAATTGAGTGATATAAGCTTCAGGAAAGAAAATTTAGATCAAATTAAAATTAGTTTAGTTCAAAATAATTATCCGCTTCCTTTGAAAAATAACATTATTCGAGAACGAATTCATGAAATCTATAATGGTTCTAGTAAGAAAAATAATTGAGTTGATAGGTACAAAAATCGAATTTAAAAGTTACGTTACCGTATGTTCAAGGACTCTCTAAAAGTTTGCAAAGATTGCTAAAAAATTCAACATAAATGTTTATATTAACATAATGTTAACATCAATGTTTTAGTAATCAAAACTCTCTCAAAAAATTTTTACTTAATCCAAAAGATATCGATAGTAACGAAAATTTGTCTGTAATTGTATATCTCATTAAATGTAATTGTTGTAAAAATGTTTATATTTGTGAAACAGGTAGGGGTTAAAAACTAGAGTTTCGGAACACAAAAGGCATTGTAGAGTTGAAAATTTTAATACAGGTCTTTCACAACATTGCTCCATAGTTTCATAGTTCCATAGCTTTTATTTAGTTAGAAAGAGATACAAAAAGGTAAAAAGAAAAAAAAGATATGGTAAAACTGACAGTTAAAGTAAAATTTTTAGTAAATGAACAAATCCTGTTTTTGTATTACAAATTTCTTTCCATGCTACGCCCCCCCCCTTCAGAAAATCTAAAATTTAATTTAGATCAATAGTTTTTATTTGGGCAGAAAGATTTCTAAAGTGATAGAAAGAGATAGAAAAAGGTAGAAAAATATAGAAAGAGATAGAAAGAGATCAAAAGAAATATAAAGAGAGAGAGCAAAGGATAGGCAGAGATAGAAAGAGATAGAAAGGGATAAAAGACATCAAAAAAGATACAAAAAGAGATACAAAAAGAGATACAAAAAGAGATTGAAAGAGACTGTGAAATTGAGTGACAATTAAAGGTAACTCGTTAGGAATTCATAGATACGTCTTCTTTGATTGAATTTTACTGTTTTTAAATTGAACGTAAAATTCTTTTGTTTTGTTTAAAGTTAAAGTTTTAAACTAAAAATGTAATTTTTTGGCTAAAAATTTAAGTGTTTGATTTTAAATTAACATTTTTCTTAAAAATTCATATTTTCGAGTTGAAAATTCCATTGTTCGGTGGAAAATTCGTCCTTTTGGTTTAAAAATCCAACAGTTAAGTACGACATTAACCTGTTTGGTAGAAAATTCAACTATTTTCTAGAAAACTGGTTTCTTTTTCTTAGTTGCAAATTTAATTATTTGGTTAAAAGTTCAACTGTTTTGTAGAAAGCTCTTCTATTTGATTGAAAAATTAATATTTTGGATGCATTTGTATTTCCTTTATTGAATTAAAAATCTTTATGGGCTGAGAATTCGTATTTTTTTGAATCAATTCAACAGCTGTTGATTTGAAATGAAAATATTTTATTGTTTAAAATATCAACTATTACTAAATAAATTCAGAATTTTAGAGAAAATTTTTACTTCATTCATGAACGGTCCCCAATAAACAAAACTAGGTCAAAATTGATTTGACAACAATTAAATGCAGTTAAAGCGTAAAAAAGAGCAAGGTATTATTTTTGACAAATAACGTTTAACAACTTTATATATGAATCTTCAATGAAAGGAACAATCTACACGAATCTTTAGCGGGCCTCGTGAACGAAACGGACCCATA
Organism: Belonocnema kinseyi; assembly: GCF_010883055.1. Classification (NCBI taxonomy): domain Eukaryota; kingdom Metazoa; phylum Arthropoda; class Insecta; order Hymenoptera; family Cynipidae; genus Belonocnema; species Belonocnema kinseyi. The sequence goes on along the minus strand of NC_046662.1, from coordinate 48,648,315 downwards.
AACTTGAAACACATTCGGATATTCCAAGTCTGCCCCCACCTCTGCCTCTAGTCGCGCGGTGATTTTCTCAAGCGGGGTTCATTGGCTGTCTCTGCCTTCTATCGACGTGCGCGCTGTAACCATGGGAACCCTCTCTCCGGTCCTCTTTTTAATTGGTCAGATACGGACGCGGGAGAGAGCATACAGGGTCAGTGTTGGGAGGTGAAGGAGCTTCGCCACGTGGAATATTCGATCCTGAACGATTAGAAATAAGTAAGAGTTCACTGTGAGTTCACAAAAAGTAAAATTTCTCAAATTTCCTTCTGCTTCAGATGACTACAACAGGGTGGTGCTGGATTCGATACCGGGTGAGCCCGATTCGGATTACGTAAATGCATCGTACGTCGATGTGAGTACAAATATACAAGCTTGCATGCTACGGAATCATAAATTTAAAAAATGCTTTCCCGTAAGCCTTCACATTATCATTCCTTTCAGAGTTTATTAAAGCCCAACGCCTACATCGTGACTCAGGGTCCCACGGAAAACACCGTAACTGAATTCTGGCGCATGGTTTGGCAGGAAAAGGCATCATGTATAGTCATGCTCACAAAAACCTTCGACTTCATCAAGGTACAGTCTATACAGTTTATAGATATAGCTTTTAAATCAATTCATGTCACCGCTTTCGAAAAGAATCCTGTGGACAAAAAGGGTATTCATAATCTGATTCAACCTCTGATTGAGGATAAAGTAAAATGAGATGGAAAGAGAAGGTACAAGAAAAGGGAGAGAAAGGAGCTAACAATTCTTGATTTGATCGAAAGATTTATTTCGATTTCTACTTTCAGATATAATTGTTATTTAAATCATTTAAAATTTTAAGCTTAGAAAAGTAGAGTTCAAAATCTTTTTTCTATTTCCCTGCGTTTCCTCTTTTCTTCCAAATTCAACTATTTTGGATTCAAAGCTAGAATATGATACAGCGAGTAGTGAAAGTTTTTTTATCTTACAGAATAAACCATTACAACTAATTTAACTTTTAAGGGCGAAGAAAGGGGAATTAGAAGAAGTAAAGGGAAATAAGGGAATGGGTAGGGGAAGGGTGGAAAGGATAGTAGGTGAAATTAAAAAATCATCAGTAAGGGGGAATGTGGCGTGGGAAAATTGGGGAAGTGAGGGGCGTGGAGGGAAGGGGAAGTAGGGAAAATACGTGGAGGGGGATTCAGAAAGAGTGAACAGGAATGTGAGGATGGAAAATAATGGAAGTGAGGGTGAATAAGTTGACGGGCGGTAAGGGAAGTTAGGGGAAGAGGAGTAAGTGAAATGAAAAAAGTGATGGAAGGAGAATCAGGAGGAGTGAGGGGAGGCAGAATAAGGGAAACATGGAAAATAACTGAAATAAGGAAAAGGCAAGTAGGGGAAATTATTGGATATGAATATTAGAAGGAGAAGGGAGAAAAAATAGGAAAAGGGAAGTGCCATCTGGAAAATCGATGGGAAGGGGAAATCGTGGATAAAAAATTTGGGGAAGGGAGGCGATTGGTAAATTAAGGGAGAAGAAAGTATTTTTTCTTAAATTAAGAAATCTAAGCTTTTCTTGGAGACAAAAATAAAACGAAAAACTGTTATTTTCTTATTTTAAAAGTGACAAATTAAATTAATTTTTGTATTTTAATATTTTTTATTCTTTAGCTTTTAATTTCAAATGATTCATAGCATTATTCTTTCAAAATTAAGTTAAATGATATTTAAATATCTCCGACATTCTCAGAGATCTTTTGAAATTGTCTTTAAAAATTAACATTTCAAAGTAAAAAAGCGTTTTAAATTTCAAAATGCTTTTGAATATTATCTAAAAATTAAGTTTTTAAAATAGAAAATAAAATTTTTACATATTCCCAGGAATCATAAAAAACATTTTTTTTTAATTCTTAAGCCATTCAACTCCTTAAAAAGCTTCCACATCTTATTTCGAAATCCTCAAAAATCCACATTTTATTACAAAAATTTTAGTCTTTTTAATTTCAAAATTATTTTTTAAATTTATACAAAACTTTGAAATATCTTTTAAAATGACTGAAATTTATCGTAAAATTGTTGAACAATCTTTCAAAATTTAAAAAATGTTTTTAATTTTTGTATGTATTTTTAAACATTTGAATCAATTATTCTAAATGTTTTGAGATATTTTCAAAATTTCATTCAGAAATAACTTGTCGAAGTAAAAAATCATTTGAAATTTTTCCAGAAATCTTGCGAACATTTTTTTTCTTGAAACCGTATAAAGTTCTTAAAAAACTTACAATTTTGTATAGAAAATCTTCAAAAATCTATATTTAATTTTAAACTTCTAGAAATCTTTTCGAGTCTTAAATTGAGTGATCTTTAAGAATTCCGTGATTTTGTCAATAAGTCTTCCTTTTTGGTTGAAAGCTCGTCTTTTTGCGTTAAAATTTAATTATTTTGGTAAAAAGTTTACTGTTCCTTGAAAATTGTATTTTGTGTTAAAAATTCTAGTTCAAAATTCAAGTTGGTCGAAAATTCATTATTTTATTGAAACTTCTTATTTTTTGGTTGATTTAAACTATTTTTAATGAAAAATTTAAATCTTTTTAGTCTGAAATATCTAAATTTAAATTATTTGTTGAAATTAGAACTTCTTACTTGAAATTTAAATTACTCTGTTAGAAAAAAATTAATTCTTTTTGAGACTTTATCGTTTTATTTAAAAGTTCTTTTTTTAACACTAACTTTTTTCTTGAAAATTCGCATTTTTGGATTCAAAATTCAATTTTTCTGGAGAAAATTTGTATTTTAGTTTAAAAGATGAACAGTTTAAAAAAACTATTCTGTTATTTATTGAAAAACTCTGATTTGTTGAAAATTTATCTCTTTAGTTGACATTTGGACTATTTTCTTGAAAAATCGTTTTGTTTAATAAAATATAAAATATTATGTTCTTTTTAAATTTCAGTGTTTGATTTGAAAGTTATTTTTTTAACACTACTTTTTTCTTCAAAATTAATATTTTTCTTTAAAAATGAAATTTTTTGTAGAGAAAATTTTTTTGTTAGCCTGAAAGTTTTAGAATTTCGAGAAAATTTTTCTATTGTTTCTTGAAAAAATATTCATTTGTTGAAAATTCATCTTTTATTCAAATGTTGATTATTTTATTAAAAAATCTTTTTTTGATTGAAATATGAAATATTACTTTTTTCTTTGAGAATTTATTTATTTGTTAAAGATTCAACATTCGGGTTGAAAATTCAACTGTCTCTGAAAAAAATGTGTATTTTCAGTTTGGAAATTTTTACCATTTAGTTGAAGATGGAACTTTTTTTTTGACGGAAGTTTAATCTTTTTTTTCAAATTTGACTATATGGTTCAAAATTCATCTTCATAGGTAGAAAATGTAAGCATTTGGTCAAACGTTAAACGGTTTTATTAAACGTTTAATTATTCTGTTAAAAATTAAACTATTTTGTCAAAAAGTTATCCTGTGATCAAAAATTCATCTTTTTGCTTTTTTTATTGTAGAGAATTTATATCTTGCAGTAGAAAATATTTTTTAATTGAAAATATAACAATTTTGTTGAAAATTTGTTACTTTCTGAATAATTAAACCGTTTTTTATTAAGAATACAAATATTTTTTGTTTAAAATATCAAATAAATGGTTGAAAGGTGAACTAATTTGCTAAAGATCTTTTTTTTTTGGCTGAAGATTTAAGTATTTTGCTAAAATATGTTTTGCTGAAAATATTTTTGGATATAAAATCAATTTTTTAAACCAAAAAGTTAACTAATCCATTATTGGCTGAAAATTAATCGTTAGTGAAAAAAATTTAACTATTTATTTGAAAATTTAATTATTTTATTAAATGATAATCCTTTTTTACTCGAAAATTCAACTTTAATTTAAAAAGTTTTTCTATTTCGACCGAAAATTTGTACTTTCGGATTAAAAATTGTTCTTTTTTGTCAAAAATGAATTTTCTTCTAAAAAATTTAATTATTTGGTCGAAAATTCAACTATTTTTGTTCAAATCTTTATAGTTTATTCTTTTTCATTTAAAAATTAGAACATTTCTTTGAAAATGAATGTCTGTTGGTAATTTATTCAATAAATTTGTTCAAAATTTATCTATTTTGTTGAAAATTTAACTATTTTAATAAAAAGTCATTTGTTTTGGTTACAGTAAATAAATAAATTTGGAAATTTTATTCTTAAATTTTAATATTCTATTCCATTAATAAAAATTTAATGTTAAAAATGTTTCAAAATTGAAATGCTGGTCTTTGAATATTAATGTTCAAGGGAAATAATCATTTTTCGAGATAAAAATAAAGGAAAAGTCAGGAAATTTTAAAAATTAAATTTTTCGGTAACCATTATATATTTAGAAAAAATTCAGCAATTAACTGAATTTTGGCAATGCCGAGAATTTGGATCCATAATTATCCCAATGATAGCGTAAACATGGATCAAACTTTGATTGTGTTAATAACTTCGCAGAGACATTTTTTGTTTAATTGAAATTTGCAGAATATCTTTGTATTTTCTGATTTTTGGCAGAGCCGCGAATTTTAGTCCATAATAACCCTATGAGGAGTGTAACTATGGATCCAATTTGGTTGTTAATAACTTTGAAGGGCAATTTTTTCTTTAAGAAAAATTTCAAGGATATTTTTAGGAGATTCTTGAGAACAATTTTTTATGGTAGAAAAAAAATTGAGTACATTTTCTCATTTTTGCCGAAGCCGAGAATTTTGATCCATAATTACCCCATTGGTGCCATAAACATGGATGAAACTTTGATTGATAATAATTTCAAAGGAAAATTTTTTGATCAAGTAAAATTTGCAAGATATCGTCAGAAGATTTTTATGAACAATTCCTCATAATATTTAAAAAATTTAGTCCGTTTTCTGATTTTTGGCAGAGCCGCGAATTTTGGTCCATAATAACTCCAACGGAAGAGTAAATATGGATCATACTTTGATTATTATTAACTTCGAAGCAGAAGTTTTTGTTTCAGTGAAATTTGCAGGATGTTTTTGGAAAACTATTCACACTAATTTTTTATTGTACAAAAAAATGTAGTACATTTGCTAATTTTTTTCGAAGCCGAGAATTTTGATCCATAATTAGCCCAATGGTGCCATAAACACGGATCAAGATTGTTAATAACTTTAAAGGAAACTTTTTTGGTTATGTAAAGTTTTTAGGATATTTTAAGAAGAATCTTAAGAACAATTGCACATGGGTCAAAAAAATTTAGTACATTTGCTAATTTTTTTCGAAGCCGTGAATTTAGATCCGTAATTACCCCATCGGGAGTATAAATATAGATCAAACTTTGATTATTTATAACTTCGGACAAAGTTTTTTTGTTAAACAGAAATTTGCACGATACCTTTAGAAGACTTTGAAAAACAATTTTATACTAAGAAAAAATGAATTCTAATTTCTGATGTTTGGCGAAGCTACGAATTTTTATCCATAATAACCCCATCGGGAATGTAACTGCGGATCAAACTTTGATTATTAATAACTTCTGAAGAGAATTTTTTATTGAAGTGAAATTGGCGAGATATCTTCAGAAGACACTTAGGAACAATTATGTACTGTATAAAAAAATTCAGTACATTTTCTGATTTTTGGCGAAGTCGTAAATTTTGATCCCTAATTACCCCGATTGACGGTACCTACTAATATTCAGAAAGTCGAAAATCCAGTAAAGTGATGTGTTCATGAAAGCTCAAAGGTCGATTGCCAGGAACATGAGATGGGCCATGTGAGACTAAAACTCGTTCGAAACTAATTACTTACGTCTGACGGATGATGCGCTTCCAAATTTATGGGTTTCCAATTTTCCAGCCTTCCTCACATTTTCACGCCTTCCAACACTGCTGCAAGAGTAAATTTACATATAATCTAATCTTAGTACTCGAATTACATACTTCGGAAGATAATTCTTCTAACAGTTTCCGTGATAATAATTAGTTATGTATAAAAAAATTAACAATGTTAAGAAATAATAATTGTATACTTCACACTCTTTCCACTATTCCCTTCTTTTCCCCTATTTTGAAGAAACTTCTCATTTATCCCGTTTTTCGCCCTTATCTTGTTTTTTTTTTACTGGAATGTAAACTGATTAAGGCCATGTGACGATTGAGTCACGTGACCAGATTCCTACTTTAACGGCACTTTTTTTATTTCCTAACGTATTTTCACACGAAGCGCCACAACAAGTTAAAAATTTAGGATAATAAATAAGAACCATTAAGAAAGGTAGGTCTGGTCCTAAATTTTAATAATTATGAAAAAAGCAAAAAAATTGTTTGCTTTAATTTTTTAATTTTTATAAAAATTTAGGGACAAGTCTACCTTTATTAGTGCTTCTTATTTAGTATCCAAAATTTTCAACTCGATGTGGCACTTAATTTAAAAATAAGTTAGGTAGTAAAAAAGTGTCGGTAATGTAGGAATCTGGTCACCTAACCCCCTCATCACATGGCCTTAAATAATATAATGAATTAACAGAATTAGATACAAAATTCAAAATATTTTTGATCGAAAATTAATTATTTTTGCTTTGAGATTTTACTATTACATTTTTGCTTCACATTTTATTTCTTTGGGTTGAAAATTTAATTATTTTGTTGAATATTCAATTATTTTGTTAAAAAATTATCATTTTTTAGCCATGATTTGACTGTTTTTTTAATATTTATCTTTTTGGGGTTGAAAACTCGTCACATTGGATAAATAATTCAATATTCTTATTTTTTTGTGGAAAATTCAACTATTTGCTTAAAAAATCAATTGCTTTGTTGAAAATTTATTTCTGTTAGTATTAGAATTTTTCGGTTGATATATATATAATCTATTATATTTTTGAAATTATTTTATTATTTTATTAATTTATGATTTTATTATTTTATCATTTTATTATTTTTTATTTTTTTATTTTATTATTCTCTTATTTTCTTCAATTTTTCGTTGAGAATTCATATAAAAATTGATTTTTTTTTAGATAAAAATAGAAGTGTTTATTTGATAATTTCTTTATTTTGTTGGAAATTCGACTATTTTTTTAAGTAATCTTTTTTGTTCCAAAATTCAACTGTTATGTTGAAAATTTGTTATTTTGTAAATTTGTAATGTTGCTTGAAAAGTCTACCATTATATTTTTTGTCCAAAATGTATATATTTTGGTTGTAAATTCTACTATTCAAATTACTGTTGAAATTTTTTTTTCGATTTTCAAATTAAACGGTTTTCTAAAATATTCGAATTTTTCATCTGAAAACTTAGCTCTTTTGTTAAAAATTCATCTGGTTTGGTGTACAATTTTTTTTTTCGTTGAAATATGAAACTAAATTTTTAAAATTATTTCATTATTTGCTTTATTTATTATCTTATGATTTTAATTTTTATTATCCTACTATTTTATTCTATTTTTTGTCGTCAATTCATTTTTTCAAATTATACCTTTTGGTTGCAAATTTAAATAATATGTTCAAAATTTAAAGTTTTTAATTAATATTTTTATTTAATAATCTAAATATTCCATTTTTTGTTGAAAGGTTATTTTTCTAGATGAAAATTAATCTTTCTTGGTTGAAAATGAACTTTTTTTGAAAACTTAACTGTCTTCTGAAAAATTCATCTTTTATGGTAAAAAAAAAACTATTTGGTTAAAACTTGGACTATTTTTAAAAAATTCATTGATCTCTGGAAAATTCAACTATTTGATTAAAAATTGGTCTCCTCAGTTTAAAAATTCAAATAATTAAATAAAAATTCATCTTTCTTGGTTGATAAGTAAGTTTTGTGTTAAAAATTCAACTGTATTCTAAAAAATTCTTCGCTTTTTGGTTGCAAATTTAACTTTTTGTTTAAAAAATTCGACCATTTTGTTGAAAATGTAATTTTTTTCTTAAAAAATTTAACTACTTTGTTTTTTTTTTTTTAAATTTTCCTATCAGGTTAAAAATTCGTTTCTTTAGTTCAAAATTTCAACTGATTGGATAAAAATTTATCATTTTTGATTGGAAATTAACTTTTTTGTTGAAAATTCATGTTTTTCAGTTTCAAAATCAAAGGTCGAGAAATAATTTTCAAACCTTTTTTGTTTAAAATATTAACTATCATATATTTTTCAAATTATTGAATGACTTTATTATTATATTAATACCTTGTTATATTTTTAATTAAGAGTTCAGATTTTTCAATAAAAGGCTCTACTTTTCATATAAAAATTTAACTATTTTGTTAAAAATTAATTTTCTAGGCTGAAAATTTATCTGTTTTGTTACAATTTATTCGTGAAATTAAAAGTTAAACTAAAAAGTATCTGATTTGTTTAAGGATTCAACTATTTTTTGACAATTCTTTGCTTTTAAATGAAAATTCAAGAACTTGGTTGAAATTAAAACGACTTCGTTTAACATTCATTTATTTAGTGAAAATTATTTTTAACTAAAAATTTAACTATTTGGTTAAGAATTTAAGCTTTCTGTTGACAATAAATTCCTTTGAAGAAAAAAACCTTTAATTTTTAATTTCAATAAAATTATTTTTAGTTAAAATATCAACAATTATATTTTGGTTAAAAATTTATCTTTTTTGATTTAGTAATTCACCTTTTTGCAGGAAAATCACCTTTCTAGGTTGAGATAAAATATTTTTATAATAATTCATCTTTCATGCTTGAAAATTTAACTATTTGGTTTTTGTTTAAAGTATAATATTTTTCGTTTGAAAATTCAACTACTAAGTTGATAATTCATTTATTTTGTTAAAAATTCTTTTCTTTTGCTTCGAAGTTTAAGTGGTTACTTAAAAATTAATTTTTGTTGTTGAAAATTCAACTATTCAGTTTAAAATATTTTTTTACAGACGTTTTATCCCATTAGTTTAAAATCTAACTCTTCTTTTGAAAATAAATTTTCTTGGTTGAAAATTTAACTATTTAATTAAAAATTCATATATTTTATTTAAAATACGTATACTTTGTCTAAAAGATAAACTATTTGGTTAGTAATTAAAAATTCATTTTTTTCTTGAGAAGTCATCTTTTTGCTTAAAATTGAATTGTTATGTTGGAAATTTATTTTTTAAATTTAAATCATTTCATACCGAATGTAGCATGGCACCTACTCATTTTATTTATTGAATTTATTTCCTTATAATTTGCCTATAATTTCCCTATTTTGTTGAAAAATCAGCCGAATTGTTCAATATATTGAAAACATTTTCTGACGATTTTTGCTTCGCTACATAGGAGATTTAACGTTTCGGAATGTAGAAGTAAGTTCTTGCATAAATTAGAGTAAATTATTCTCAAAATCTCTTCCGTTTTTTCCTTTGAGCCAGATTTTCCATTCTCATGGAATATCCTCGGTAAAAATTCAATTTTTCCACTCAATATCTCTCCAATCAAGTGTCGCATAGACTGATTCAAATCTATATCAGACGCTTGAACTTTCATCTATACGGAATTTTGCGGACTCGACAAACTTATTACATCCTCGATTTGAGAAGAAAAATGCTTTTTTCAAGGCTAAATATAAAAATTTATAAACATTCATAAATTAATACAAAAAACTATTTTATGTACAAAACTTTTAATTTACAGAGAGAAATAATACTATTTAATTTCATGTCATCAAAAAAGGGAAAATTGGATTTTATTCTCCTATTATTATAGGGGAATAAAATCTTCAAAAATAATTATTATTCAATTAGCTTATTTTTAACCTAATCATTAAATTTTCACCAAAAAGTTTTTGTTTGTAACTGGGATAAATTTTCAACCAAAAATTTGAGCTCTCAAGCTAAAAAGTAAGCATTTAAAAAAAAAAGTTAAATTTAAATCTGAGAAAATGAATTTTAAAAATAGTTTAACTTTCATATTTCAACAAGTTAACAATGTTTTTTAGAAGATAGCTGAATTTTCAACCAAGAAAAATTAATTTTCAATGAAGAACAAATTTTTAACGGAGGTGTTGAACTTTTGAGAAAAAATTATGAATTTCTAACAAAATACTTGAACTTTTTATAAAATCCTTAAATTTTCAACAAAGTAGTTGAATTTTTAACCCGATAGTTGAACGGTCAATCTAAAACGATGATTTTTTTAATAAAGAGCTTGGTTTTTTTTCAAAATATTATGAATTTTTAACTAAATAATAGATTTATGAACAAAAATACTTAATTTTTCCACCAAATAATTGAATTTTTTATCAAATAGTTGAATATTCAGCATACAAAAATAAAATTTACAACTCGATTTTAAACAAATAATTGAGTTTGAAAAAGAATAATAATAAATGATTATCTACCAAACAGTTCCATCTATAACTAAAAAGTTAAATTTTCAATTGCTTTCTTGAAATTTTATTTCTGTTAGTATTAGATTTTTTCGTTTAATATATATAATCTATTATATTTTTGAAATTATTTAATTTTTTTATTATTTTATTAATTAATGATTTTATTATTTTTTATTATTTTATTTGATTATTCTCTTATTTTCTTCAATTTTTCGTTGGGAATTCATATAAAAATTGATTTTTTCAGATGAAAATTAAACTGTTTATTTGATAATTTCTTTATTTTGTTGGAAATTCGACTATTTTTTTTAAAGTAATCTTTTTGTTCCAAAATGCAACTGTTGTGTTGAAAATTTGTAATGTTGCTTGAAAAGTCTACCATTATATTTTTTGTCCAAAATGTATATATTTTGGTTGTAAATTCTACTATTCAAATTACTGTTGAAAACTTTTTTTCGATTTTCAAAGTAAACGGTTTTCTAAAATATTTGAATTTTTCATTTGAAATCTCAGCTCTTGGGTTGAAAATTCATATGGTTTGGTATACAATTTTTTTTTCGTTGAAATATGAACTTAAATTTTTTCATTATTTGCTTTATTTATTATCTTATAATTTTAATTTTTATTATCTTAATATTTTATTCTATTTTTTGTCGTAAATTCATTTTTTGAATATATACCTTTTGGTTGCAAATTTAAATAATATGTTCAAAATTTAAAGTTTTTTATTAATATTTTTATTTAATAATCTAAATAATCCATTTTTAGATGAATGGTTATCTGTCTAGAGGAAAATTAATCTTTCTTGGTTAGATAGCTGAATTTTCAACCAAGAAAAATTAATTTTCAATCTAGATGGACAAATTTTTAACAGACGAGTTGAACTTTTGAGAAAAAATAATGAATTTCTAACAAAAGAGTTGAACTTTTTATAAAATCCTTAAATTTTCAACAAAGTTGTTGAATTTTTAAACCGATAGTTGAACGGTCAATCCAAAAAGGTGATTTTTCAATAAAGAACTTGGTTTTTTTTTCAAAAAATAATGAATTTTTAACTAAATAGTGGAATTATTAACAAAAATACTTAATTTTTCAACAAAATAATTAAATTTGTTATCAAATAGTTGATTATTCAGCATACAAAAATAAAATTTAGACCTCGATTTAAAATAAACAATTGAGTTTGAAAAAGAATAATAATAAATAATTATCTATCAAACAGTTTCATCTATAACTAAATAGTTAAACTTTCAAGTTAAGGATGAATTTTTACCAGAATTGTTTTTAATGGTTGTAATTACAATTTTTGTAAAAAATTTTAAATATTTAACAAAATATTTGAATTTTTTGAAAAAATTATGAATTTCTAACAAAATAGAATTTTTAACTAAATAGTTTGGTCGTAAATCCTTAAAAACAAATTTTCAACAAAGAAGTTGAATTTTTTACAAAAATTTATTAATTTTTAACCAAATTGTTGAATTGTCAAGCTAAAAAAATTAAATTTTAAGCATATAGTTGAATTCTTTACTAAAAAAAATAATTATTAACCTTACAGTTGTATTCATAACGAAGTAGCTACACTTTCAAGCAAAATAAGAATTTTCAACAAAATATTTGAATTTTTAAGTGTATAATTAAATTGTCAACAAAATAGTTCAATCAAAGCTAATAAAATACATTTTTAACGAAGTATTTTAACTTTTGAACTAGTAGCAATATTAAAAAAAAATCACAATTAAAAATGTATAGATTGAACATTAAACTGATAAAAACATAATATAAATATAATAGTTAACTTTTCATTAAAAATGACTTAATTTTTAATAGACATTTAAGCGAAAAAAAAGAGAAACAGGTCAATTTTTTTAAAACAGTTACACAATTGATGAATCTTGAACAAAACAAGACAAATGTACACAATTTTTTATCTTTAATCCACGTAATCAATTTTTCAACAAAAAAAAATATTCTTCACAAAAAATGCAATAAATAATAATATTTTAACAAACAACAAAATTCATTTTGCATCAAAAATAGTTGTATTAAAAAAAAGAAATTCCATTAAAATATTTGAATCTTCTAGACATTTTTTTTCAACTAAAAATGGCAGAAAATTAATCATATACCAACTTTTTATCAATTCGTTAAATTTTGAACCAAAAAAATATTCATTTTTGACTGATAAGAACAATTTCGACCAGATAGTTGAATTATCGACCCAAGCAATTCAATTTTTATCGAAACAATTGAAATTTTGACTCAAGAAGACTAATTTTCTAGAAAATAGTTGATTTTTCAACAAAAATGTTTTTTTCTAACACACGCACGAAATGTTGGATTTTCGAGGCATGTATTGCGTACGAGAAGTGACCAATTCCGAAACCGTGGTAAAAAGCAGTTATATAAATACTTTGTCTAGCTGTAATTTGCCCATTTTTAATAAATTTCTGAAATTTTTGGAAATTTAGCGAATTTCTCATAAATTTTAGGAAACTTTTTTAATTTAGCAAATTATCCATAAATTTTCAGAATTTTTGGAATTTATTCCAAAATTTCAACAAATTCCAGAATTTTTAGGGAATTTTTGTAATTTTACCATAAATTTCCAAAAATAAAAATAATTTTTCAAAAAATTGGTTTTTATTGTTTCTTAAATCGAAAATTTTCCGCATTTTTTAGAAAAAATATCGTGTGCTGCTTGACATCGGCTCATCTTGGGGTCGTCTCTGTCTCGTACAGTTAACTTCACACTCGTTGAATTTTTATCCAAAAAATATTCATTTTCAACTTAAAAGTTAATTTTTCAACAAAATATTTTAATTTTTAAGCCAAAAAGATAAGTTTTCTACAACAAATTTAATTCTATACCAAATAGTAGTAGTTTAAAAAAATATGAATTTCCAATAAAAAATGGTATGGAATTAAATGCACGCTCGAAGAACCGCCTTTGAACATTTGCGGAGTAAATATCGCGCGAGAAGTAAACTCTTTTTCAGGCTTGCGTCGAAACTTTTAAAGTTCGATAATTAGTAGTATGACTTTCGATAACCCAGGGGAAGCAACAGATGTATTTTCTGCAGGATACGTGCTGGGTGATTTCAGGAACCAATTAACAAATGTAAGCTCAAACAGTCGCCTCCGAGAATTTTCGAAGTAAATATCGCGCGAGAAGTAAACCTTTATGCAGACTTCTGTCACGCTCTCAAATTTTGAGAGCATGGCGTAAGGCTGCAAAAAGGGTTTACTTTCTGCGAGCTATGTACTCCGCAAATGCTTGAAGGCGACTGTTCAAACTTGCATTTGATTCCAGCCAGTCCTAGTACTTATGGAGCAGTCCCTGTAAATAGTAGAGTTCAAAGAAATTATTTTCAACCAACATAAAAAACCAATTTTCAAACAAAAAGATGTATTCCTTAAGGCCTTCAGTCTTCACTCTTAGAAGCCTTGTTAGGGCAAAACATATCTTCCATTCTAGCCAAAAAGGTGAATTCTCTATGAAACAATTGAATTTTGAGTAAAAAAAAATGATTTTCAGCCAAAAAGTTGAATTTTCAACAAAAAGTTTGAATTTTTAAGCCAAAAGGATGAGTTTCCTAAAAAAAAGTTTATTCTATACGAAATTGTTGAAATTTAAAAAAAAAGATTATTTGTCAATTTAAAAACATGGTATTAAACTAAATTCATGCTCGAGCAGTCACCTTCGAATATTTGCGGAGTCAATATCGCGCGAGAAGACAACCCTTTTTGTAGGATTCTATCACACTCTCAAAGTCCCATAATAAGTAGAACTGACTTCCTATAGCGCAGACGGAGTAATAGAGGTATTTTCGGGCAGGATATGTGGTGGCGGATTTCAGGAACCAATTAACAAATGCAAGCTCTAACGGTCGCCTCCGAGAATTTGCGGAGTAAATATCGCGCGAGAAGACAACCCTTTTTGTAGGTTTCTATCCCACTCTCAAAGTCTCATAATAAGTAGAATTGACTTTCTATATCGCAGACGGAGTAATAGAGGTATTTTCGGCCAGGATATGTGGTGGCGGATTTCAGGAACCAATTAACAAATGCAAGCTCTAACGGTCGCCTTTGAGAATTTGCGGAGTAAATATCGCGCGAGAAGTAAACCTGCATCTAGATTTTCGTCACGCTCTCAAAATGGAAGGCACGCTCGAGCAACGCCAGTCTACAACAGCAGTGCCACTCGAGCCTACAAAAAGGGTTTACTCCCCGCGCGATATTTACTCTGCAAATGCTCGAAGGCGACTGTTTAAACTTGCATTTGATTCCAGCCAGTCCTATTACTTATGGGACAGACCCTGTGAATAGTTAAATTCAAAGAAATGATTTTCAACAAACATAAAAACCAATTTTCAAACGAAAATATGGATCCTCTATGGTCTTTATTCTGAAGAGCCTTGTTAGGGGAAAACACCCTTCCATTCTGGCCCTTTAAAAGTAATCTTTTTCAGAAAGATTTACTTTATTGTAAATTACAATCGTTAGCTCCGGTGGACTTTTAATTTATCATCCTTATCTGCATTGAAGATTTATAGGACTTCATTTGTTTCCTTAATGTGACAAAGAGTTGCGCAGGCAAAGCGTCCGAACATTGGGTCGCACATTAGTTTTGGTCTACCAGACCAGGATAGTGAAAGCTGGCAACCAAGCATTATTTTTCATTAGGGACAACCAACGACACTCTTGGATTAAGAAGTGTAGCAAAACGTCGTACTTTGCACTTCTCATTCGAGAATTTCGTATAATAAATTTATATAAAAATGTCCCTTGAATTTTTGTGAAAATATCAGAGCTATTGGGATGCTTTCAAAGCTTAAGTCATATATCCATTCTTTCATTTTATACCCCCTCATTATCAGAAGCGGTGAAATCTTTTTTTTGGGTGAGATAGCGAAACTTTTACATAATAAAATGATATTATTGTATGTAAAAATTATACATAAATAATAATTAATTAATAATAAATAGTAAATAATAAATAATAGTAAATAAAGGTATACAAATCATATTGCCAAAGATTTCATCATAATTTCAAAGATCGCACAAAACTTTCAGTAATTTTACAAATATTATCAAATATTTCATATCTTCTTTAAGTATTTTGCAAAGATTTTTAAAGATTCCAAAAAAAATTTACAAAGTTTTTACAACTGTTTTAATGATATCTCAAAGATTTAAAAAGTTTCACAAATATTACCAAATTTTTGTGTGTCGCAAAAATTTCTAAAGATTTCCAAAAGATTAAAATCTTTGCTAAAAACTTTTTAAGATTTCTAAAAAAAATTGCGTTAGATTTCAAACATTGCACCACCAAGAATTTAATGATTTCTGAATGATTTTTAAGGATTTTAAATAAAATTCCAAAGCTTTCAGAAAGGTTTCACAAAGACTAATAATTATTTAAATATTTCACAAAGAATTCGATAATTTCACAAATATTACCAAATATTTCAAATGTTTTTAATATTTCGAGGAGATTTCTAAAGTTTTTAAAAGTATTTCTATGATTTCGAAAGATTTCAAAAATTTCCGTTATACCTCAAAGATGGCACAAAGATTTTAATGATTTCTAAAGGATTTCACAAAGATTTCAAAGTTTTAGTAAAGATTACAGATATATTAAAAATATTTCAAAAAAGATATTACAGATAGATTAAAAATAGTTCAGAAACACTTTAATAATTTCCCAAAGATTTCTAAAATTTTACAAAGATTTTTAAATCTTTCAGAAAGATTTCATAAAGACTTTACGAAGATTTTAATATTTAAATATAAATATAAATAAATATTTCACAAAGAGTTCAATAACTTCACAAATATTATTAAATATTTAAAAAATTTTTTTTTAATTTCGTAAAGATTTATAAAGATTTCAGAAAGGTTTCAATGATTTCCAAGACTTTAAGAAAATTTCCGTTTGATTTCAAAGATTGAAAAAGGATTTTAAAGATTTTCAAAAGATTTCACAAAGATTTCAAAGGATTAGCCAAGGTTAGAGATAGATTAAAAATATTTCACAAAGATTTGAATGATTTCACAATGATTTCTAAATATTTAGAAATTACTTTAACGTTAACTTAATTAATAGTACCCGCAATTTAATTTAACTTGTTTTTATTAATAAATCAGTTTTTTGTTAAATATTCAACTATTTATTAGAAATTCAATTATTATCATGAAAATGTAACTATTTTCATTTTAAATCATCTTTAAAATTGAACTACTTTGTTCGAAATTGAACTACATTGTTAAAAATTTGTTTTGCGTTGAAGATTCATCTTGCTTGAAAATTTAAATATTTTGTTAAAAAAAAATTTTTTTGTTGAAAATTGATATTTTTTAGTGGAAATGGACCTTTTCTAGTTGAAAGTTTACCTATTTTTTTTTTTTTTTTAAATTTTATGTTAATTTGTTGTTTATTTATGTTTAGTTGCGCTAATTTATTATTTTCTTTTATTCAATTACTTTTCATAAAAATTTAATTATTTTATGGAAAGCTGTTGTTTTTTTTTAAATAAATCTTCTTTGTTGAAACTATTTTGTTACATTTTGAACTTTCTTGTTAAACAATTTTTTTTGTAGACTTATAATCTTAGAAGAAAATTTATCTCAGCTTGAAAATTTAAATATTTCATAAGAAAATTATTTTTGTTGTAGTTAAAAATTAACTCTTTTGGAACCAAAAATGTAACTATTTTATTTTAGATTGAACATTTATATTTTAATTTAAAGGTTTATCTTTTTTCGTTGAAATTTTAACAATTTTGATTAAAATTCATTTATTTTCTTGAAGATTTTTCTTTTGATCGAAAATTAATATTTTTTTTAATTACCTATTTGATTGAATGTTGAACTCCCTTGTTGAAAATTAATTTTTTTTTTTAATTGATCATTTTGGTGGAAAATTCATTTCCTTGTTAGGAAATTGTACTATTTTGTTGAGAAATAATTTATTCATTGAGAATGAATTTTTTTAACTAAAAATGTAACTTTTTTATTTTTAGTTGACAATTGACATTTTGTATTAAAATTTCAACATTTTCGTTGAAAATTCATTATCTAATTGTATTTTTCATTAGGAATAAGCCGATATATTAAAAAATTGAACCATTTGTACAAAATAAACTTTTCTGTTGAAAAATCAGATTTTAGGTTTAAAAATTCAACAATTTGGTTGGAAATTCATATATTTTGTTGTTGTTCATTAAAATTAATGTATTTATCTTAAAATTCAAGTATCCTATTTTGTTATTTTTTGCTAAAATTCTTGTTTTTCGTTGAATTAAGTTGAATGAAGATTTGTTTTTGTTGTTGTTTATAATTATGTGTTAAACAGAAAATTCAACTCTTTTTTTCAAAAGTCAAGAACCATATTATGCAAGATACACTTCTTTAACTCAATACATTAAAGTGTACAAAGTTAAGAGTTTAAATCATTGTTCCACCATTTTTTAAAATAAATGTTTATAATTTGTCATAATTTTTTTAATTTATTATATTCTCGATTTCAGGTTATGTGCGTTCAATACTGGCCACCAAACAAAGAAAAGAATGAAGAATATGGAGGGATTGGCGTTTCGGTATTAAATGAAGAAGAACTGGCAAATTTTCACATACGAACAATAAGGCTGTACAAGATGGATGAAAATGGGGTAAATAAATATTTATATCAACATTTATTTTGGTAAACATCGATGCTTCAAGGGCGTTTGTAGTGTAGCTCTGAAAGCACGGCATCACTTGCAGAACGAGCAAGGTTCTGATCCATGCTAACTTACCGACAGATGGTAATGATATTAAAAAAATTTACTGAACTTCCTGTTTTACCAACCGACATATAAATGATAAATGGAAGGAATTTGCATTACCGACCGTCGGTAATACCCACTGTCGGTAACGTAGCATGGAACAGATCCCTGCTCTGTTGGTACGTGAATCCTTGCAAAAGAAGCAATTTATTTTTGTCGAAAAATGTAAACATTTATTTTTATTTTTCGGAAGCGTCGTATCATCACTGAAACTCACAATTGAGGAAATTAAATTTTTTGAGCGATTGCGAAAAAAAAGTTAAATTATAGCCCGGGACGTTACTATTGTTTAGAAATAGAAAATTAAATTTTCAAATTGTACAATTGTAAATTTGGTGACATATTCCTAAAAATAAATTAGCACACAACAATTTATAAATTATTGAGGCAAGAATTTTTTGAATGATAAATATATTCTATTTCCATATATACATGAATTCAGTGAAATTTTTTTAAAGATTCCTACTGAAATAAGAACAAAATTGAAAATCGTGATAAACTGCTAAATAGAAAGTGGACAAAAATTCTGTACTTTAAAAATTTTGTACGCCCAGATCTCAGAATTAAATCATTTTTTTAAAAAACTTCAATTCGATTTTTAAAGTTTCATTTACAAAAATTTAGAAATAAAACATTCTCAATTTATTTGTGACATTTTTCCATTTGAATACCAAATTTAAATTTAAATTCATTAAAATAATTTGACGAATTTATGTTCAATTCAGAATTCAGAGGAAATGTGGTTTTAAGAGAAGAGGTGAGTTGAAACTGTTCCCGAGAGAAATCTTGAGCTAAATCCCAGAGCAATCTATTTAACATTATTTTCATTTTTCGATAAGGAGAAAATAGAAACTTTCTTTCAGTATTTATGATCCTCTCTAGTCATTATTTTCATCAAGAATATATTTGAGTCAAAACTCAAAGAGATTAAAAAAATTTGAGTACTCTAGGAATCAAAACGTCAGTATGATGTAGAAAACAATATTTCAATACATTATTCGTATTATAGTGAAATATAACAATGAAATTTGGGTTTCTTTAAATTTTAGAATAAAATTTTGTACTTAAAAATGTTCGAAAAGAATTTTTTCAAATTCATTTGTTGGTATGATTTTTATAGTGTAACACTGTCGAATACGATAATTGATTTTATTTTATTTTCTGCCTTTAGATTAAAATGATTGAGTTTTAAAAATCGTAACGTACAATTTAAAAATTAATTATTTTTCACATTTTAGTTTTAGGGGTCTTAATTTAATAATCCTCTAATTTTTAAACGAAGTTTGAATTTGTTTTATTTTTATGGCTTCAAGTTTGGTTTTATTAATTTTGAAAGTTTCCCATTAGAAAAAATATTATTTTCAAAGTTTTTCAATTAACTAAAGTTTAAAGTTTCACAATAACTGAAATTCTTCCATTTTAAAAGGTAAAAATGCGCCAATTAATTTTTTTTTATTTTGACTTTTAGTTTTGAATGCGTAATACTAAAAAAGTTTCATTTTTGAGGCCTTGAAACTAAAGGTTTTTTTTGCTTCAAAAGCTTAAATTCGAGATTTTTTGATTTGGAATTACTCCATTTTTTAAGAGATTTGAATTTCGAATTTCACTTTGTTTTAGTTTTCCATTTAAATATAAAAATTTCAGGACAATTTCATTATTAATTCTGAACAAAAAATGGCAGAATCTCATATTAAAAGCCTTGATAGTCTTTAATCAAATAATTTCAGATTTAGATATTTTAAATGTTTGGTTTCTATTTTAGTCAGTTATGAATTCAATCATTATAGATTTATTTTCTAAAAAGCAAGTCTTAAAAATATAATTATTTTTTATTTGCAAATGTTCCAAAATATTGAAAGTTTCAAACTAAACTTGAAAAGAGACTATCTTGAGTGGAAAGGCTCTAAACTATGGAATTTTAAAAATGGGATTCGTTTACAGCAATATTGTTTTGTTTTAATTTTTAATCAAATATATTAAAATTATCAGATTTTTATTTGAAGATTGCGTGAAAAAATTAAATAACACAATACAATTTTAAAACATTTGTTTTAAAAATTTTAAGAATAAAGAATAATACTAGAAAAAGATTTTTAAAATTTCACGATTTGAAACTAAAAATTAAAAAAAATTTTTACTCATAATAAAAATAAATGAAAATTAAACGATCTGAAATTGATAGCTCACTAACAGAACAATTTTTTTAATTTTGATTGTTTACAGTTTTAGAATTCTGCATTTTTATCTTAAACTTTTATGAGTTTTTAAATTTTCAATTAAAATTGTAATTAATTAAATTTGGAAGGTATAATTAACATTTTTTAATTTTTCATTTCTAAATGAATAATATTTGCCTATAATAATTAGAATTTTAAAGGGTTGGAGTGTCAAAAAGTGCTAAAAATTCAAATATTTGGTCTTCAATTAATTTTTTTTTTCAAAATGTATACCTTTGGTCTTTAAAATTAAACTTTGTTGTAAAAAAAATCATTTTTTTGGCTTGGAAGTTCAACAGTTTGTTTGAAAATTAAACTATTTAGTTGAAAATCAATTTTTTGTTAAAAATTGATATTTTTGTTTGAAACTTCAACTACTTTGGTAAAAAATTAATTTAATTGGTTAAAAATTAAATTACATATTCAAAAATCCAATTAGTGTGTTTCAAATTCGTTTTTATCACAGGTTAAATATTAATTTATTTATCCCTAAAAGTTACCATTTTATTGTTGGTTGAATTTTTTTATAAAAATTGTCTTTAGGTAAAAAATTAATCTTGTTTGTAAAAAATTCATAATTTTGTTAGAGAATTTAACTATTTTGTGAAAAATTCGTATTTATTACTCTAATTAGATTCAATTCGTTTTTTTTGCTTATGAAATCTAGTTTTTTAAACTTTAAATTGAAAAATTTAATTTTTAATTTAAAAATTAATTGTTTGCTTGAAAATTCACGCCTCTTTTTAAAAATTCGTTTTTTTGGTAGAAAATGGTTATAAATTTGTTCTTTTGTATTAGAAATTCATATTTTTTGGTAGAAAAGGCATCTTTTTCGATGAAAATTCTTGTCTCTTGGCTGTAAATAAACTTTCTAGTCGAAAATTAAATTTTTCTGTTTCAGAATTCAAATTATATCTTTTTTTTATTTTTATTTTTTATTTTAACAGATGCCGGTTTTGACTTAAAGTTTCCCATGTAAAATGCATTTTATAAAAATTATTATTATAACAAAAAACTTGTTAAACAAATGAAACTTGTTTATATAATTAAAAATTAATGAATTAATATTGATAAATAATTCATTAGACCCACATGAATAATTTTTATTAAATGAATATTCGGAACGAAAATATTTAAACAAATTCCAATTATTTGAATAATTTAAAATTAATGAACTGATGTTAATAAATATGCCACTAAACAGGGGGAAGACGAATTAAAAAATAATTATTTATTCAATGTTATTTAATGTTCTACTAGACTAACAGTAATAATTTGAAGGGAAAACAAAACTTTCGAAAAATAATTATTTAAAGAAATTCCATTTGTTTAAAAAATTAAAAATTAATTAACCAATGATAATAAATATTCCACTAGACCAATATTGATAATTTTAAGTGAAAAAATCACCAGAATACAGTGCTCAAAATGTCGATTTAATGAAAGATTGACATTTTTTGTTTTAAGGGTAGTTTTCAGGCGTTCCTGGGGGTGTGTCAGCGGTATCAAACATATATGGCTGATAAATTAAATTCTTCATTAAATAATTCTCTACAAGTCCTTATGCAAATTAAAAATTTGGAAATTTCGGTTCTCGGATTTGGAATAAAATGGGGTGGATCGTTTTCCTTTAAAAAAAGCGTTTTTGAGCCATCCTAATATCGACTCTTTGTAAAAAAAAGATAATAAATAAAAAAATATATTTTAAAAATGTAACAGTATATGTCTTTGGAATCAGAGCGATATCTTTTTCCCTTTGACTCATGTGCCTGCAAGCTCTAGCGCTAATCCAAATCTGAAACTGGAAAGTCTTTATGCAACTACTTTGCGGTCTCGCTTCCTTCTTTCGATTTAAACTTCATGAATAGACTCCAGAGTTGAATGTGGAGTGAGGATTTTTTTTTGCAAAAAAAAGACACATTTGGCCCTGGTTTATATTTTTAAAATATTTTTAGGTCCCTAATAAGAGTTTCTTAAAATTTTCTAAAAAAAAAATTGTGGCTGATTTTTAGTTACTGAATTACTCTGAATAAAAAAATTTTTAATTCAGGAATTTTATGATAATTTTAGAAAAATTTATAATTTTTTTATTAATCTTATGAATTTTTTAAACAAATTTAATAAACAAATACATTATTCGGGCATTTTTTGGCATAAAAATTCGGTTTTTTAATTCTTGTTTTTTTAGTTGGAAACTCTATGACAATTTCAGCAACATTCATTATAAATTGATAAATTTTATAATTTTTTTAAACAATTTTAATGAGCAAATGCATTAATCACGCATTTGTCTACAGAAAAATTGTCTTTTTTTCATGTCAACTTTTTTAATTAGAAAGTTCATGATAACTTCAGAAAAATTCATGATTTTTTGATAAATTTTATGATTTTAAAAAAAATGTTAATAGCAAATGCATTAATGAGGCATTTTTCTACAGAAAAATTCGTTTTTTTTCTAGTTCAACTTTCTTAATTAGGAAGTTCATGATAACTTTAGTAAAATTTATAATTTTTTATATCAATTTTATGATTTTTTCAAACAAATTTAAGAAACAAATGCATTAATCAGGCATTTGTCGACAGAAAAATTAGTTTTTTTATATGTCAACTTTTTTAATTAGGAACTTCAAGATAACTTCAGCAAAATCCATAATTTTTTATTTAATTTTTTGATTTAAAAAAAAAAATTAATAAACAAATGCATTATCAGGGCATCTGTGAACGGAAAAATTCTTTTTTTTTCGATGTCAGACTTTTAGTTGGGACCTGCATAATAAATTCAGCAACATTCATGATGAGTTGATAAATTTTATAATTTTTTTTAACAAATTCATTATTTGGTCATCTGTGGAAGGAAAAATTTCGCTTTTCCCATGTCAGTCTGCTTAATTGGGAACTTCATGATGATTTTAGCAAAATTCATAATTAGTTGATAAATTTTATATTTTTGTAAGAGCAAATTTAATAAACAATTGCATTATTCGGGCATCTGTCGAGGTAACATTTTTTTTATCGATATCAGTATTTTTAATTGGGAACTTATTGACAATTGCTGCAACATTCAAAATTAGTTGATAAATTTAATGATTTTTTTTTAACAAATTAAATAAACAGTGCATTATTTGGTAATTTCTCTATAGAAATTCTCGTCTTTTTCAATGTTAGTGTTTTTATTAAGCTGAATAATAATAAATAATTAACTGGCCTTGAAAAAGCCAATTTTTTTGCTGGAAAATGCCCGAATAATGTATTTGTTTATTGAATTAAAAAATTAAAAATTATTTATTATTAATTAATGATATATTTTTTATTATTATATTATATATAATATTTTATTATTATATTTCTGTTGGTACGTGAATCCTTGCAAAAGAAGCATCAAAAAATTATACATTATTCTAAAATCATCATAAATTTCCTAATTTAAAAATTACAATTATTTTTAAAGATCGCAATATTTTATCTTCACTCTGAAAATAATTGAGAAAAAAATTTTGCACTATAAGAAAAATTGCAACGACATAATGAATAAAAATATGCAGTTAATCGATTTTTTTAACGGAAATTAAGGGTAACATGAATTTTCAATAATATTAATTAAATAATTTATTGGAGTTGTTATAAAGAAGTATGCAAATAAACTGTTTTTTTAACGAAAATTATTGATAAGATAAATTATGAATAGCATTAATAAAATAATGTATCAAACTTGTTATCAACAAATTTAAAAAGAGTGACAAGAATTTTTAATTTATAGTAATAAAATAATCAATTAAAGTTATTATCAACAAATCTTGAAAAAAATGTAATTGGCTACAATTGTTTTCAAAGTCGGTAAACTTTTTTGTTAACTTTGAGAATAATTAATAAATAAGTGTTGGAATATAAAAAAGTTAAAATTTAAACAAAAGATAATTGGTAAAATATGTAATGAAACTGTTTTTTGAACGCAGATAAGTGTCAACACGAATTTTGAATAATAGTAACAAAATAATTTATTAAAGTTTTCATAACAAAATTAATAAACGGTATTTTTTTCAAAGGTATGGTTCACAAATACAGTCTTTTATTCTACAAGTTGTTTAAATTTTATTTATTCTATAAAATCTATTCTGTAGAATATAAAGCGTTAGAAATATTCGACATATTTGTAACAATGGATATTTTTTAAATCATAATTAATTTCTATGAATATCTTATAACGAAAGAAAGTACATTATCTTCTAGCTTAAAAAGGAAATATAAATTTTTATAACTTATTTCGATTAAACGCGAATGTTTATTTTTCAGATTAAATATAAATGTTAATAAAAAAAGCATTTCATTGAAATTTACAATGTTCAAATTTTATAATATTTACTTATGTCAATGTTGAAAATTGAATTTTCTTTTTATAGAATTAGTATTGGCACTCCCTGAAAAGTGTTTTCGTATTTAATCATAACTTGTCATAACTCATAATTGTATTAAATATTTAATGTGCTACAAAATACTCTTTCGAGATAAATATAGGCAAAAACTTATTTTAACAATTAAAATAAATTTGTAGAAATTTTTCAGATTTGGTTTTCTGTGTATTCCAGTCACCGTATTGCACATTAGTAACAAAAATAAAACAACCTTAAGAATGGTACCATCATTCTTCAAAGAACTTTATACAAAACTAGGGATTAGTTTATGTGCATCTAGAAGTTTTTCAATTTTGGTCTTCTGTTTCTCGGTTTTGTAGTGTTGCATATTAGTAACAAAAATAAAGTAAGGCCAAGGATGGTAGCATCTGGCTAGAGAAACCTTGGTCTAAAACTTGGGATTAAAAATTGCATGTAGAAGGTTTTTTAAATTTGGCCTTCTGATTTTTTTATTTAAATATTGCATATTACATAGTAACAAAAGTAAAATCAGATTAAGCATGGTAGCATCAAGCTACAGGAAAAATTGGATCCAAAACTAAGGATTACTTGCTATGAATGTAGGAGTTTTATCAGATTTAGTCTTATGTTTTCCAATATTATAGTATTCCATATTAATAACAGAAGTCAAGTAAACGCAAGGATGATAGCATCAGGCTGGAGAAAACTTGGTTCAAAACTAGAGATTGCTCTTAATGAATGTAGGAGCTTTTTCAGATTTTTTTCTTATGTTTTCTAATATTATAGTACTTCATATTAATAACACAAATAAAGTTAACCCAAGGATGGTAGCGTCGAGCTAGAGAAAACTTGATTCAAAACTAAAGATTACTATACGTGCAAATTTTTTCATATTTGGGCTACTGTTTCTTAATATTGTAGTATTTTATATTAATAAAAAGGTACAGTAAACCCAAGGATGGTAGCAGCAGGCTAAAGAAAACTTAGCTCATCACAAGGGGCTTCTTTATATGCATGTAAAAGTTTTCTCAGATTTGTTCTTATGTTTTTCAAATATTATAGTATTTCATATTAATAAGAAAAGTCCAACAAACGCAAGGACGGTAGTCTCAGGCTAGAGCAAACTTGGTTTAAAACTATACATTATTCTGCGTGCAAATTTTTTTCAGATTTGGTCCTCTGTTTCTTAATATTGTAGTATTTCATATTAATGAGAAAAATAAAGTAAACCAAGGATAGTAGCATCTGGCTAGAGAAACCTTGGTCTAAAACTAAGGGTTAAAAATTGCATGAAGAAGGTTTTTTAAATTTGGTCTTTTGTTTTTTTAATATTGTAATGTTGCATATTACATAGTAACAAAAGTAAAATCAGATTAAGCATAGTAGCATCAAGCTACAGGAAAAATTAGATCCAAAACTAAGGATTACTTGATATGAATGTAGGAGTTTTTTTCAGATTTAGTCTTATGTTTTCCAATTTTATAGTATTCCATATTAATAACAGAAGTCAAGCAAACGCAGGATCGTGACATTAGTCTAAAGAAAACTTGGTTTAAAACTATAGGTTACTCTATGTGCATATTTTTTCAGGTATGGTCTTCTGTTTCTCAATATTACTGTATTCCATATTAGTAACAAAAGTAAAGTAAACCGAAGGATGGTAGCATCCGGCTAGAGAAAACTTGTTTTAAAACTAGGAATTGCTTTATATGCATGTAGGAGTTTGTTCAGATTTGTTCTTCTGTTTCTTAATATCGTAGTATTTCATATTAATAACAAAAGTACAGGAAACCCAAGGATGATAGCATCAGGCTAAAGAAAACTTAGATGAAAACTAGGGATTGCTCTATATGCATGTAGGAGTTTTTTCATATTTGTTTTTATGTTTTCCAATATTATAGTATTTCATATTAATAACAAAAGTAAAACAGACACAAGAATGGTAGCAGAAGCTAGAGAAAACTTGATTCAAGACTATAGATTACTATACGTGCAAGTTTTTTTCAGATTTTGTCTTCTATTTCTCAATATTGTAGTATTGCATATTAGTAACAAAAGTAAAGTGAATCCAAAGAGGATAGCATCAGGCTAGAGAAAACTTGGTTCAAAACTAGGGATTAAAAAGTACATGTAGAAGTGTTTTTAGATTAGGTCTTCTATGTTTAAATATTGAAATATTGCATATTAGTCACAAAGGTAAAGTAAACCCAAGGATGGTAGCATCAGGCTAGATAAAACTTGGTTCGAAACTATAGATTACTGTACGTGTAAGTTTTTTCAGATTTGGTCTTATGATTCTCAATATTTTAATATTGCATATCGCATAGTAACAAATGTAAAGTCAGCCCGGATATAGTAGCATCAAGCTACAGGAGAAATTTGATCTAATACTAAGGATTACTCTATATGCATGTAGGAGTTTTTTTAGATTTGGCCTCCTGTACTTCAAGATTATAATATTGCACATTAGTATGAAAAGAAAAGTAAACCCGAAGATGATAGCATCAAGCTAGAGAAAACTTGGTTTAAAACTAGGGATTGCTCTATATGCATATAAAAGTTTTTTCAAGTTTGTTCTCCTGTGTCTCAATACTGTCGTATTGTATAATACCCTGATATTACAAAAGTTTTGCTGAATGTTTATGGAACATTCCAATAAAGGGTTCCGGGAATTCCAGGAAGGATCTCGAGAATAGGTAAATGTCCGCGTATTCAGGAAGGTTCGTGGAATGTTTGATGAAAATGTTCGCATTATATCTATTTAATTAATTTAGTGAATACAATTGCTCACGAACATTTCCTATCAGGGTAGTAATAAAAGTAAAATAAGCCCAAGGATAGTAGCATCAGACTAGGTTAAGCTTGGTCCAAAACTAGGGATTGCTATATGTTAATGCAGAAGGTTTTTGAGATTTGTTCTTCTGTGTCTTAATATTGTAATATTGCATATTAGTAACACAAGTAAAGTACCCCTAAGGATGGTAGCATCAGGCTTTAAAAAACTTTGTCCAGAATCTAACTTACACAAACTAATAAGATAGTCTCTCTTGAAGGCATTGCCGAGTTGTTGGAAAGTTGATGGAATTATTTATACAAGGGTGGTAGTCCAACTAGATTTGTCTTGTGAACTTGAAGCATACGAAATGATAAGAGCGGCGATTTAACTAGCAAAGGCGACGCAAAAGTTTTGGCGACAGAAGTGCAACTTCCGCTTTAAGCTTTCTAGAACCAATCGCATTCCTTGATTCCATAGAGATTACAAATCGTTAAGAACTTTGCTTGTCTTCACTTGTGATGAAAATTTCCCTAGAGGAACAAGAATTACATCATACATAGCAAGATTAGTTTTCTACCCAAATAGGCAAATTTTCAACAAAAACAGGGCCAGCTAAGGATGTTATTTTATTACTATTTTCTTTTTTTCTCTCTTTTAGGAAGTTACGGAAGAGAGAACGTTACTACAGTTCCACTACACGGAATGGCATTCGCATACATGTCCTTTTGGAAATGCCGTTCTCGAATTTCGTCGAAGAGTAAGAGCTGTTGTAGGATCCACGATGAAAAATGAAACTGGCCCCATGATTGTTCATTGCAAGTAAGTAATCATGGACAACAAATTTATCCACGGTGTCTACTCACCCTCATTTCTAATGATTTCATTCACTGCATCTCACTTACCCACCCCTTATTCCACCTCATTTCCCCTACTTCCCCTCTCTTATTTATCCCCCAGTTCTTCCAGTTTCTCTACCTTCATTTGCTTTTATCTCGCTGACTTCCCCTCACAAAACTTCCCTTTCTTCCCCTTTACTCATTTCCCTATACTTTCCCTACATTTCCTTGCATCTCCCCTACCTCTTTGCCCCTTATTTCTCCTCATTTTCCTTATTTACCCTCCTCTAATTTCCTCTTACTTCCCCTATCCTTATTTTCCCTAATTTCCCTCCACTCATTTGATCCTCACTCCTCCTAATTCCTCTCCTCTACTTCCCACTTAGTTTTCCTACTTCCCCTACTCTCATTTTTTCTTACTTCCTCTTCCTGCCTCTCAGCATTTCCACTCACTTTCCATCCTAGCAAAAAGTGGGACAGATGGACGGATGCTCGAAACTATAAAGGTTTCTGCTCTCGGATATGAAACCCTAAAAATACGAATTTTCAAATAAAAAATACAAACTATGTATTAAAAAAAGAGTTAAATGTTTATCAGTGAAAGATATTCTAGTGAAGAAAGAAAAAAATTCTGCTAAATTGTTAAACTTTTCAACAATTTTCAACAGGAAAAATTATTTCTATAAAAAAATTGTATTTTTAAGAAAATAGTAGATTTATCAGATCAAACAGATTAATTTTTGAATAAGTAAAATATGAATTTTTTACTAAAAAATCATTAATTTTCAAACCAACCAGTTAAATTCTGAACCAAATAGTTAAAATTACGTGTCAAAAAGACGAACTTTTACTGCAAAACAGATGGAATTTAAAGTTGAATATATGAATTTTCCTATTTCTCAACAAAATATTTAAGTCGACAACCTAAATAGATTAATTTCTGAAAAACGAGAATATTCATCTTCAACAAAAATGTTCGTTTTCAACAAAATAGTTGAATTCTCAATTTATACAGAATAATTTTCGAAAAACGCAGGTATGAATTTTCAAAAAAATTTGATTTTCAACCAAACATTTGAATTTTCATTCAAATAGTAAGAATTTCAAGCTAAAAATACTAATTTTCTACAAAAAATTTAATTTTCAAGCAAGAAAGATTTTTTAGTTAAGAAAGAAACAAAATTTAATTGTAAAACTTCAAACTTGCAAAACTGTTAATTACACTTTACGTGTAAGATTAATAATTCAAAGTTTTACAATTTTGAGCAGTTGGAATTGAAAATTTTTTATTTTTGATAATGTAGATTTGAAAATTATATAATGTTTGAGATGTATATTTTATTTAAGAAATTCGATCGAAGTTCCTCCAGTTTAAAAAATGTATAATACAAAATTCTTAATTCTGGATGATTTTCAAAAATAAATAAGTCAAGTGTTTTCAATTTCAAATCTTCCAAATTTAAAAAATGAAAATCATCAGAAATAAAGAATTTTTTATTATTAAAGAGAAAACTTGCATACCTAATTCTATATAAATTTTACAAATTAAAAACTATTCAATTTTAAAAAATTGCAATTCAAATTGAACGTATTATTCAATATTTTTTACAATAGTTTCATTTTAAAGATTCACAATTTAAATTTACTCAATTTTAACCATTTTTAATTTAAAAATGTTCTGGTCAAAGATTTACAATTGAAGTCTCTTTAATATCTTGTGTATATACAAGTAGTTTAAATAATGCAATTTTGTATGCTTTTTTAAAATATACCATTTATTTTTGAAGAATTACAATGGAATTGAATTATTGAGTCTCTCAATTGAAGATTCTTTGATTCTGAAAATGTAACAATCAAAATGGTCAAATTTAAAATAGATGTTGATTTATTTAGGAAGAGGGAAATTGGTAAAAGTTTGTTACGTAATTTATGCATACCTCTAAAAGGGCAACCAAAGAATTTTGTTGAACCAACAAAACATTTTATTGGGCTAACAAAAACAAGCAAATTTTTTCTAAACAAAATTTTTTTTGTCAAGAAAAGAAAATATCCTATTAAATTTATAATATATACTGCAATTTACAACAAAGTGAACGCTCACTTATTTCAAGGGCCGAAAAATTAAGCATCCAGATATTCCAATTCTGCTGGGCCCCCCACCTCTGCTAGAAGTCATGCGGTGAATTTGTCAAGTGACGTTCATTGGCTCCCCCTTCTTTGTGTTAATACACACGCTGCAAGCATGTGTACGTCCGCTTTATAATTGGTCAGCCAGTGGCGCGAGCGATAGAGTACGGGGATAGTGGTGGGGGGGAGAGCTTCGCCACTTTGAATATTCGAGTACCAAGGACTTGGAATAAGTGAGCCTTGGAATAAGTGAGAGATCACTGTAATACAAATATTTACTGGGAAATAGTTTAGAATTATTTTTTTACTTTGCAGCGATGGTGGTGGACGATCGGGAGTTTATTTAGCGATAGATGCAAATATGGAGCTGGCTGAAGAGGAAGATATGTTTGACGTTTTCGGCTATTTGAAGAAACTCAAAAAAAGCAGAAAAGGTCTCATAGAAAACCTGGTACGTTGGATAAAAAATACCTCAAAATCTTGACGAATTTGAGTCGAAATTAATTTGACTGAAACGAATAATTTAAGACCATTGAATCATATTTTTAAATTTGACATAAAAATGTTTTTTGACAGTCTAAATATTTGGCCTACATTTATACAATGGGTACCGGTAATTTTACCAAATGCATTCGTTTCCACGAGTTGAAAACTTGACAATAAATTTGTCCATTGTTCCTCGTCCGGAAATCAAGTTTCAATGATAAATTGGACGATTTATTTATTATCAAATTGTAATTTTAATTTTTAATCGGCTTTCAGTAATAAATAACTTTTACTAAAATATAATATTTTATCCTGGCAGGAAGTAAAGGCAAAGGAAAAAAAAGTTTAGTTTTCAGTTCTGAATGTTCAAAATTTAATAAATTTCGTCTTATATGAAAAAAAATTACAGCGTTTTTAATGCTAGGACTTAAAATTTCCATATTTTTAATTTTTAACGTTTTCAATTAAGAACTTTTCAATTTTTAAGATGTAGAAATAAAAACTCTCGAATTTTGATGCTTTTTGAGATCAAAAGTCAAGTTTTCACTAGTGAATATTCCAAACTAAATAAATTTCAAATATAAATCATAAAATTTACATGATTTCTAATTGTCACACTGAAAACTTGAATTGATTTTTATTTGTTATTTTTTAAATTGAAAATTTTTCAATTTTAAAGATGCAGAAATATAAATTCTCTATAATTTTCAATATCAAAAGTCAAGTTTTCAGCGATGCTTTCAAATAAAAATAAAATAAAATATAAATCTTAAAAGTTACAAAATTTACAGATGGAGAAATAAAAATTCTCGATGATTTTCAAATTCAAAAGTTAATTTCTCAATCTTGAATCTTCCAAATTGTAGAAATTTCATATGTAATTCATTAAAAATAAAATATTTTGTAATCATAATACTTAAAATATGCAAAATTATAACTGTTAATTTTGAAAATTTAAAACTTTTTAATTTTAAAGATGGAAAAATAAAGGTTTTTCAATTTTGATAATCTTAAAGATTAAATGTCCAGTTTTTAATCTTAAATTTATCAAACTGGATATATTTTTAATGCAAATTAATGAATTTACAGCATTTTTATTTAAAAAATTTAAAAACTGCATCCTTTTTATTTTAAATTGGCCAAATTAACAAATTTTCAATTTAAAGATGAAGAAAGAAAAATTCGTAAATTTGGATG
Organism: Belonocnema kinseyi; assembly: GCF_010883055.1. Taxonomy (NCBI): domain Eukaryota; kingdom Metazoa; phylum Arthropoda; class Insecta; order Hymenoptera; family Cynipidae; genus Belonocnema; species Belonocnema kinseyi. Next base: position 48,616,150 of record NC_046662.1, on the reverse strand, counting down.
ATTTTTAAGATCAAAAGTTAATTTTTCAATCCTTAACCTTGAAAATTGAAGTAATTTCGAATGTAAATTATAGAAATTACAGGATTTTTAAGTGAAAACTTTCCAAATGCATTATTTTTAATTGACAAATTTCCAAATTAAAAACTTTTATATTTTAAAGATGCAGAAAAGAAAGTTCCTAAATTTGGATGATTTTCAACATTCAAGGTCAAATTTTCAATCCTGAATCTTCCAAATAAAAAAAATGTTCAAATGTAAATAATTAAAATTACAGGATTAATAATTGTTAAACTTACCACGTGCATAATTTTCAATTGCTAAATTTAAAAATTAGAAACTTTCCAATTTTAAACATGCAGAAATGAAAATTGTCGATGATTTTCAAGATCAAAAGGCAAGCTTTTGATCCGAAATCTTTGAAATTGAAAAAAAATTTAATTAAATTAAAAAATTACAGCATTTTTTATTCTAAAACTTAAACGGTGCATTGCTTGTTATCTTAAATTTTCAAAATTAAAAAAGTTTTTCAATTCAAAAGATTCATAAATAAACATTTTTAAATTTGGATGATTTTTAAGATCGAAACTTTATTCTTCAATCATGAATCTTCCAATTTAAAAAACTTTTGAAAGTGAAGTGTATTAAAATTTCAGGATTTTTGATTGTCTCACTTAAAACTTGTATAACTTTTAATGCTTATTTTTAAAAATAAATAACTTTCCAATTTTAAAGATGTAGGAATAAAAATTCTCGAATTTGGAAGATTTTCAAGATCAAACTTGACATTTTTATTTCGAAGTCTGTCCAGCTGAAGGAATTTTAAATGTAAATCATAAAAATGAGAGAATTTTAAATTTTAAAACTTCAAACTTGCAGAATTTTTAATTGAGAATTTGCTAGATTTAAAGTTCTTCAATTTTAAAGATTTCAAATTTTAAGATTTACAGTTGAAATTTTGTAAATTTTATTAATAATTAGCAATTGCTTTGAGAACACCTCTTGGATATCCCTACTACTGACAAGTTAACCAAAGCCTATATATTCTCATTTTGATTCCATATGCAAAATTTCAAAGTTAATTTAGCAAAGTTTTACTCCTGACATGTGGCCGCACTATCACACTGTTTTTTGATTATTTAATTTTAAAGATTTATATCTAAAAATTCTTGAATTTTACAGATTTTAATTTTAAAATACTTATATCTTGAACATTTGCAGTTTTTAACAGATTTTTAGATTATGTAATTTAATTTTGAAGATTAAAAATTGAAATTCATTGATTTGTTGTTGATTTGTTTTTTGAAAATTCTTATAGTTTTTTATATTTGTAACCATTTACTGTTTTTGCGAAGTGACTGAAGCTGTAATTCCTTTCTTTTTTAAGGTACTTCCCCAATACTGCTTCTAATTTCAAATAATCCTACAATAAGATAAAAATTAGTGTCATGTCGTTCTAACACGATAAGAATTTTATAATCTAATTCTAATTAAAGAATTTCCATTTAATGAAACAGATTATAATGAAAATTATTATACAGGGTGGACACGCTGGGGCTTACATACATGGCGAGTTGAATGCTACCCGAATTGCACAGCATCAGGGGAGAAGCCATTATACAGGGGTATTTTCATATTTCGCGCCTTTAAAGTTGCATTCGGACCGGCCACTCGGCCAAGGCCGTGCATCTTCGGATGAAGTTCATGATAGTTTCCATGGTTGCGTTCGAAACTTCAAGCGGTTATGTTCAGATTCACCTGTTTTCCCTAATCGCGTGTCAGTAAATGTAGGCAATGTTAATTTAAAGTTTACGCATGTAATATTTCATTCTCTTTAGTTAAAACATATCCTGTGTATTCATAAAATACCTTTTTTATGCAGTAAAAATAAGCGTTAAACACCATTCACTCTTCGCTCACTGGAAGCACAGAATATTATTACTATTTTATAGTATTTGTCACTCAGCCGACATTCCATAATGTTATTGGCACAGAAAAAAATGACGTTTACTTCTCAGTTCACATGTCTCACTTCATTATAAATAAACACTTTTATTATTTGTAAGTTCTATATAACATAACCTATATTGTTTTGACATTTGTATCCGTTTGAAGTTTCGAACGCAACCATGGAAACTATTGTAAACTTGATCCGAAGATGCACGGACTTGACTGAATGGCCGATCCGAATGAAACTTTGAAGGCGCGAAATATGAAAATACCCCTGTATAATGGCTTCTCCTCTGCTGTTGTGCAATTCTGGTAGCATTCAACTCGCTATGTATGTAAGCCCCAGCGTGTCCACCCTGTATATAATTCTAAAGATTACTTTCTTCCTGGTACAGGATCAGTACAAATTTATATATGACACTTTGGAAGAGTTTGTGATATGTGGCACCTCATGGTTTCCGGTCGCGGAATTGTCACAGCGACTTAGGCAAAAAAGCATAAAACATCCGATAACCAAAATGAACGAGTACCAGAGAGAGTATCAACAAATATGCAAGCAAACGCCACGCTTTACGATAGGTGACTGCGCCGGCGGACATCGCGGCGACAATCGAGAAAAAAACAGGGATGTCCTCGTGGTCCCACGTAAGTTCCATTTTCTTAAATCTCACACAGAAAAAATTATTCAAAGTCAAATATAAAAATATAATTTCATTTTCCTGCTCTCACTTTCCCTTTCCTACTTCCCTTTTACATCCCTACTACCGCCCATTGCTACCGTAGTTACCCTTCCCTTAATTTGATTCCCTTCTCCTTACTCTCCTTCTCACACCCTCACTTCCCTTTCTTCCACGTCTTCTAATTTCCCTAGTTCTCTTCTTACTTTTCTTCCATCTCTCCCTACATTTCCTCTTCTCTCAATCCTTATAGTTTCCTTTCCTTATTTCCCTTACTTCTACATCACTCTCTTCACCTATCTTTACCTACTATTTCTCTTTCTAATTCCCATACTGTCCTTTCTTTACCTTCCCAAATCATCCGCTACTTTCCTTCAATTCCCCTCTTTTAATTTCTCTACTGTCCCTCCTCTCAATTTCAGTGAACATACGCCCTGAGTTCCCCTTTACTTCCTCTACTTCCTTTCAATCATTTTCATTTTTTCCCCTGCACTCACCACTATTTTGCTTATCTACTTCCTCTACCTCCTTTTACTCATTTCTATCTTTCCCTAATATTCCTGCTAGCATCTTGTCTCGATTTCAATACTTCCCCTACTTCACTTCTTCTGGTAAATCCAACTTCTCATCCCCCTCCTTGCTCGTCTACTTCCTCTCCTTACTTATCTGCTTTCTCTCTTTACTCCACAAATTCCTCCGCTTAATCCTTTCCTTTTTTTTCTTATTTCTCTACTTTTTCTCCTTACTCCTCTACTTTCTGTTCTTAATTCTCTAATCCCTCTCCTCTAAATCCTCTTACTTACACTCCATAGCGTTCCCGTCACATTATCTACTTTCTTCCTAGGGCTTCACCTTATCTTTCTCCACTCATTCAATATTCTCTCACCTTGTCTGAATTACCCTCCCTACACTTCTCTTGCTTCCCATCCTTTACTTTCCCTACTACCCCTGGCCTTACTTATCATTTTCTCTACTACCTCTCCTCCCACTTCATCTCACTTCACATACTTCCCCTAATTCACATATCCAACGGTTCTCCACTTTTCCTCACTTCTCTTACTTCCCTGACATGACTTCTAATTCTTCTTATACACTTCCACTGTCAGTCACTTGCCTTCACTTCTGCTCAACTCACTTGTCCAAATTCATTTCTCCACACGTCGGCTCCTCGCATATAGCCTCTTGTCACTTATCCTAATTTCCTTTTCTTACTTCCGCTCTACTTATTTTGTATTAATTCCCCTTTCCACACTGCCCATTCCTTCATTGGTCGTATCTCAGTTCCCCTCACTTTGATAATTCTTACTCATTTACTTCCCCTTCTAATAATTCCCCTACACATACCTCTTCATTTTTCTCTTAAATCACCCCTCCCTTCGCTTACTCTCCTTATATCACTTTCTCTTTGCTAACTCTCCCTCCACTCACTTCTTATCAGTTGCCTTCCTTACACTAACAATCCCCTCTCTTCTCCTACTAATTTTCGATCACTTCTTCTAGTTCCCTGATATCACTGCCCCTTTTTTTCTTCACTCCTCCTTCACTCACTTCATCCTAATTTCCTTTTTCACACCTCCTATCTCCTCACTTCTCCTACTTTTCTTCTTTTATTACCCCTACATTCCCTCCATTCTCATATCCTTTCTTCCCCTACTATCCATTCTCTCGCTGCACATGATTCCTAAACTTCAAATTCATAATCATCTCCAACTTTTCCTACTCTCCCTAATTTCTCCACTTCTTCTTTCCTTACTCCTTTACTACCACTCCTCTCCATTCGCCTACCGATACATCTTTAATTTTCACATCACTTTCCCCTAAATTATCCTATTTCCTCCTCCAATCACTAACCTTTTACTTTTTTCTGTGCATTCAAGGACCTCAAAAATGGTCGAAACACTTGATTTAACTATCTTCTCTCTTTACAGCTGACAACTTCCGACCATATCTCACAAGTTTCCAGGGAAATAGTTATACGGACTACATAAATGCTGTCTTCGTTGACGTAAGTAATCTTGAACTGAATAAAAGAAGATAAGAATTATGACTCATAAAACTAAATGCAGACTTCGCAGTTCAAACGATCTTAAAAACAAAAAGAATGGGGTGATTTTTCACGAAAATAGGGGAATAAAAGGATAATAAGTTCTTTTTTATCAAATTAATACAAAAATTATATTAAATCTAATATGAAATTCTTTGACTTCGTAAGATTTCAATTTCGAATATATTGCATTTAAGAAATAATAGTTTAATTTTTTAACAAAAAAAAGTTTTTCTACCAAAGTCGAATTTCTGTACAAAAACGTTGACTTTGAAATCCGAAAAGATGAATTTTCTACTCCGAAAATAATTTTCAACCAAGAAAGATGAATCTTCAGGCAAACGGATGAATTTTTTTTAAAGGTACTTTTGGTTCACAAGCAAGTTGATTTTTCAACAAAAGATGACGAATTCTTAACATAAAATTTCCTTTTAAATCAATAAAGATTACTCTTTTATTAAAAATGATGAATTTTCAGAACAAAGAATATTAATTCTTCACTGAAAATATAATATTTGATATTTCAGGGAAAAATGAATTTCATTTTCAATTAAAAAACAGTCGGATTCAACAAAAAAAACGAATTTTTGTAACAAAATATATAAATTTTTAAACCAACAGCTGAATTTTCGGTTAATAAATTAGTTTTCACAAAAAATGGTTGAAAAAGTAGATCAAATTTTTACCAATAAATATCATTTCCAACCATAAAAAGACATATTTTCAACAAAATGCTTAAATTTTCATTTACCAAAATTTATTTTCAAATGAAAAAAAAACGAATTTTGAAAAAAATAATTAAATTTTAAATAAAAGAGATGAATCTTCAACAAAAAAATTAATTTTTAGCAAAGCAGTTCAACGTTTAACCAAGTCATTTTTTTAAGCTAGCAATATAAATTCTTAATGAAAATTTAATTATTTATAGTTTCACTAAAGAACAGCATGATTTTAAATCAAAAACTGTTAAATTTAACACAATACAACGAATCTTTAACACAATTTTGGAATTTACAACCCAAAAAGATTCTCTACTAAAAGAGATGAATTTTCGACAGAAATGTTGAAATTTTGATCTAAAAAGTCGAATATTTTAGAAAACCGTTTACTTTGAAACTTGATTTAAAAAAATATTAATTTTGTACCTAAGTGTTAAACTTTTTAGCATAAAAGATGCATTTTCAACGAAGCAGTTGTATTTTTAAGCAAGTAGTTGAATTTTGAGGTCAAAAAGACGAATTTTTTAAAAACATTCAAAGTTTAAACAATATATTCGTTTGAACTTTTTAACCAATAATTATGACTTTTTTATTAATAATAAATCTAATATCCAAAAAGAGATGAAACTTTAACCAATATCATTCGCATTTTCAACCAAATAGACGAATTGCCAAAAAATATGATTTTCCTACCAAAAAGATGAATTTCAAATTTAAAGGACGGATTTTCTATCCAAAATGTCAAATGTTTATCAAAGTCTATAAACAAAGTTTTCGAGCCTGCTAAGATGTTTATTAAATCTATCAAACATCCCTCGGCTAGACATTCCCACACCTGCCCACCCTCCTTTCCACTACTTCCCCAATTTTCTTCTCATCTACTCCCCCCTCTCCTCACTTCTCCTACTTAATTTTTAATTCACTATCACTTCTTCTACTTCACCATTGATTTTCCGTGAGTTCCCCTCCCTTCCCCTAGTACCCTTCCTATCACATGCCCCACTCACTCGCTCATCCATTCTACTACTTCTAATTCTTCCTCGTTTTCTTTTTGTTTTTCTTCTTCTTTTCCTTCTCATTTTTCCGTCACTTTACTTGCTTCATCTTTCTATATTTCCCTTCTCATTCCCTACTTTCCCGTCCCTCATTTCCCCTCACTTCCCCTTCCCCAATTTCCTTTTACTTTCGCTTCTACCACATTCTTCACTTCTCTTACTTCTCGTTTCTTCCATGAACTGCCCTTTCCTCTATTTGGCTCACATTCCCTATTTTCCCTTCATCATTTCAACTCACTTCCTCTAGTACTCCCGAACGCTTCCGCCACTCCATCCCTCATCATTCCTACCTCTTCTACTTCTTCTTTCCTTCTTAATTTTCTCCTTACTTATTCTACTTCCCGTCTCTTTATCTCCTCTCTCATTCCCTACTTCCCCAAATCTCATTTCTTCTCACTCCTCCTTCCCTAATTTCCTCTCATTACCCCTTCTACCACACTCTTTATTTCTCCTACTTCCCGTTTCTTCCATAAATTCCCCTTTCCCTTTTTGTCTTACCTTCCTTTTTTCTCTCCCAACATTTCTCCTCTCTTCCTCTATTACCCCTTCGATCGTTTCCCTCACACCATCCCTCCTCCTTCCTACTCCTCCTACTTCTTATTTTCTTCTTCATTTTCTTCTCACGTCTTCTACTTCCTGTGAGTTCCCTTTCCCTAACTTTCTTTCACTACACCTCTTACCACACTTCTTATCTCCCCTACTTCTCATTTCTTCAATTAATGCTTCATTCCCCTTTTCGTATCACCTTCAATGCCTACTTCCCTACCTCCACTCTCATCGTTTTCTCTCATCTTTCCTTTTTGAAAAAAGTGCGTTGAATGGACTGATGAATGGACGGACACTTGACTGAAACTATAAGGGTTTCTACCTAGGACTACGAAACCCTAATAAGATGACTTTTTAACAAAAAAGATGAATTTTCAAACAACTAATTTAATTTCAAAGCATACAGTAGAATTTATAACCAAAAGGGATGAATTTTCAACCAAAAATATAAGAATAGACTTTTTAACCAAAAATAGTTATTTCTTATGACATGCATGATTTCAGTTATTTTCGACGCCTATGAAGTGGGGCTAAATCTCTACTTTTTACTCCCTAGGAAAGAAAAATTACTTTTTTACTCTCTAGGGAATAATAAGCACTTTTTAATCTCTACCGAATGAAAAGTAACGTTGGAGGTGAATAATGAAAATTATAAATTTACAGGCTTGTATATCACAATTATGAGATTATAGACCTTTTTAAGTTACATTTTGCGTAATTTATCTTTAGTTAAGATAAATTATCTATAATATTATCGTAAATTACCGAAAAGTTTAATAAATTTTCGGAAATTTGTTGAAATTTTTAACAGTGAATTTTTGGTAATTTATGGTACGTTACTATATTTACCTGTAAAATAACCATAAATAACCGAAAATTTAAATAACTTTCCTGAATTTCCATCATTTTATTTACATTTTTTAATCGAATTTTAGGCAAATTATAATAATTTATCATAATTTATCTCTAAAATTACCATAAGTTTCCAAAAGTATCAGGCGATTTTGTTATTGAATTTTCGATAATTTGGAGGAAGTTAACATAATTTTCATTCTTCTTAATTCAAAATCTAATATGGACTGAAATAATGCATGATCAAGAACATATTAGTGAAAACATTAATACTATTACGAATGTATTTTAGCTGATGTGGAAAATTGATTTTGGACCTGGCATAATATAAAATTTTTAAAAAAAATTTCTCAGAATTATAGTCCGCCATGTCCATAAAATATTTATAAATGAACTATTTTCGTTTAAATATTTACTTTTAAGGTTAAATATATTTTTGAACATTGTTATTTTTCAAATTGAACTTAGGTTATCAATATAAAATGTGAACTACGAAGTTGACATTTTTTCACTTATAGCACTGCAAAAAAGGAGATGGCGTAATATAATTCTCACTTTTAATTAACGTCACTATTTCAATTAATAATTGTAACAGCTGATGAAATAAATTTCAGGAAAAAATTTATTAAAGAACAAAGTTTAACCCTTACCGACCCTAAAAATAATAATAGTTCAAAAATTTCAAAATGTCTGAGAGCATCCATTTTTTATCAAAAAAAGAAACTAGCAGACTCGTCCACGCGTTGCTGTGGCTCAGTTATAATAGTTTGAATTATTATACTAAACTATTCAACAAATAAAACATGGCGCCATACATTTGTTGTTTACCCAACCTAGATAATGTGAAATGTTGAAGTGTTGGTCAATAAACTAACTTACACCATCATCTGTTAGAAACTTATGAAACCTACGGATAAAAACATTTAATTTGCTATAAAAAAATATTGATATAATTAATCGAGATAAAAAGTATCCTATCCTTTAAGTTGGACCAAATTACAGACAGTATACAAAATTTCATCAAGATCGGCAAAGTATTTTCAGAGTTTAGTGGCGACAAACATCGTGAAACGAGATTTATATATATATATATATATATATATTATGCGGCAAGGGGGAGAGGCACTTTTTGCGACTTGTGTACGTCTTCAGTACTCGTCGGAAAAGCTTCTTCGCTCTAGGAGCCTGATATACTATTTTCTTATTGAGTTTTATTCAGCTCGCATCCAAACAAAAAAACGATAAAAAAGGGAAAGTATATTTAAACCAAGGGAAAAATAAATTTGCTTAGAAAAGATGCAAAGACGGGAAAAGGGGAAAGAGTAATTATGAAGTCTGAAAACGATTCTTCTGTCCCTTTTGGACCAAATTTCCAAAAAATTTAATTTGTATTTCAGGGTTATACAAAGCCTAGGGAATATATCGTAACAGAGTGGCCACTTCGACACACATGTGGTGAATTCTGGTCATTGGTTTACGATTACGAATGTGCGGCAGTCGTAGTTTTGTGTGTACCACCTCCAGCATCAACCAGTTTTCCTTCATTCTGGCCAGAGACTAAGCATTCCAAAAAGTATGGACCAGTCTTCACGATAGACCACATAAGTCATAATCATTACACCAATATCAAGACCTGGGTAAGTTCATCCGAGAATAAAATCAAAAAGTTAATTTTACAATTTCTTTACTAATTTTTTATAATTTTTTAATTAAATATAAAATCAATATTATTTTATCAGAATCGATATCATTTTACCAAAGAATCTGGTTTCCAAATTTTAAATTTGGAAAAGGTTTATAGGAAAACTAGAGTTTCAATCTGTCGGATGTCCACTAAAATAAATAATATTTGTATACTTTAAAATGGATATTATTTTTATCTTTATAAGAATTCAATTTTAAAAATAAATTCCTTCCTTGTAAAATCCCATGCTTGTCTTTGAAAAATTTTCTTGTAAATGTAAAAATGATCTTACTCATTATTATGAGGCTAAAAAGGTCAAGGCCTTTAATTTAAGCCACTCCCAAAAAATTTGGATTAATTTAAACACTGCTAACAAATATTATTGTGAAAACGAAATTTCTTCATTTTTCTGATTTTTTAGCCGCTGAAAACAAACAAAAAACATCACTATAAGATAGAAAATTTTATTTGTTTACCAAAATCTACATGTCCAAGACTTTCAATTTTAGCCATCTTCGAAGGCAATTGAACTAAAAGAAAATATTCCATCATAATAATTTAAAAAAAGAATTTTTCTTGATTTTCTTATTTTTCAATGTTCGATAACAAATTAATGTTATTGTAGCATGGTTAATTTATTTTTCAATACATCGTCTGAAAAATAAAATTTCCTTTCTTTTTTAATTTTTTACCAACTAATTACAAAAAAGCAATACTATCTAGAAGAAAATATTCAAGCACTGTGGTCTAAAAAAAATGTCCTCATTCTTTCAATTTTTATATAACAAAAAAACATCGGGATAAAATTGTAATTTTTATTTTTGTATGCGCATCTACATGCTAATACTATAATCTTGAGTCATCCCTGAAAGAAATTAGACTAACAAAAAAGCTTCTAGTATAGTCGTCTGAAAAATAAAATTTCCTTATTTTTTAATTTTTTATCACAAAAAAAATGTCAGGATGGCATAGAAAATTCTATTTTTGTAAAAGCATCGAAATACCGAAACTATAAATTTGAGCCATCCCTAAAGGAAATTGTACTAACAAAAAAATTTCAGTGTAGTTGTCTAAAAAAACGGCCTTTCATAATTTTTCAATTCTTTATAATAAAAAACATCAGGATGACATATGAAATTTAATTTTAATACGTGCATATACATACCAATGTCACAATTTTGAGCCATCCCTGAAATAAATTTGGCAAAAAAATATCTTCTAGTACAGTCATCTAAAAAACGGAATTTCCTTATTTCTCAATTTTTTATACAAAAAAACATCAGGATGTCGTGGCAAATTTTATTTCTGTATGCGCATCTACATGCCAATGTCAAAATTTTGTGCCATCCCCGAAATAAATTCAACAAAAAGAAAGGCTTCCATTATAGTGATCTAAGAAATGAAAGTTCCTCACTTTTCAATTTTTTTATACAAAAAAAACATCAGGATGACATGGAAAATTTTATTCCTAATGCGCATCTACATGCTAATGTCACAATTTTGTGCCACCCCCGAAATAAATTCCACCAACAGAAAAGCTTCCAATATAGTCATATAAGAAACGAAATTTTCTCATTTTTCAATTTTTTAATACAAAAAAACATCAGGATGACATAGAAAATTTTACTTTTGTATGCGCCATCTTTTCTTCTTAAGAAAAAATTAGATAATTTTTAGGTTATGGTAAACCCTTTACAAAAGAGTATTTAAAAACGGGTTTAAAATTAAAAATTATTGCTGCTTATTTTTTCTAAATTCAGATCTTGGCAGAATCCGAAAAAAAATCGACAACGTTTTATCAAAAATTCGTTCGTATTCTATGGAAATTCACCTTTAAAATAATTCCAGCACAACAATTTTATTTATTTTTTCATGAAAATTATGAAAAAATGTATAAGAAAGTTTAATTGTACTATTAAGTTATTATTCCTAATTTATTAAATATTTTCCTTACTTCATTATTGCCCCTAAAATTGTTTAAAAAATGTTCATTTTGAAATATTCGTTTTTCAAAGTAATGGTCATACCAATCGAAAGATGCAAAAAGTATAAACAAGTTTAAAAAAACTTGGAAGAAAAAACTTTTGAATAACAATTTGGCAGAAAAATTAATTCTTTGAGGTTCACAAAAACATGAATATAATTTATTGAAAAAATAAATTTTTTTTGTCTTTTGGAATTTCGAATTTCTTATCCCTGACCGTGAAATGACCAGAAATTTTTGAGGAGGAAAAAAACTATAAAATCAGAGTTTGGCCCGATATCTTATACATTTTTAGCAGAAAAATCTATTTAATCATTTAAAAAACCATCAATTTTATATCATATAGTATAAATACAATTTTAAATAAGTTCACTTGAAATACAAATTTATATTTTTTGTGTAGAAATAACAATTTTCAAGCGACATAAAATAAAAATAATTTACCTTCCAAGTAAAAAAGTGTTTAGTTTGAAAAGAAATTTAAAATAGTTCCATTCTGAATATTTCTGAATTAAAATTGCTTCAAAATTAAATCACTTTTAACGTTGAGAAATTTATTGATTTATTACTGAATCAAGAATTCAAGAATTGAAAATTATGAAGTGGATTTGCAATTTTGACCTAAAATCTTTCAACTTTTTCGTTCATAAAAGTTTCAAATTTCGAATATTGTAATTTGACGGCATTTAATGAATCAACATTTATAATTTTTAAAGCTTTCATTTTATACGTGTACATTATTAAAAGTTTGAATTAAAACAATTGAAGACTTAATTTTAAAAGTTTAAAATTTTTAAAAAGTTAAAAGTTTTTAATTTTAATTAAACCCACAAAACGAAAAACTGTCAAGAATTTTCTTCTTCTACTGAATATCTTTTGGAATGACTTTAAAACCATTAAAAACTTTTAAATCATTGCAAATCCCTTAAAAATAAAATTAATTAAATTTGCTCCCTAAGTTCTCTAGAAATCTGTTGAACTCTCTTAAAATTTCTAAACTCCTCAAAAACATTTGGCATAATTATTGGCCTTATAAAATTCTTTAAATTTAGTTAAATTCTTTCATTTTTTTAAATAACTTAAAATCGTTTAAATGATTCTAAATTTTACAAAATTTACTTCATACCCCTTGAAATGAATAAAAACCGTAGAAATTTCTTTGAAGTAAAATTTAATTTATTTCCTAAAGTTCTCTAGAAATCTTAAAAATGTATTAGTATAAGTATAAATTAGTTGAAATTCCTTTTAATATAAATTAAATAACGCATTCATTAAAGTTCTTTTAAATAAAGAAATGCGTTAAAATCCCTAGAAATCTTAAAAATCCTATGAAATCTTTTCTCTGCAAATTGTAAAAATTCATTAAAATAAGTGGAAATCATTTCAGATTCCTTTAATATTTAAATTAAATTAAAATTTTCTATCAAGGTTTTCTATAAAAACAGTTCAAATACCTTTGAAAGTTTTTGAAATCTTTAAATTCGCCAGAAATCATGTGAAATTTTTTTTTTTTTTTAATTCGCGAGAAAACCCTTTAAATCTTTTGAAATGCCACAAAATTGTTCGAAATCTTCTGAAATTTTTTTCATCTCTTAAAATTATTTAAACATTATGTTTCTTATAATGATTTTCTACACTGTAAGCGAAATTGAAAGTATTCATTTAAAGAAAGTGAAAGTCTTTATAAACGTTCTAAAGTATTTGAAATCTTTGGATCCGCTAGGAATCCCGTGAAAAATAATGTTTTTTTTTTAATTCTTTAGAAAACTCCTTAAATCTTTGCAAATGCTAGGAAATTATTTAAAATTCCTTTAAATTTTTTTAATCTCTTGACATCCTTTTGAATGTCTTAAAATTCCCTGAAATGATTGCAAATCTTTGGAACCTTTAATTATATCTAGAATTTTTTTCTAGAATCTTGAAAAAAACTATATCAAATCAATAATTTCGTATAATATTTTTTCGTAAGGGGGAATTACGAGATTTAAAAAAAGTTCAAATTCTTAGAAACCTTTAAAAGCCCTCAAAATCTTTAAATCCGCTAGGAATCCCGTGAAATATAATTTAATTTTTTTTAATTCTTTAGAAAACACCTTAAATTTTTGCAAATGCTAGGAAATTATTTTAAATTCCCTTGAATTTTTTTAATCCCTTGACATCCTTTTGAATGTCTTAAAGTTCCCTGAAATGATTGGAAATCTTTGGAACCTTTAATTTTATCCACATTGAAACATTATGTTTTTATAATAATTTTCTAGAATCTTGAAAAAAACTATATCAAATCAATAATTTCGTATAATATTTTTTCGTAAGGGGGAATTACGAGATTTAAAAAAAGTTCAAGTTCTTAGAAACCTTTAAAAGCCCTCAAAATCTTTAAATCCGCTAGGAATCCCGTGAAATATAATTTAATTTTTTTTATTTCTTTAGAAAACTCCTTAAATCTTTGCAAACGCTAGGAAATTATTTTAAATTCCCTTAAATTTTTTTAATTTCTTGACATCCTTTTGAATGTTTTAAAATTCCCTGAAATCATTGGAAATCTTTGGAACGTTTACATTTATTCATATGTATACATTCTGTTTGTATTATAATTTTCTATACTTCTAAAGTTCTTAAAATCTTTGGATTCGCAAGAATTTCCGTTAAATTTAATTTTAGTTAATTTTGTTTTAATTTTCTAGAAAACTATTTAAATCTTGAAAATCCTACAAAATTGTTGAAAATGCCTTGAAATTTTTTTAATATCTTGAAATCCTTTTGAATTTCTTAAAATTCCCGAAAATCATTGGAAATCTTTGCAAGCTTTAATTTTATCCACATTTGAACATTATGTTTTTATCATGATTTTCTACACTGATTTTTTTAAAATCGTGAAAAAATCATAAGAAATTAATAATTTTGTATAATATTTTTTTGTAAGGGGGGATTATGATATTTAAAAAAGTTCAAATCCTTAGAAACCTCTGAAATCCGTTGCCATCTTTGGATTCTCTAGGAATCTCGTGAAATTGAATTCAATTTTTTTTTAATTCTCCAGAAAACTCCTTATATCTTTGGAAATCCTACAAAATTGTTCAAAATTTCGTGACATTTTTTAATCTCTTGAAATCCTTTGAAATCCCTTTGAAATGCCCGAAAATCTTTGGAATTCTTTCGAAATTATTGAAATCCTTGATTCCCTAAGACAGTAGAGTTAAGAAGCTATTAATTTAGCTTAGCTAAAAATCTGTTTCTGTCTTATTTTATTCTTCATTAGTATACTCTCTTCCCTGAGAGTTTATCTCTCGGGGAATAGAGTATCAAATGCGCATCGTCCACCAGATTGCAGGAGTAATTCCTCCTCGGATTTTCAACTAATTCCCGGATTTTCCGGGTCGTTAGACACCCTGTAAATGATCTCAATCTTATTTAGAAAGCAGTAGTGGGGATTAAACAAAAAAGTTTTCGATTGCAGAAATTCAGGATAAACAAGAAAATCGTTTCCTTGACGGAATTGATGGCAGGCGTAAAAGCTCCTCCAAAGACTGTGAAGGTTTTTCAACTGACTTGTTGGCCAATGGGACACAAGGTTCCAACATCCACGAATAGTCTGGTAGAACTGATGAATATGGTGGAAAACTGGAGGCAAAGGACGGATTATGGACCAGTTGCAGTTGTTTCTCCAGATGGCAGAAGTCGTGTTGGGGTTTATTGCGCCGCCAATGCCTGCATCGAACAAGTTATTCAACATGGTGAGGTCGACATTTTTCAAGCAGTAAAGACTGTTCGCAGACATAGACCTCAACTCGTTGAAAACATGGTAAGTAAATTTAGAGTCGACTTTTTATTTTTATAATTAAATTTTTTCCTGAAAAAAAGATCTTCTCCTTCGCTCCGCTGGGAATCGAATCCCAGAACTTCCGATTGCCGCTCAATGCAGCCAAATTCATTAAAACCAAAAAATCGAAGAAACCATTTTCTCGGAATTAATCGGATTTATGCGAAATTACACAGAATTAGTAGAAACAATTGTCTGGAATGATGCCCAGCAGTATCAGATATTTAAAAAATTGTTTAAACATTTTTTTAGGCAAATTAATCAACAAAAGTTAGATTTTGACTAAAAATTATATATAGATACTTCAGAGGTGTGTTTTTAAGCGAAAATTTGAAGAACAAAAAATTTCGATATGACTTATAAAAAAATAGAGACCATTTGTTAATTATTTAAACAAGTTTTATAAACAAATGAATAAGTTCGTCGTTTTCAAAAAGATTTTTTTCGTTTTTTAACAGAAGGGAAATAAATATCTTGCTTATAGCTTTTTTTGTGTGATTCTTTGATTTCAGATCATTAGTATTATTTGTTTAGACAAAGTTAATTAACAAATGCGTTATATTATTATTTTTAGTCCAAGGAATTCGTTGTTTTTTTCATCAACTTGAAACATATTAAAAATACCTCTAGATATAATACTTGGTTATAACAAAATAATTTCTGTTTGTTTAAATAAAAAAAAAATTGATTTTTTTGAAATCGAATAAAAAGGGCTTAAGAGTAATTTGTTTAAAAATTATGAATTGTTGTCTAATAGCAAAATATCTCATTGGTGGCATATTGGTAATACACATTGAATTGATTGTGTTAAAGAAACTGAATTTGTCTACTAAAACCTAGCCAAAGTATGAATTTATTTATTATATTTTTTATCAACAATTACTAATTTTTTAGTAATCATAAAAAATAACTGAGAGAGCTATTATCAAGACTTTAGGGATTTATTTCTCTAAAAAACAAAATCTATACATTGAAAAATGGCAAAGCAATGAATTTGTTTATGTAGTTTGTGTAAACAAATAGAAAGTATTTTTTATGACCAAGTATCAT
Source organism: Belonocnema kinseyi (assembly GCF_010883055.1). Lineage (NCBI taxonomy): Eukaryota > Metazoa > Arthropoda > Insecta > Hymenoptera > Cynipidae > Belonocnema > Belonocnema kinseyi. Next base: position 48,599,772 of record NC_046662.1, on the reverse strand, counting down.
ATCAAGAGGTATTTTTAACATATCTAAAGTTGATTTAAAGAAACGAATTCCTTTCACTAAAAAATGACAATATAACGCATTCGTTAATTAAATTTGTTTAAACAAATAATACAAATGATCTGAAATCAAAGAATCACACAAAAAAGCTATAAGCAAGATATTTATTTCCCTTCGGTTAAAAAACAAAAAAATCTTTTTGAAAATGTCTAATTTTTGCATTTGTTTAAATAATTAAAAAATGGTTTCTTTTTTTTATAATTCATTTTTTAATTTTTCAGATTTCCACTTTAAAAGACACATCTGAAGTAGCCATATATCATTTTTACTGAAAATCTAACTTTTCTCGATTAATTTGTTTATAAAAATTTTAAACAATTTTTTAAATATATAATTCTGCTGTACATCATTAAAGAGAAGTTTCTCCATTAATTCTGTTTACTTTCACATAAATTGGACAAATTCCCCTAAAATGTCATCTTCGAATTTTTTTATGAAGTTACAATCTTAAATAAACAAAAATTAAGCAAGTTATTATTATGCCTCAAAATCTTTCATAGAAATTTCATAAATATTAATTTAAAATATTGACTTTAATTTTTATGACAATTTTTTTGGTGGCATTTTGGTACCCTTCCTATTTTTAAATACAAAATATAAACTTAATTTTATGTAGCCGTCAATTTATACGGCAGGGGCCGTACATAAACTCTTTTCCCCTTATTTTAACGCATTTTTATTTTTTCCCATGTTTTCAGGAAAATATCGCCTTTTTGCATTTTTTCACTTCAATGTGAATTGATTTAATTGAAACCAATTAAAAAAATCCATCTGATTTTGATTGAAATTTTATTTTTTCGGTTGAAAAGTCTACTATTATTTTTTTGTTTAATTCCAAATTGACATTGTTTGAAAATTAATTTATCTTTTTTTGTAGAAAATTAATTTTCTTAGTAAAAAAATGATTTTTTTATTTGAATTTTCTACTCTCCTTATGAAATAGATGAATTCTGAATCCATAAAGACGAATTTTCAACAAAAGAGTTGAGATTCCTATCAGAAAAAATGACAAAAATAGTTGAATTTTCCAAAAATACACAAATCCTTAATCATATAGACGAATTTAGAACAATGAAGTATAATTTTAAACCCGAAAGTATGATTTTTAAAAAAATAATTTAGTTTAAATAGAATTGAGATAAATTTTCAAAAAGAAATTTAATATTTGATCAAGAAAGTTAAATTTTCATCTTAATAATTGAAGTTTTAACTGAAAAAAAATTTTCAACTAAAAATATGATCACAATCAACAAAACAACTAATTTTAAACAAAGTATTTAAATTTGCAAACAAATACGTGCATCTTAAAAAAAAAAGGATTTTTAAAAGAGTGTAGTTCAACTTTAATCCCAAAAAATGAATGTCTAATCAAAATTTTTAATTTCAACCAAAAGGATTAATTTTCCACCAAGAAGGTTAATTTGCTACAAAAAAAAAAGAATTTTCAACCGATTTTGTTAAATTTCGAAGCCGAAAAGACAAGTTAGCTACAAAACAGTTGAATTTTCTTCCTGAAACTAAATTTAAGAAAGTTCATTTTCTAACAAATAGTTAAATTTTTAAATAAATTAGTTAATTTTCTATCAAATTTTTTCAAGCCCACAAGAAGAATTTTCTACGAAACAATTGAATTTTCAATCCAAAAATATGATTTTCAAACAAAAAAGTTATTTAAAACCAAACAGTTAAATTTTTTATTAAAATTATAAATTTCTAACGAACAAAAAATGTATTTTCTGGAAAAGTATAAGATAAGTTCTCAATAAAAATGGAAATAATTTAGATCTTAACGAAATTTTTAACCGAAGTGTTGAATTTTTAACCGAAAGGATGATTTTTTAACCAAGAAGATTAATTTTTTACCAAAAAGTAAAAATTATCAACCAAATACAGAAATCTTCAATCAAGTGGTTGAATTTCCAATAAAAAATTTTATCTAAATTATTTAATTTTTTAAGATTAATATTCTAAAAGACGAATTTTAAACCGTTTTTTTCATTTCAAAGCCAAAAATGCGAGTTAGCTACAAAGCAGTTGAATTTTCATTGAGAAAATAGGATTGAAAAAATTTCATTTTCCAACATATAGTACAATTATTAAATAAATAGTTTAATTTGTAACCAAGTATTTGAATTTCTGACCAATTCGTTAATTTTTTAAGCAAAAATATGAATTTTTAACTACATAATTGAATTTTCTAACAAATTGTTTTAATCCAAATACAAACTTTAACCAAAGAAACAGTTAAATTTTCAACGCGAAAATATGAATTTCAAAACAAAAATCTTCCACAAAAAAAATTTAGCAAAAGATTTTGACATTAAACCAAATAGTTGAATATTTAACCAAAAATATCATTTTTTAACCAACAAGATTAATTCCCTACCAAAAAGATGAATTTTGAATTAGAATGTTGAATCTTTAAAAAAATTCATCAAAAGATTTCGTTAGCCAAGGGAATAGTTTAATTTTTAACTAAAAAGATAATTTTTTAACCAAGAAGATTAGTTCTTACCAGAAATGATAAATTATCAAAAAAAATACAGAAATTTGTAATCAAATAGATGAATGTTCAATAAAATAAAATTAACCAAAGAGTTGGATTTTTAACTAAAAAAGATAGATTTTCTACCAAAACTGTCGTAAATAATTTTTTAACATTTAAACAAAATACAGTTAAACTCTGATACTGACCTGATATTTTAACTTCTGTTTTTCTTCAGTAATTAAATTTTGTCTTTTAATTATTCAGTTTACTTTTTTAAATGTAAATTTAAAATATAAACAATTATTTTTGAAGATGTCTTTTGTTTTATTATCATATTGAAAAAAGTTTGCTTTTTATTCCTTATTTTATCAGATGAATAATCTTAGGAATGTTTATTTAAAAAAGGCTGAAAAAGAGGTTCATCTTAAGGAAATATTTTTGTCGAGATGGATCTGTAACGTCCGAGAGATTTTTAAAGATTTTCTTTTTGACCTCACACCCTCTTTATTTTTATTATACCTCGCGAGGAGAGACTAGAGGTATTTGATCTCA
>NC_046662.1:48590877-48596575 GCF_010883055.1 Belonocnema kinseyi | reverse complement strand
ATCCGGAATGAATACCCTAGCCGAAACCTTTTGAGATAGCTCTCCTATTTTCGGGAGTCTATGTGCCTTAACACTCTTAATTTTAAGAAGTTTACAGCAGAGGTTCGAACAAACAAGCAACATCGACACCAGCATTTGTTTGCCAGATTGAAAATTGGCAGTCCCTTGAGACGGTCTCTGTCATAACCGAGCACTAATCCGGGCCTTCATTTATTATAGCGATAAAGGGATTGAAACAAGCTGCAACCCTGGACCAGCTAAAATTTCCAATTTCGAAAATAACCGTCAGTGACGTCACCTCTCTACACCCCCTCGGACCCGTTGAACCTCTGACTGCAAATTTTCAAAGATCCCTACCCCGGCGTCTTGGGCCTTGCTGGGGGTAACTTGAGAGTGGAGGGGCAGACGCAGCCCCCGCAAGCAGGAAAGCTACCTCAAAAAATCAGTTGATCTTTCATCTTCAGCCTGACTGGACAGTTGGGTATCGGGTTGATTTCCGGGTTTCTGTTCGCGTTGGATCCTTTGGGACGTAAACGACCAAAGCCGCGAGTATTCCGCGGGGCTTAAAGACAAACACGAGGTTCTTCACGAGAAGGCTAAGATTCATTCACATTAGTTTAAAATCATTTTCCCTTGTCGATCTTTCTTTCAATTGTTTATAATAAAGGCTTGCTACTCCCAAGCATCAATTATTTAAATTTTCATTCCTCTCCTCATTTATTATTATTTCACTTAATCTTTATCTTTGTATATATAGCTTGCAAAACAAGGTGGGACCTCCCTTTAACAGAGTAATACCCACTCTCTTAAGTCTCTCAGCCGCTCGGGAGACTTAAGCGAAATAAAATAGTTTCTTTATGTTTTGCTCATGCTCCTTGCATTTAAACAATCCTACTATTATAGCCCTTCTGTACGCCCACTCAGGACGTAACAGATCCTCCCATACATTCCCCTCCCTCCCCTTATGTTGCCTCCTTGAAAAAAAGTACGACGGACGGATGGACACCTAACCGAAGCGATAAGGGTTTTAGCTCGAGGCTACGAAACCCATTATAGCATGCTCTGCTTTTGTTTGTTCACGCTTGAGTGAAACCCGCAGACCCCGCGCACCCCCTGTTACACCTACCTACGGAACGGCGTCAACTCTCAGAAATGCTATAGAAGGGAGGGCTATTGAAGGGTTTCACTGTAGTTCAATTTTGAACTTCGTAAAATTACTATGCGCAATCACCTCTCCCCCCCCCCCCCCCCCCCCAATTTGTAACGTACCTTATGGAGAGTTTGAAAGTTCAGTTTGAAGTTTGTGTTTGCATAGTAAACTATATGCTCTTGGACGCGTCCACAAGCTTTTGTTTATATTTGTGTCTCCTCCTTACCCCATCGATTCAGCAGCTGAATTCCGTTTATCCTCACCCACTCGCAAGTTTGAACTATGAACTTCAGATTGTACACTGTTTCATGAGATATGCAGTCTGAACATTCAATTCACTTCAAAATTAATATTCTCAAGAAACTTCTTCTAATATTTTTAAGTTAAATTTTTTCTGAAAAAAGATCTGTTCTCTTTGCTCCACTGGGAATCAAACCACAGATCTTCCGATTGACGCTCGAATGCTTTTCGTTAAACTATTAGAAAGATCGAAAGAAGAATCTTTCTTTAGAAATACAAGCTATCTATCGATCAAGTTAACTCTTTAAATAACAAAAAAAAATTAACGTCATTTCAGACCAGACCGAAAATAAATAGTTAAATCTTCAAATAACTAAAAATACTTAAATTATATTTTCAACTAAATGGAAAATAAATATTTAACTCTTCAAATAATAAAAAATACTTAACGTCATTTCAGACTAGATGAAAACCCAATTTTTTCATGACAAAATAACAGTTTTTTGAAAAAAGATCTACTCTCTTCTGTCCACTGGTAATCGAACCACAGAACTTCCGATTGCCGGTCGGTTGCTTTTCCATTAAGCTATTAGTGAGATCGAAAGAAGAATCTTTTTTCATTAATACACGCTATTTCAATTCAAGTGTTATATTTCTGATAGGAGTAATTTTAAAGGAATCTGTATTATCATCAGAGATAGTTACCATCAATCAGTGTAGATGTCATTCCACCGTCCTTGAAAATAGAAATCAAGACTATCGATCAAGTTAACTATTCAAATAACAGAAAATACTTAACGCTATTTCAGACTAGATCAATTTTTAGAAAGAAATTTAATTTTTGATTAAGGAAGATGAATTTTTTAACTAAATAGTTTAATTTTCAACTAAAAAATATCAGTTTTTAACCTACATCATAATCGTTAAATGTTTATTCAAAAAAATTAGTTCTTAACAAAACAGAACAAATTAAAGAATATATTAATTTTCTACCTTATTGTTGAATTTAGCTTATAAAGCACACATTTTCAACCAAAAATTAAATAATTAAATTTCCAGTTGAAAAAACTATTTATAAACCAAAAAAAAATAATTTTAAATAAAACCTTGAAAGTCTCGACCAAAGACGAAAATCTTAAAAAAAAAATTTTAAGTAGTTTAATTTTCAGTCCAAAAAAAATGAACGTGTCATTAGATAGTCAAATTTTCAACCAAAATGATGTATTTTCCACACAGAAGTATATTTATCTACCCAAAAAGAAGAATTTTCATCAAATTTTGCTCATGTGTAGTCCAAAAGACAAGTTATCTACAAAACAGTTAAATTTTCATCTCGAAAATAGGATTTAAAAATTAGTTAATTTTCTAACACATAGTTCAATATTTAAATAAATAGTTTAATTTGTAATCAAATATTTGAATTCCCTAACAAAATATTTCACTTTTTAACCCAAAATATGAATTATTTTTTCTCAATATTCAGTTAAATTAAATTTCAATAGTCCCAATAAACATCTTTTTAATAAATTTAAATTAAATTTTTTCTGGAAAAAGGTCTACTCTCTTCGCCCCATTTGGAATCGAAGTATTCGATGAGTAGTATTTGGTATCAATTTTTTAATGGAAATTTCATCTACTTGATTGAAAATTTCTGTATTTTGGTAATAATTTTTCCTTCTTAGTAAAAACTAATCTTCTTGGTTAAAAAATTATCTTCTTTAGTTCAAAATCGCACTATTTGGTTAATTTTTTTTTTATTTATCTATTTGTTTAGAAATGTCTGCATTTTGTTGTTAATTTGTCCTTCTTGGTTAAAACTAATCTCCTTGGGGAAAAAATGATCTTTTTGATTGAAAATTCAACTATTTGGTTGTATGACGAAATCTTTTGTTGAAAATTTTTTTTTAATTTCAACATTTTAATTGAAAATTCGTCTTCTGTTGTAGAAAATTAATCTACCTGGTTGAAAAATTAAACTTTTATTGACAATTGAACTATTTTGTTGAACGTTGAAATCCTTTAAAATTTTTTTTTTTTAATTCAACGTTTTAGTGCTTGGATGTAGAAATCTGTTTTGTTTGAAATTCATATTTTCGAATTAAAAATTTAACAGTTTTGTAGAAAATTCGTCTCTAGCTTGAAACAATTTAGTAGAAAATACAAATATTCAGTTAAACATTAAATTTTTTGTTGACAATTAAGATTTTTGTTTCAACATTAATGAATTTGTCAGAAAGTTCAAATGTTTGGTTACAAATGAAATTATTTATGTAAAAATTCAACGAAATTATTCGAAATTCAACAAATTTGTAGAAAAATTGTCTTTTTTAGTAGAATGTTAATCTCGGTAGAAATTTCATCGTTAAGGTTGAAAATAAATCATTTTTAGTTCCAAATTCAACTATTTGGTTAAAAAAATTTTTCAATTGAAATTTACAATAACTTTTTGGTTTGAAATTTATATTTTCAGAATAAAAATTTAACTTTTTGTAGAAAAATCGTCTCTGGCTTACAACAATTTGGTAGAAAATTCAACTATTTAGTTAAAAATTCATATTTTTGGTAGATAAATTAACAAATTTGTAATCAAATTTTTTTTATCCTATTTTCGGGATGAAAATTCAACTGTTTTGTAGCTCACTTGTCTTTTCGGCTTCGAAATTCAAAAAATTGTTTGAAAATTCGTTGTTTTTTAGTGGAAAATTATTCTTCTTCGTAGAAAATTAATCTTTTTGATTAAAGTTGAACTATTTTGTTAAATATTCATTTTTTTGGTTGAATGTTAAACTATTCTGTTAAAAGTTTTTATTTTTTAGATTCACGTATTTGATTGCAAATTTAAATATTTTGTTCAAATCTTTTCTTTTTTATTTGAAAGTTTAACTGTTTGGTTGAAAATTCATCTTTTTTTATCAAAAATTAACTTTCTCGTTGAAAATTCATCTCAATTCTATTTAATTTAAATTACTTTGTTGTAAAATCGTCTTTTTGGGTGGACAATTTATCTTCTTCATTAAAAATTCGTCTGTGTTGTTAATGATTCGCCTAATTTGTAAAAATTCAATTATTTTTCTGTTACTTTTTCTGGTCCTTTGGAATTGAAAATTCATTTATTATAGTCGAAATCATCTTATTTGTTTGGAAATTAAATTTTTGGTTTAAAATTATTTCCTTTCAAAAAAAGAATTTTTAGAATAATAGTTAAATTTTTAACCAAAGAGAAGAATTTTCAATTAAACTGATCAATCTTTAAAAAATTAAAAACAATATTTAAAAAAAGAGTTCAAAATTAAATAAAAAGTTTAATTTTTCACCAGAAAGATTCATGTTCTATAAAAAAAGTATTATTTAATTTTTAAACTAAAAATGAAACGATTTTTTAACAAAATAGTTACATTTTCAACACATGTGACACGAATTTTCTATAAAACAGTTAAATTTCCAACCCAAAAATATGATTTTTAAACAACAAATTTCATTACAACCAAAAAGTTAAATTTTTAACTAAAATGATGAACTTTGAACCAAAAAGATGATTTTTTACACAAGAAGATTAATTTTTTGCCAAAAAGGAGAATTGTCAACCAAACACCGAAATCTTTAATCAAACGGTTGATTTTCCAATTTAAAAAATAAATTTCTAGCCAAACAGTTGACTTTTTTTAAGAATAATATTCTCATACATTTTTTGAATTTCAAAGCCGAAAAATGCGATTATGCTACAAAACAGTTGAATTTTCATCCAGAAAATACTATGAAGAAAGTTCATTTTGCAATAAATAGTTAAATTTTTTAATTCATAGTTTAATTTGTAGCCAAGTAGTTAAAATTCTTGACAGATTTATTACTTTTTCACCTAAAAATATGAATTTTTTACTAAATAGTTTAATTTTCTATTAAATTGTTTCAAACCAGAGATGAATTTTTCACAAAACATATCAATTTTCAATCCGAAAATTTAACATTCAACCAAGTAGTTGAATTTTCAATGAAAAATATAATTTTTTAACCAAGAAGATTAATTTTACACAAAAAAGACGATTTTTAAATTAAAATATTGAATCTGAAGAAAATTGTCAAGAAAAATTATCAAAATTTAACTAAATACGACGGTGGATCAAATATAAACCGGAATTTTACGAATACTTTTCTTAGCGAATCGCAAGCACTCTCACAGTGTTGGTTCTTGTAATGTAGTGTATTAGAAGTGGGTAAAACGCTTGGTGAGCTGTTTGACTCAGTCAATTCGTCAGTACAGCTATGAGTGAGCAACAGGTTCCAGCGTCCGTTGCACAGCGGGTTATAATA
>NC_046662.1:48578228-48590777 GCF_010883055.1 Belonocnema kinseyi | reverse complement strand
TAGTCTGCAATGACGTTGAATATTTTCTGTTATTTGAAGTTTTAACTATTTATTTTCTATCTAGTCTGAAATGGCTTTACGTATTTTCTGTTATTTGAAAAGATACCTATATTTTCTATTTAGTCTGAAATGGCGTTAAGTATTTTCCGTTATTTGAAGTGTTATCTATTTATTCTCTATCTAGTCTGCAATGACGTTGAATATTTTCTGTTATTTGAAGTATTAAATATTTACTTTTCATCTAGTTTGAAGTAACTTCAATTATTTTCTGTTATTTGAAGAGTTATCTATTTATTCTCTGTCTAGTCTGCAATGACGTTGATTATTTTCTGTTATTTGAAGTTTTAACTATTTATTCTCTATTTAGTCTGAAATGACATTACGTAGTTTCTGTTATTTGACGAGTTAAATATTTATTTTCTATCAAGTCTAAAATGACGTTAAATATTTTCTGTTATTGGAAGTGTTAACTATTTTCTATCTAGTCACAAATGATGTTACGTATTTTCTATTATTTATAGAGTTAATTATTTTTATTCCATTTAGTCTGAAATGTCTTTATGTATTTTTGGTTATTTAAATAATTAACTACTTATTTTCTATCTAGTCTGAAATGTCCTTAAGTTTTTTCTTTTATTTGAAGAGTTGACTTGATCGATAGTGTTGATTTCTACTTTCACGTGTTGTGGAATGACATCTACACTGACTGATGGTAACTACCTCTGATGGTAATACAAATTTATTTAAAATCACTTGTATTATAAATGTAAGACCTGACTTCAGATAGCGTGTATTTCTGGAAAAAAAATATTCTTCTTTCGATCTCTCTAATAGCTTAATTGGCGGCGATAAGGAATTTAAACTTTTTTTTGCACTTTGAACTTTTTTAAATGAATGCATAATATCTGGAGAATATTGTGTCAGAATTTCAAGTTAATCATGGCAAAATTGACGGAGTAATGAGTATTTCAGTATAAAAGAATTATCAAGTTTTATTTTGAATTTTTTAGTGTGCAAAACTTTAAAGCGATTTCCTGATACTTGTTATTTTTGAAGTCCGTGTACGCCATAACTTAAAATCTACTGGACCAAGTGCTTCGAAGTGCTACGAAAAATTAAAAAATCGAAAAAAAGTTCTCCCAGGATTACCTCGAGAAACTTCTCCTTAAAGAAATGAATTTTGATTTTTTGTTTCACATGATTCTGTTTTAAGTTAGGAAGTACACCGCAAAACAAGTTTGTTCGATGCGCCTCCGAAAATTCACTGTCTCTCGCTTAATTTTAAATATTTTGCAGTGAAAATTTAGGAAAATATTGTTTGAATGTTGTATTATTATACGGAAGTTGACTGAATAAACCTATAATAGAAAAGAACCCGACCGGCAATTGGAAGTTTTAAGGTTCGATTCCCTGTGGAGCGAAGAGAGTCGATCTTTTTTCTGAAAAATTTTAATTTTATAATTTAAAAAAATAAGTTTTCCGTCTTGTTTGAAATGACCTTTCGTATTTTCTGTTATTTGAAGATTTAACTTGATCGATTTTGTATATTTCTAATATCACGGATTGTGGAATGATATCTACACTGATTGATGGTAACCATCTCTGATGATAATACAGATTCCTTTAAAATTACTCATCTTCTAATAATGTTCTTACTAGGTTTCTAGTACTTGATTCTTTTGCTTTTGTTTCAGACGGAATACAAGTACTGTTACGATCTGGTTTTACACTACGTGCTGCACTATCTGAACAAGGAAATGAACGAGAAAAAGTGAGAAAGCGAGTTGAGGGACGAGCTGTGGTTCATCGATTTTGGTCGTGGGGCAGCCTTGCCTCTGACACCAGAGGAAGCTCCTGCCGATGGGGAGGCGGTGATCCCCTGCGCTCAAGGTCGCATCGTTGTTGAATCAGCAAGACCGGCACAGCCGCATTTTGCAACATGTTCAACATACCGCAGACACATGATACATTCGAATGGAACAGCACCTGCCGGAGGAATATCCTTGCCTGGAGATCAGGGAAGGGGTGCCATCTCCAAGAAGGCGGTACCGCAGAGTCCAGCATCAAGGCCTGATGACCTAGGCGTAACGCCTTGGTACTTTGATGACTATTCAATGGACGTGCCGCCAGGACCCGGCGATCAGAGCTCGTACCCCTCGCATTATTACAACGGGAGAGAAAACATCAGGCCGGAACTCGCTTCAACAAGAAACAGCAGTATGGAGAACGATCAATCCAGACCGTCATCGACCTTGCCCAGGAAAGCTTGTATGGACATTAGAGACGCCATCGCTCTCTTGGACGAGACTTGCCCCAACCCAGAAGCCAGTCCTTCCCTCACGCCTCGAACTCCCAGAACACCCTTGACACCTTACCCTCGAAATAAACGCGCCCGATCAAAGAGCAGCGACAACTCATCAAACTACAGCAACGAACGCCTAAGTGAAAGGTCTGTCGATAACCCGAAATCTCACGAAAAGGAGAAAAAGAGACCCTTTCTGAGAAAGATCGGAATTTCCAAAACGGAGGATCGACCTTTCTTATACAAATTTACTCCAAAAATCATTGGCAAGCCCTACTTGGAAAAGATTGGTCCTAGCAGAGCAGTGGAAAAACCCTTTTTGGATCAGATCGGTTCGTCCAAGACCTTGGACAAGTTCATATTTGATACACCCAAGATAGAGCGCAAGAAGGAAAATATGGTTCCGATATTCACAACATGTCTGGAGAAACAAAAAGAGCTTGCGATGTCACGTGGAGAGACCAAGAGCTTCCCTGAAAGAAGGCGCTCTGGCAAAGCTTACTTGTCCAAGATGTACTCTTTTGAAACCGAAGACCTCGATGAATCCCTTCCTTTAAAGAATCATCGCGATCCTGTTCGTGTAGCGTCCTTGAACGATGTTCTAGATGCAGGACCCAGCAGTATGCCTCACATCGAAATTCCTTGTAGTCAAAATAACACGAAGTTGAAACCCATATCTACCAGCGCAGTGGAACTCGTTAAGTGCAGAGTGACAACGAGCGAGGAGATTGTTTCATCCACCACGTGCCTAAGTTCTCCTGCAGAAACCACGAGCTGGGAGTACTCACCCAGGCGGAAGCACTGGACCAAGATGATCTCATCGACACCGAAGATGTTGGTTCGAAGGAGGCCGGATGGTCCTGATTCCAAAGACGGCATTCGAAGCGATGATAGTACACCCAACTCCCCGACCAAGAGGACTATTTCCTCAGTTTCTCCTGAACTCCGAACCTACAAACAGGCGGAAGTTGCATTTATTAAAAGCCTTGAGTTCTCGCCCTCGAAGACGAGACGCCAAGGATCAGAGGACATACTAGACAAAAAGAATAATACACATGCCCAGATTGAGAGGTGGGGTATCTCTTCAGACAATCTCAACATTTCCAGGGAAACTGTCGCGTCATACGAACCTTCATCCTTTTCTCTAGGACCTCAAAGTGAAGCCAACTCTCTGGAATCTTCTAAACTAGCCGAGAGTGTAGGTAAAGAGACTTTCAAGCAGCTGCAAGAGAAATTCAAGTTGCAAGGAGTACCAAATGAGACCTATGCCGCCTTCAAACAGAGAACTAAAGGTCAATTCCCAACAGCGGTTGGACTTCGTAGAGTTATCGCCAGGGAAAAGATGATTTCGCCTACTTACGATATCAGCAATTCTCTAAAATCTGAAAAGATGAGAAGTGAATCTCCAAAAAGGACTTTGGTGTCTGAGAGGTGTAAGTTGTCTGAAGCTTCTGGGGCATCTGAAGAAGAGGCTGAGCCCCCTCCTGAAGATAGCTTAAGGCTCCGTGTTCGGAGAGGAACGATGAGATCGGTATTGAGGAAGCAGGATGGAGTGGATCATCTGAGTGATCAGGAATCCGATACCAACGCTTCCTTAAAACGCACAAAGGGAAAGATCCTCCATGAACCTTCTCAGGAGACTATGGACCTTCTGACTGAGTTGCGCAAGGTCAAAAGTCTTTTGAAGACTCCATCCATGGAAAAGGATTTCGATCTAGAGAAACTGAAAGACGTGACAAAGCTGCCAAAGAAGGTTTTATTAACTGACAAGGAATTCTGCCTCTCTTTTGAGAGAGAAAACAGTATTCGTATACCTTCAAAAGTGAATACAGTTGCAGTTCCTGCTGATCAGTTAGAACCAAAAACCGAAACCCAAGACATTAAGAAACAGAATCGAAAACCAGTGGCTGCTCTTTTTGAGAAAAGGTGTATGTCCCTCGACTTTGTTGATGATGAGCGACCTCCAAAACCGGAACCCAGAACGATTTCTCTAGCTTCGGGTAGAGTTCTTCTTTCCGAAACGGAAGAGGTTCTAGACTCCTCTGAACTCGCTTTGAATGGCGACTCGAAAAGCATCTATTCCGATGTCTTCAACACTCCTGACGAGCTAGAGGAAAAGGTGAACAGCATCAGCGTTTTGGAATCAGAGCCTAAACCGAAGCCCAATCATTGTCTCGAGGTGGATGTTGGGAATACTCTCGACCAAAAGGGAAGTCAAAAGAAGAAGTTGCAGCCTCAGGGTCGAACGAGTGATGCCTATGAGATTATATCGCCCAGGACAACACCCTTCAGAATGAAAAAACGTTTGGGGCGGATTTCAGTAGAAGATACGATGAAGCAGGAGAGTTTTACTTTAAACAAAACGGACTGTAAGTCGGTCATCGTACAGAAGAAAACCAAGTGCTTCCCCTTATAACGCAACGCACAAGGCGAAGGTTAGGTTACCCCAGCTTTTAAATCGTTTGTTCCGAATTATTGACTCGATCTATTGACTGATTGTCTTACAAACTTTGAGAAGACCAACTGATCGGGTCATTTCCCGGGACAAGCTTTCGGACCACTTTTCTATTTAACTAGAGTAAAGGAAGTCGAGAGATTTCGGCATAGGTTTCTAAAATAATCAATGAGTCGAGTTTCATCCATACGACGATTTTGGCAGCCGCCTGGAATTCTGAGTTAAAAATGTTATATGTGTTGACGGTGGCCGTGTGGTGGCGCCAGCTATGCAGTTGGCCTATGATCGTTGCAAATGCATGGCAAAACATTAGCATTGAATTTAATAACACAGTTAAGGCCATGTGATGAGCGTAACAGCTGATCAAGTCATCCCTAAGATCAATATTTTTTCACCCATATTGAAAAATAAAAGTTTAAATGACGCGAAAATTTTTTTCGGGAAATGTTAATACATATTAAAGGATCGTTTGTGGCCGTGCAAAGAGTTGGAAGAAGAAAAAAGTTTATTTATGCAAATAATGATTATCGACGAACACATTTAGGTTTAACAGCAGAAGTTTAACTTTCTCTGTCGGTAATCATGCAATCTGTTTTACGCACAAACCCCTGGAAGTTCGAAGTTGTCTACTCGCTGCGCAAGTGCTGATTTGACACAGCTGATACCAGACTGATACGTACGTCAGACCGAATATGTTTATTTGCATTTCAAGTGCAAACATTAGTTTTTGCATTATTGGTGCATAATGTTCATGAGTGATTTTTGTTGTTTTGTCCCACTTTGTTAAATATAAACCTCATAACTAGCCCATTGACAACATTGCAAATTGCTTGCAGGGTTTAACGACAGCACGGTCGGTATTTCTCCAAAATAGATATTAAAAAAAAACTTTTTTCACTATTCTAATTATTTAGGACCACAGAAAAATTCTTGCATGCCTTCTATTTATCGTGCCAAATTTTTAACACGATATCTCATTCCGTGTGGACGTAAGTGGGGAAAGAAAACTTCCACTGGTATTTTCTTCCAAAAAAAATTTTCTCAAAATTTCCACCGGATAAAAGCAGAGACATGGACTTCATTACCTCCTCTTTCATTTCCCAAACTTTCAGAGCGATACCTCATTTCGTTTAGACGTAAATTGGGAAAGAAAAATCGAAGACCAGGTTTGGTCACGTGACCCTCTCGTCACATGGCCTTAAAGTATTTTTTATGATACATGCATGATTTCAGCTCTTTGCAACGCCTGTAAAGCGAGGCTAAAGCTCTACTTTTTACTCCCTAGGAAGTGAAAAGTGACGTCAGATGTAAATAATGACAATTATGCATTTATGAGCGCGCATGCTTAGGAGCCGTAAAAACAATAGCGACATTTTTGTTTCAGGTAATAAAATTTCGCGGTAATTTATGAAAAGTTAACACATATAATTAATAGTTACTGTCAATTACCAAAAATTACCAAATATTTCATATATTTCGGGAAATTTATAAAAATGTTTAAAATTGCATTTTGGACAATTTATGGTAGGTAAATAATTACCTTCAATATTACCATAAATTAACAAACATTTCATAATTTTCCGGAAATTTATAAAAAAAGATTTAAATCGATTTTTGGGCAAATTATAGTAATTTAATATAATTACTTGTAAAATCACCATAAATGACCGAAAATTTCCATACATTTTCGAAAATTTATATACATTCTTAAATTGGATTTTGTACAATTTGTGATAAGATACGGTAAATTACCAAAAATTTCATAAATTTTTGGAAATTTGTAAAAACGTTTAAAATTGATTTTTTGTTACTTTACGGTAATTTACCATACTTACCTGTAAAATTACCGTAAATGACTAAAAGTGTTCAAAAATTTCCAGAAATTTATAAACATTTTTAAATGGAATTTTTGGGCAATTTATGGTAAGTCACGCCAAATTACGAAAAATTTCAACAAATTTCTGGAAATTTATAAAAATGTTTAAAATTGCATTTTGGACAATTTATTGTAGGTTACTATTACCTGCAATATTACCACAAATAAACAAATATTTCATAAATTTCCGGAAATGTCTAAAAATGTTTCAAATTGATTTTTGGGCAATTTATAGTAATATACTATAATTACTTGTAAAATCACCATGAATGACCGAAAATTTCCATACATTTCTGGAAATTTATAAAAAAGCCTAAAATTGAATTTTGGGCAATTTATGATAAGTTACCGTAAATAACCTGTAATATTACCCTAAATCACCAAAAATTTCATAAATTTCCAGAAATTTATAAAAAGAATTAAACATTTATTTTTGGGCAATTTATAGTAATTTAATATAATTACTTGTAAAATCACCATAAATTACCAGAAATTTCCATACATTTTCGGTAATTTATAGACATTTTTAAATGGAATTTTTGGGCAATTTATGGTCAGTTACGACAAATTACGAAAAATTTCCAAAAATTTCTGGAAATTTATAAAAAAAGTTTAAATTGCATTTTGGACAATTTATTGTAGGTTACCGTAAATAACCTGCAATATTACCATAAATTAACAAAAATTTCATAAATTATCGGAAATATCTAAAAAAAATTTAAATTGATTTTTGGGCATATTATAGTAATTTACTATAATTACTTGTAAAATCACCATAAATGACCGAAAATGTCCATAAATTTCTGGAGATTTATAAAAAAGTTTAAAATTGGATTTCGGGCAATTTATGATAAGTTACCGTAAATAACCTGTAATATTACCCTAAATTACCAAAAATTTAATAAATTTCCAGAAATTTATAAAAATATTAAAAATTGAATTTTAGGTAGTTTATGGTAATTCACTATACTTACCCGTAAAATTACCATATACAACCGAAATTTTCCATTAATTTCCGGAAATTGAGATATTTTAATGCAATTTTATGAAATTTACGATAAGTTACCACAGATTACCTTGAATATTACCATAAATTACCAAAAATTTCATAAATTTCCGGATGTTTATAAAAATGTTTGAAATTGAATTTTGGGAAATTTATGGTGATTTAATAGAATAAAGCTTTTTGAGGGTGAAATTTTGTAATTTATTATAATTTGATAGTAACTTTTTTAAATTGTATTTTTTTATTTTATTTTCGTACCACACTGTTTTAAAATATGCCGAAAAAGAATCTGAAAGATTTTAAAACCATTTTTTCGCATGAAATTTTTTTTATTTGTAGAAGTTGCAGTAGCTTTGGAAAGAATTAACAATAATTAAAATCCTGAAAAATTGCTAAATTAAAAAAAAATTCTATTATGCTTAATAGATATTTAAAACTATTCAAACAATTCAAAGTTAATTTTAAACTTGTGAAAAATTTCATTTTTTTAAGTTTATATCGTTAAAGATTTTGAAAAAAATGGTTCATTTGAAAATTCTAAAAATGTTGATGAAAATGTAGATTTTTACAATTTTGTAAAAAAGGAGCTTTTTATTCATTTAGAAAGGTTTCTAGAGAATCAAACAATATTCTCTAGATTGTTAGTAACATTTAAAGTTAAGATTTTCAGACAATTTTTTTTTATTTAGCAGAATTTTTTAAAAACTGTAGTTTAAAGTATTTTCAGTTTTAAACAAATGAACGTTAAAATATTTTATTGTTAATTCAACTTGTTTTTGAAAAGAACTCGTGATGAACTTTCCAAATAAATATTTCACAATTTTTATTGTTTATTGAACAATATTTTTTAGAGTTTAATGGTTTTCTCTCTCACTTTAGGTGAAAGTTGCAATTATTGGTTAGTCCTAATGCTGTAGGGCTCATTTGATTCCTTAAAATATTCACTTCAAATCTCATTGGTACATTTTTATTTAAAAACTTTTATTTAAGGATCATAAAATCGTTATTTTTGTAAGCAATAGGTTTTCATAAATACATTTTTTTAATAAAAACGAACCAATGAGATTTGCAGAAAATCTTCTAAGGAATACAATTTAAGCGCTACAGCATTATAATTAAATAAGAATTGCAAGTTTTACCTAAAGAGAAAAAGAAAAACATTTAACTCTAAATAGTTATTGTCAAATAAAGAAAACCCGTAATATTTTTTTCAAAATATTTATTTTAAATTTCATTTTTTGAGCTTGAAATAACATATGATAATATTAATAAATAATAATAATTGAGTTAATAATAAACAAGGAAACACATTGCGTTAATTAAAACACATAATATGTTTATTAAAATATTTGAAAATCGAAAATGAATTTAAATTAATAAATAAAAAAATATTATATTAAAAATCACACAAATAATTATATGTCTAATTCATTTGCGTATGAATAATAATTTATTTTAGTTAGTGGAAATGCATTGGGATTTGCCTTTAAAAGCAGTGATATTTACGATTTTTCAACATTATTTTTATTTCAAAAGATTCAAAAAAATCTTGAAGATTATTATCTTTTACCCAGAACTATCAAAACATTATTTTTATTTAAAAAATTCATGTTTTAACACTTTCTCCTTCAATTATTTTAATTCTGGACCAACTGCATAGCTGGCGTCGCCACAGGGCGACCGTCAACTCTCTTAACAAATATTTTCAACAGGCCTCCAGAAAAGTCGTTTGGGGCTGGATGTAGGTACTCTTGATCTGGTGGTAGATTCATTCAAATTTGTAGGTAGATACCCGGATTTGAATTTAAGGGAAAATAGGAATATATTGAAGAGATGGGTTATTGTAATTGTTGTTTAATTTGTGATAAAATGTCAAATTGACCAATATTATCATAATGACCGAAATATGTTACTGCACATACCATTGGCGAAAAAAGTTTACAACTTTACATTCTTTGCCGAATGCAATCGACACCTGTCCATCTAGAATTAAATCGTCTTTCCTGGTCTGCGTTGCTGACCCTAGCGGAACGAGTGAACGGTAAGAATACTCTACAGTGTATCCTCATATTATACACATAGTATCTTTTCCGTATCATGCAACAAAAATGCAACAACAAAAAACAGCAAGATCAAATTTTAAAATTTAAAGTTTATCTTGCTGTTTTTTTTTAAGCTTTTGTTCCTTGATACGGAAGGGATACTATAAAGATACTCTTTAGAGTATCCTTTCCGTTCACTCGGTCCGCTAGGATGAATCTAGAATCTCTCTGGGATTAAGTTAAATTAAATTTAAAGAGCATTAATCAGGTTAGGGGTCATACTTAAATTACGTAACAGCTCAAGGGGGGGGGGGGGGGCGAAACACTTTGTTACAATTTTTAATGGGGGGTTTGTCCTTCACTCATGTACTCATTATTTTATTGGAAATTTAATAATTTTCTTAAAAAGGCATCCTTTTTGGTAGCAAATTCAACTGCTTTTTTTTAATTCATCTTTTTGGGGTAAAAATTCAACTCTTCGTAGAACATTATCCTTTGCTTAAAAAAAAATTTTTTTTGCTCAGAAACGAACTGAATTCTTTTTTGGACAAAGAGTTTTCTGAAAATTTGTCTTTTTAATTTTAAAAGAACTGAAATCTTTACTGGATGAAAATTCAACTGTTTTTTGTTATTAAACACT
Organism: Belonocnema kinseyi; assembly: GCF_010883055.1. Classification (NCBI taxonomy): domain Eukaryota; kingdom Metazoa; phylum Arthropoda; class Insecta; order Hymenoptera; family Cynipidae; genus Belonocnema; species Belonocnema kinseyi. The sequence continues at coordinate 48,580,456 of NC_046662.1, read as the reverse complement.
CACCTGTCTTAATAAAAATGTCATCCTTTTTTGTTGAAAAACACTTATTTGGTAGAGAATTCAACTATTTTGTTAAAAACTCATACATTTTGGTTGAAACTTTGACTATTTCTTAAAAATTTTACTTTTTGTTTAAATTCAATATTTTCTTATTGAAAAGAGAACTGAAATTTTTTCTGGATGCAAATTTAACTATTTTTTTTTTTATAAAAATTTGTTGTTTTTTATCAAAGACTTATCTGTTTTAATAGAAATTTTATCTTTGTTGGATAAAAATGTAAATTTTATGTTAAAAATTAAATTATTTTGTTAAAAGTCCTAATTTTTTGTTGAAAATTTAAGTATTTCGTATCTGTTGCAAGAGAAATGTGATCGTTTTCGAATAAAAGTGCTACTATCTAGTAGAGAATTTAACTATTTTTTGAAAAAATCATCTTTTTTTGGTTGAAAATTCGTGTTTTTGCACTGAAAATTAAATTTTTTTATAGAAATGTATTTCTCGTTTAAAAATTCATATGTTGATCGGAAAAAGTCAACTAAAATCTTATGTAACAGAAAATTCAACTATTTTGTTATTCATCCTTTGTGATTGAAAAAGAATTCTTTTTTAAAATTGAAAATTCGATTTTTCTCGTAGAAATGTATTTTTTGTTTAAAATTTTATATTTTGATCTTGAATAGTGAATTGGATTTTTTTTAAATGGAAATTCTCTATTTTTTTGAAAACTTCATTTTTTTAAATAACAAAAGTTTAATTTTTTTTAGAAAAATTCAACTATTTGGTAGAGAATTCAATAATTTTATTAAAAGTCATACTTTTTGCTGAAAAATTCGTCTTTTTGGCTGAAAATTTCATTTTTTGTTTGGAAACATATTTCTTGTTTAAAAATTCATATGTTGATCGGGAAAAGTCACCTGAAATTTTGTTTACCATAAAATTGAACTATTTTTTTATTAATCTTTTTAATTGAAAAATTCATCTGTTTTATTAGAAGTTTCATTTTTTTATATGAAAGTTCAACTTTTTGGTTAATAATTATTCTTCTTTGCTTGAGTATTTAACTATTTTGTTTGAAAGATTTGTTTGAATCACTTTATTCAGAACTCTTTTTTTAAGATTTATATTTTAAACTAAAAATTCATCTCTTTGGTTGAAAGTTGAACTATTTTCTTAAAAATTAGTATTTTTTAATTATTTTAACTACTTTGGTAAAACTTAAACTATGTGGTTCAACGTTTTTTTTTATATTAAAGGCTTGTCTTTGGTTGAAAATGTAACTCTTTAGTGGAAAAGCCCTTTTTTGGTTAAAAATAAATGTTTTAACTGAAAATGTAACTTTTAGATTTTTAGGATTTATCTTTTTTATTTGAAAATTCTGCTTTTTTGGCGAAAAAAAAAATAATTTTCGTGTTTTAAAATTTACTTTTTTTTGGGCAAAAATGCATCCGTTTCGAGTAAAATAATTTTTTCGAATAGTCATTTTTTTTTTAATTAAATTTTTGTAAAGATCATTCGTCTTTTGAATTGATCGTTCAACTATTTAGATAAACTTTTATTTCTTTCTTGAGTGAAAAACCTTTATTTGTTGAAAATTCGTCTTTTTGGTTTTAAAATTATTTTTTTTTTTAAGTTTTATATTTTTAGTTGAAAATTCATCTCTTTGTTTGAAAGTTTACCTATTTTCTTGCAAATTAATCTTTTTTAATTGAGAATTCATCTACTTGGTTAAAACTTAAACTATATGGTCAAAAGTTTTTTTTTATCAAAGTCAGTAGTTAAAAATTTAACTGTTAAATGGAAAAGCCTTTTTTGGTTTACTTGAATTTTTTAACAGAAAATGTGTCTTTCATTTTTTTAAGAATTATCTTTTTTAGTTGAAAACTCTGTTTTTTTTGGTAAAAAAAAACAATTCGTCTTTTGGCTTGATGTTTCACCAATTTAGATGAACTTTTATTTCCTTCTTGAGTGAAAAATATTTTTTCAAAATTTTTGTGGAAAAGACATTTTTTGTTCAAACTAAAGTAATTAATCTGAAAACTTCAAATTTGTATCTGAAATACTGCTTTATTCAGCTTATAGAATATTCTATGTTAAAATTATTACAATATTAAAATGTTAGTATTTGAATATTATTCATCTATGAAAATGAAAAATTAGTCAAGGAACAATCAGAGAATTTCGAAAATGAAGTTTGCAAAACTTTTCTGGAAACTAAAAATTACGTACA
>NC_046662.1:48573933-48578218 GCF_010883055.1 Belonocnema kinseyi | reverse complement strand
TTACGGTTAATCACAAGGGGGAGGCTTTAGAGAGGGCATATAATCCGTTCAATAATTTAAGTACGTCCCCTTCTCAAAACAATTGATTTATTCCAAGAATAATGGTTGAATTTAAATATATAAAAAAAAATTTAATTGGAATATATATCAAATCTTTCATGCCTGAGATAAGTTGTAATTTAATTTTCATTTAGAAGAATTGAGAGATCAGACGCAGCAATGTCATTTGTTCTGTCGTGCAGTGCCTTGTTCATGGATAAATAATTAAATATATTAATTTAAAAATGTCTTTCGTAGATGGCCTCAAATTTAGATTGTGAGCAGAATATAATGAAAAGGGTCCATGGAGTTGCGTTTTCTATGATGTAACACTCTTGACAAAATCAATAAGGCCTCTTTCCTAATTCGGGCGAGCGAAAGAACTTTCTTCAATTTCTCACAGAGAAAGTTCTTAGAAATACATCGCCTTCTTTTTACTAATTTTGCTATTTTAATATTGCCGATTGACCCGAAATCACTTTTTTACTCTTTTATCAAAATTATTGAACTTTTCGAAAATGCACCTTTGTCACACACAGTCTGAACAGTCTCAAAAAAATGAATATGAAAATTTCCCCGACTTTCAGAAGCATTTTAATATTGATTTTTTTTTTAATTTATTAACTAGGTAGTGAACAAATATATTATTAAAAAAATTGAGATTAAACTGAAATGTATATTACTAAATAAATAATTTTAGTTGGAAGCTTTTCATATTTGTTTTTCGACTTGGAAACTGGACCAAAGAATTACTCTCTATTTTTAGCTATTGATGTTTTCTTTCTAGAATTTGGAAAAATGATTTTGAAAAACGTAATTTTTGGCCCAGAGGTATTTACTGAAGGTTTACAGATAATTTTTTAGAGCAGAACAGTCAACGCACTCGACACTAACGTAAGTGGAAAGTAACTCAAAAAATGTTTATGTAGGCGTTAATACCGTTACACGATGAACCTTAAAATTTGTACTTATCCGGTAAATTAATTGTGTAATAATATTGTATAATAATATTGAGATTGTGGGTGCACTTGCACTTTCACGAAGAGGGTGAGGCGAGAGAAAAAAAGTGCACGGGCACGACCTTATTCGAAAGAGATGTGCCAAAGAAAGATACGACTTATTGTACGTTACGATGTTACTTTTATATACATATATATATACTATATTATATATAATATATTATACATAAAAATTTAATTAAATAAATATATATATATAACTAAATTTGTGGATGCACGTGCAACGAATCGTCCGTAAATGTAACGTACGAAATACGTGTATAAAAATTGTAAATGTGTAAATGTATGTAAACTGCACATACATGTATAGAAGTCACGTGGTCTCCACGATATTAGCAAAACATGCGCTAAAAATACATATTCATTTGTCTACATTTCGTTCTGGGCCACCATTTTTTTTTGTAATTGTTTTTTCTTATGACTTTTCCGAAAATCTTCTTTTTGGTCCAAAAGTACAATATTATTTGGAGGAGACTCAAAAAACATTTGTATTGTCAAGAAATATAAAAATAATTAAAACATTTTTTGGCAATAAATGAATTTTTCAACGTTTTTGGGTTTCCACGATATTATGAACAATTGATGCGGAATTTTATTTTTTTTTACAAAAACATTTGCATTTTTCGAAAGAAAAAACCAAACAAAAATAATAACAATTTTTTATCCTAATTTCAGACTGAAAAAATATGATAATTCATTATATTAATTTGAAAATGTGAATCTATGGAAGATTTCATTAATTTAAAATATTAATAGATTTGAATTATTTTGATAAAATTTACTAATTTTTACTTATTTATAATTTTATTATTTTTCAAGCTGGAAAAGGGGAGGTTGAATTTCTGTCAAATCTGACCCCTTTTCCAGCTCGAAAAATAAGAAAATTATAAATATATATAAATTATAAATGTTTATAACAAAATTTTGATTTAAAATAGTAATTTTTCGAGTTGGAAAAGGGATAAGGCTTGTGACAGAAAGGGGAATTTCTATTAAACCTTATATCATTTTCATCTTGAGAAATAACAAAATTATAAATAAATATAAATTATAAATGTTTATAAAACAAAAATTATTCAAAGTGTTGATTTTTCGAGCTGGAAACGGGATAGGGTTAGACGGAAGTTCCACTTTACCTTTCCCAACTCGAGAAATAACAAAATTAAAAATAAATATAAATTATAAACTACTTCAAATAAGAAGTTTTTGAACCAATTTATAACATACTTATTCACAATTTTGTCATTTTTCAAGCTGGAAAAGGGAAATAACCATTGCTGTAAAATCGTAAAAGCTGGAAAAGGGGAATTTACGTCAAACCTTACCCCTTTTCCAGATTGAGAAATGACAAAATTATAAATAAATATAAATTATAATCGTATATAAAAATATTTTGATTTAAAATAATAATTTTTCGAGCTGGAAAAGAGGTAAGGCTTGACAGAAAGGAGAATATCTGTCAAACATTATCTCTTTTCCAGCTTAAAAAATAACACCAGTATAAATAGATAAAAATTATAAATGTTTATAACAAAATTTTGATTTAAAATAGTAATTTTTCAAGCTGGATAAGGGAAACAACAATTTCTGTAAAACCATAAAAGCTGGAAAAGGAGAAGGGGAGTTTACGTCAAACCTGACCCCTTTTCCAGCTCGAGAAATGAGAAAATCATAAATGAATATAAATTCTAAACGTATATAAAAAATATTTTAATTTAAAATAGTAATTTTTCGAGCTGGAAAAGAGGTAGGACTTGACAGAAAGGAGAATTTCTGTCAAACCTTATCCTTTTTCCAGCTTAAAAAATAACACTATTATAAATAGATAAAAATGATAAATACTTATAATCAAATTTTGATTTAAAATAGTAATTTTTAAGCTGGAAAAGGGAAAGAACAATTTCTGTAAAACCATAAAAGCTGGAAAAGGGGAAGGGGAATTTTTTTAAACCTTAATCCCTTTTTCAGCTCGAGAAATAACAAAATCATGAATAAATATAAATTAAAAACGTTTTTAAATCAACTTTGATTTAAAATAGTAACGTTTCGAGCTGGAACAGCGATAGTATTATTTCTTAGTTTCCCTTGCCCAGCTTTTAGGATTTGACAAAAATTATTACCCTTTCCCTTTTCTAGTTCGAAAAATAAGAACATTCTACATAATAATAAATTATACGTTGTCATACAAAATTTTTATTTGAAATGGTAATTTTTCGTGCTAAAAAGGAGATAGCATTTGAAAAAAATTCTCCTTTCTTTTTTCCAGCTGAAAAATGACATAATAATAAATATAAATTATGAATATTTATAAAATATTTTTATTTAAAATTGGAATTCTTTAAGCTGAAAATGGGTCAGGGTGTGGCAGAACTTCTTCCTTGCCCTTTTCAGCTCGAAAAATTACCATTTATAATGCTTTTAAAGGTATAACGATTTTAAATTTATTATTAAGACCAAACTTATTTAACACGCTATAATTTTAATATTGTTTATAACCATTTTTAATTGTTAATCTTCTAATATCTCAAATTATCAACTGTTAGATGCTGTTAAGTATTAAAATTAATCAACAATTAGTGAAAATCATTTAAATAATTAAAATCTATTAACATTCAACATTAAAGAAATCTTTGGTCGATTCACATTTCTCTCAATATAATAAATTACTTATTTTATATCGTTTTGAAATTTGATTTAAAAAATATTGGATTCTTATGTTTGTTCAGAAAAATACAAATTTTGTTTGTAAACAATTTATAAAAAGTATAAAATGATATAAAGTAATTGCAATTCCGTGTAAAAACCAAGACGTCAAAAATAATTAGTTATTGAATTCTTTTATAATAATTATTATTATTATTATTATTACTTTTTTTTGTGAACAAACGCAAAAATAATTATTTTTTGAAAATCAAATTTCAGAATAAAACAGTATAAGAAGAAATGTATTGCATTGAAAAAATGTTATTAATGTCAAATATTAATAGATTTTGATTATTTTAATGGATTCCTTAAATTGTTAATTAAATGAGAATATTACGATATTAGAAATTAAAAACTGCTATAACATTAAAATCATACTATGTTAAATAAATTTCGTTTAATTAATAAATTATACATTTTTATAACACACAATTTTATTCAAAATTGTAATTTTTCTAGCTGAAATAGTAGTAGGCTGTGACAGAACTTCCTCTTTTCCTCAGCTAGAGAAATTACATTTTTAA
>NC_046662.1:48569923-48573833 GCF_010883055.1 Belonocnema kinseyi | reverse complement strand
GTTTTCATTTGAAAAGCTTTGTAAGATAAATAGAGAATTTAGGGATAATTTTTTTCTTCCAAGAAGAATTTTATTAATTGGGAATTTTCCAATTCGATATTTTCATTTTTCGGCAATTTTATTATTGGCAAATTTTATTTTTCGGCAATTTTCCAATTCGATATTTTTATTTTTCGGTAATTTTATTATCGTATATTTTATTATTTGGGAATTTTCCAAATCAGTATTTTTATTTTTCGGCAATTTTATTATTCGCGATTTTGATTATTCGGGAATTTTCTAATTCGGGAATATTTAACTGTGTCGCGAATTTTATTTTTCGGGATTTTTCAGTCGTCCCATTTTTTAAACTTAATATTAAAAAATTAATTAATAGTTTTTCAATTGTTTATATCTATACTTAAAATCAAAAAATAGAAATCGGGGTAAAAAATTGATGAAATAAAGGTAACAGGTACAACGTACAACCTATTTATTATTTACAACAACGCACCAATTTTTCTTCGATAGTTTATCACACTGTTTTTATTCAAAATGTAACTTAGTTCAATATAGGTCGATCAGGTTCACATCCTTAATTTCTTTCAGAATTAACGATACTTTTTTTATTTCTTCTAACTCACATATAGATATACTTTAATCTAAATCAACACACTTAAAATTCTTTTCATTTTTAATCCATGATATTTACCTAACTCTTTAAAGTACATTTCAACAAGATATTAATCCTAACATCTGTGAAAAAAATTATTATTTTTGTACGACATATTTCGAACAAAATCTGCAATCAAAAAAATATAATTATTTATAGTATTACGTGTATTATTATTTACGTTAATGAACATGTAACAACTCGACCTCGTGAAAAATACTCGATTCCCTCTAACAAAGCGAATTTCGAATGAGAGATGTGCAGTATTTACATTAACCGAACGAGACCTTGCGTCCAACTCGCTTTCAATAATTCACAAAAAAAAAAATTAATGAATTCTCAATTAATCTACATGAAACTTTTGATGATGCTTTTGGATATTACACAAAAATACATACTCAGCACACATTCTCACACTTACACATGTGCACGAATATATATTATTTATATTATTATACTTATACAATATACCAGCGCAACACGTTCAACGTGATGCGAAATTTTTTTTTTCACTATACCACGTTCTAATTACGGTAGTACGGATCGTCAAATATTGAGATCGATTCTGCGAAGAAATGTAAACAATTTTGGTGGCCTTTTTCTGGAATAAGGGCCTCGATTAGTATAACAATGACACATTTTAAAAAATTGACAATGAATTACTTTTTAGGTTTTAATTTTAGCTGTTAGTCTTTTCTTTGCAGAATGTTAAGAACATGTAAAAGTGTCAATTTTTTATTTAAATTATGTAATGTGAGGAAACTCGATTTTTATGTTATAATACTGAAATAATACTTTAATCTCAAGCTTCTCAAAGTCCCATCTTTGCAGCTCTATTCGAAAGGAATAATTGCTTCCAATCTTGGAAAAATAATATTTTTCACGAGACTAAAATAAAATCTCTTTCTATTTACGAATTTAAGAATCTCGCATCCGTAATTTTACAATAAATGTTTTACCTAAGCACAAAATGCCTTAGCACGTATTCGAAACATGCAGACAAAGAACAGTGGTATGCAATACCAACTGGACAAATATAAATGACAAATATAAATAACAAATATTACACAAATGTCCTTGAAAGCCCATTGAAAGATCTGCAATATCATTGGAAAAAGCTTAGAATTTTTTCTCTGTATAATATAAATATGAATTAAAAATTCAAAGATTTTATTGTCGGTTCGAAGCTTTTTCCGAAGACTCCAAGACTTGTTCTCACGTGGGCTCGTGGCGGGGGACTGCTTGCTATCACGATGGGGCGTGCGCAAGGTCTTGTATGTACTGCCGTCACGGCGCCGCGTGCGCAAGGTCCGTACGCACGATATCAGCTCTTTCATTCAATGGGTGATTCACATTCCATTAAATGGATGCAGACAATACGGAGACATAATACTAGAAAATAAATATTTTCGAAGAACAAAAGTCTTTTTCGAATAAAGAAAAATTATTATTCCCAATTTGCTAGAAAGAAACTTCATTTACTGAAAGTTTTCTCTTTTGTAGTTTCTGTTTTCATTCCTCACTCAACTATTTTTACCCTCATGTCTTCCAGCGCGGGGATAACAAAGTCTCCTTTTATATCCTCTGTAATTGGATAAAAAAATTCAAATGTCAACATTTATCGACGTAGACGATAAATTCTCGCCTGCGAGAACAAAAATTGCCAAAGCTTCAAGTACAAATATTATATAGTTTCACTATCTAGTTAATTAGTCGTACGGCTCAAAGTGGGGCGATAAAGGTTTTTCTGTACAAATTAGTCTAGAGCTTTTTAAGAGTTAAAAAAAAGAAAGTTATCTAAACTGGAAAGCGGACGGTTTATTAACAAAAATATATGAACAGCTCAACTTTGTTGTTAACTAAAAATAAAATGAATTTTAAAAACCGGCAAAAAAACACTAAAAAGGATAAAAATTGTAAGAAAAATTTGTTCATAAAAACCTTTTTTCGCCCCAGCATTACAATATTTCGCTTGATTTCATGTTCGGATAATCTGAACAGACTCATATATATTTTAATAAGTTTTGATTTTCTATTTGTGGTAAAATTAGATTTAAAACAGATAATTTCGATTTGACGAGAATATTAATTTATTATATAAAAACTGACCCTACAGTGCAAAAATGTTTATAAATCTGTATTGAATTTTGTAAAACTCTATGAAAAAATTTATTGAATTTTTAGATTTGAGTCTGTTCAGATATAAAAAGGTCGGATAATGAGATTAGACATGGACAGTTGAAGTGGTGGACGGATATCTGTCTCGAGATGAAGCATAGATTTTTTTCAAGAAGGAAGTGCGTCTTCCGTCTGAAGCACGAACCCTGTCTTGTCAATATTTCCACGTCCAGAGAAAAGATTTGAAAGTTTAATTTCAAACTTCAGGTTTAGAATATTTTTTTTTAGCTGTAAAATTTTTTTTTGCCACAAGATCAGGTAGCGTAAACTGGGGCTAAGCGGCGCATGTGGGGTAAAGCGGCGCACCCTTGATTCCACATTTTTTAATGTAATATTTTCTTCGTTTATAAAAAAAATATCGAGATTTGATACTAACAATTGTAAAGCTTTGATTTAGAAATTTAAATGAAGCCATAGCAATTTTTAAATCAAGAATTAATGGTGTACCGCTTTACCCCACATATGCACCGCTTATCCCCCGTTTAAGATAAACGAAAAAAATATAATTTAAAATCAGCTTTTGAAATTATCTCCAATTAAAAAAAAAACAGTTGGAATATTAGAAACGTACTTTCATTATTCTGAAGTAAATATGTATGAATGGAGGTCAAACAATTGGACTAATGAGTCGAAACCGTTGATTAATACAATCAAACCTTTCCTAACATTACGTGTGCATTTCTATGGAAAAGGTAAATGTTTACTTTTTTTTAAATTTTAAAGTAAGTTATTTGAAAACTTTCGCAAAATCTTCTTTCTACCAAAAAACATTTGTATTTTTGCAAAAAAAAAATTATAGTTAATTTTTCTCAGTCACTGATTATTTTCAAATTTCGAAATTTACACGAAATTATAATAAATTTTTACTCACAAAGTCTTTAGAAAAACCTTTGTATTTTTCTGAAAACGTTGTTGTTTTAAACCAAATTTTTAAACGAATTATTTAAATGAATTTCACTAATTGTTGATTATTTTTAAGGTTTAACAATATTTAAAGTTGATAATTTAGGATTATAGACGAGTAAAAATTACAAATGCCTATAACTAGCATTAAAAATATAGCATATGAAATAAGTTTTA
>NC_046662.1:48558520-48569823 GCF_010883055.1 Belonocnema kinseyi | reverse complement strand
TTAAAATACTGTGAACATTAAAAAAACACGCGTCACCTAGAAATATTTTATTTTAAATTCAAGAAATAAGCTTCGAAATTTTGAATGTTAAAAATAATTTTTGAAACTAATGTCTTATTGTTGTATTTGTAATAAATAAAACATATTTATAAATAATTCTAATTGTTAAAATTCAGGAATTTTCCAATTCGGATATTTCATAAATCGGCAATTTTCTTTCGCGAATTTTATTATTCGGGAATTTTCCAATTCGGTAATATTAAAAACTGTCGGGAATTTTAATATTCGGGAATTTTCCAATTCGGTAATATTATAAGCTGTCGAGAATTTTATTATTCACGAATTTTGCAATTCGTGCATTTTATAATTCTAAAATTTTACTATTCGATAATTTTATTATTCGTGAATTTTCCAATTTGGTATTTTTATTTTTCGGCAATTTTATTATTCGTAAATTTTCTTTTTCGGCAATTTTCCAATTCGGTATTTTTATTTTTCGGTAATTTTATTATTCGTGTATTTTATTATTTGGGAATTTTCCAAATCGGTATTTTTATTTTTCGGCAATTTTATTATTCGCGAATTTGATTAATCGAGAATTTCCTAATTCGGGAATTTTATTTTTTGGGATTTTTCAGTCGTCCCTAAAAAATATTTAAAGCAATAATTGATGTATTATAAAATTTACGAAATATTAAACACCTGAATTTTGGAAAAATTCCCGATTAAATTCCTGAATCAAAAAATTCCCGATTTGTGGAATTGCCGAATCATTAAATTTACTGAATTATTAAATTCCTGGATAACAAAATTCTCAAATTGTAAACTTTCAAAATAATAAAATTCCCGAATAATAAAATTTCAGAATAATATAAGTTCTTAATAATAAGATCTCGAATTGGAAAATTTCCGAATAATTAAATTCCAGAGTTATGAAATTCCCGAATTGGAAAACTCATCAAATGATGAAATACTCGAATTTACAAGCTACCAAATAATAAAATGCTCAACCAAAAATTCCTCAAATAATAAAATTCCGCAATTTAGAAATTCGCCAATAATACCATTTTCGAGCAGTTTATGATATTACCGAATTGGAAAATTCCCGAAAAATAAGGGACGCCTGAAAGATTCTGAAAAATAGGATTCCACACGTTGCAAAATTCCCAAAATATAAAACTCCCAAATTGTAAATTTTCCCAATAATAAAATTCCCAAATAATATAATTTGCAAATAATAAAATTCTTGAATAATATAACTTCGTAATAATATAATTTCTTAATGATAAAATTCCAGAATTGGAAAATTTCCGAATAATTAAATTGCAGTTAACAAATTCCAGAAGCGGAAAACTCCAAAATAATAAAATTTTGAATGGATAAATTCCCGAATAATAAGGGACGTCTGAAAAATTCTGGAAAATAGGATTCCCACGTTGATAAATTCCCAAAATATAAAATTCCCAAATTGTAAAATTTTCCAATAATAAATTCTGGAATAATATAATTTGCAAATAATAAAATTCTTGAATAATATAACTTCGGAATGATATAATTTTTTAATAATAAAATTCTGGAATTGAAAAATTTCCTAATAATGAAATTTCATTTGACAAATTCCCGAAGCGGATAACACCCAAATAATACAATTTCGAATTGTAAAATTCCCGAATAATATAGTTTCCGAATTTGTAAATTCCCGAATAATAAAATTCCCCAACAGGAAAACTCCCAAATAATATTATTCTTACAACAAAATTCCAGAAATATAAGATTCCCAAATAATAAAATTTCCGAACAGATTATGATATAACTCAATTAGAAACTTCCCGAAAAATAATATACGTCTGAAAAATTCCGAAAAATTGGATTCCACATGCTGTAAAATTCCCAAAACTGCAAAATTCCCGAATTGGAAAATTCCCGCATAATAAAATTATCGAATAATAGAATTTGTACATAATGAAATTCCCGAATAATATGGTTTGCGAATAATAAAATTCTTGAAGAATTCCCGAATTGGAAAATTCTCGAATAATTAAATTCCTGAATTATAATATTCCTTAATTAAAAATTTCCTAATATTAAAATTGCCGATTTAGAAAATTCCTGAACTGGAAAATTTTGAAATAAAAAATTGCTGAATACATTCCCAATGAATGAAATTCCCGAATTTTGCAATTCCTGAATAATAAAATTCCCGAACAGTTTCTAATACTACCAAACTAGAAAATTTCCAAACGAGAAGGAACGACTCAGAAATTGCGAAAAGTAGCATTCCCAACGCTGTAGAAATTCCGAATTTGAAAATTTAAAATAATATAATTCCTCAACTGTAAAATTCCTGAATTGGAAAATTTCCGAATAATTAATTACCACATTCCTGAATTGGAACACTTTGAAAAATTAAATTCCTGAATTATGACATTCCTCAATTCAAAATTTCCAAATTATAAAATCCCGATTTAGAACATTTCTGAATTGGAAAATTGCCAAATAAAAAAACTCCTGAATAAATTCCTAAATTATAAATTCCCGATATATATAATTCCCGAATAATAAAATTTCTGAATTATAAAATTCCCAATTTAGGAAATTCCCGGATAATTTAATTACTGAATTATAAAATTCCCGAATAGGAAAAACTTCAAAGTAATAAAATTCCCAAATAATACAATTTCGGAATAATATAATTTCCTAATAATAAAATTCCTGCATTGGTAAATTTCCGAATAGTTAATTTCCGGAGTTATCAAATTCCACACGCTGTAAAATTCCTAAATTGGAAAATTTCCCAATAGCAAAATTCCCGAATACTAAAATTCTCGAATGATATAATTAATATAATTAATATTAATATAATATAATTATGAAATTACTGAAGCATGATATTTCTGAATTAAAAATTCCTAAATAATAAAATACCCGATTTGGAACATTCCCGAATTGGAAAATTCCCAATTAAAAAAATTCTTGACTAAATTCCCAAATAATAAAATTCTTGAATTTGGAAATTCATGAATAATAAAATTCCCGAATAGTTAACAATATTGCCAAATTGTAAAATCACCGAAAAAGAAGGGACGACTCAAAAATTCCGAATAATAACATTCCCGATGCTGTACAATTTTCGAATTGGAACATTACCAAATAATAAAATTCTTGAACTATAAAATTCCCGAATTGGAAAATCCCTGAATTACAAAATTCCACAGTTATCGAATTCCTGAATTGGATAACTCCCGCATAATAAAAATCCCAAATTGGAAAATTCCCGAAAAGTATAGTTTCCGAATAATAAATTTACTGTATCATAAAATTCCTCTGATAATAATATTTTCAAACTGTAAAACTTTCAAATCATAAAATTCTCGAATAAAAAAATTCCTGAAATGTAAGATTCCCAAATAATAAAGTTCCCGAATAGATTATAATGTTTCTGTATTGAAAAATTTCCGAAAAATAAGGGATGACTGATAAATCCCCAAATATAAAATTCCCAAAACTGTAAAATTCCCGAATTGGAAAATTTCCCAACAATAAAATTTCCAATAAATAAAATTCCCGAATAATTAATTTCCTGAATTATAAAATTCCCAAATAAAATAAATTCCTGAATTAAAAATTCACAAATAATAAAAATCCCGAATTAGAACATTTCGGAATAAATTCCCAAATAAAAACATTTTCGAATTTGGAAATTCCTGAACAGTTTATAATATTATCAAACCGAAAAATTTCCGAAAAAGAAGGGACGACTCGAAAATCCCGAAAAAGAACATTTTCGACGCTGTAAAATTCCCAAATAATAAAATTCTCGAACAATTAAAACATACAATAATCAAATTCTTGGACAAACAAAATTTTTTAATGTTTCAATTTTTTAAAATGGTCTGAATTTAAAATAATTAGAATGAAAAGAAAATTTGATCAAGAAATATATATTTTTTCAATTTCTTTATTTTAAATTCAAACAATAATTTTAGAAACTTTAAACAATAAAAAAACTTTTTAATAACAAGATTTGATCAACGTATTTTTAGTAACTAAATGGCGTTTATAAGAAATTAATTGTTTAAATTCGGTAATTTTATTATTTGAGTATTTTATTGTTCGGGAATTCTTTAATTCAGTCATTTTATAAACGTTATAAATTGAATATTTTTAGATTGAAGTCTGGAAAATAGGTTCACTGAAAATTTAAAGCGCTCAAAATTGAATGGTTTGAAATTGATAACTTTTGAATTTAAATGATTTTCAAGTCGAAGCGATTAAAATTGTGTAATTTGAAAATGAAAATTAAGTTGAAAATTTATTTGTTTTTCCAATTTTTTAATATTTTATGATTAATTTTTTTAAATCTACTAAAAATCGAACAACTTTAAGATATTGAATTAAAAAATTAAAAATTAAAGCGAAGTATACGAAACAAGATATATATATATATATATATTTAAAGAAATAACTAATTAATATTTTAGAACTTTTTTAAATAAAAAATAATTTGATTTTTGAAAGATATAATAATGAAATACTCCTTAAATTTTTTAGTCTCTAGATTTGAAACTACAAAATTTTGAAATTTGAAATCGGAAACCTCTAAGAATAAAAAAATTTCAAACCAAATATACTTTAATGTTTTGAATTCTTTAAGGTTCAATTATTCTAACAGATAAGCTTCAGTGTAGACAAATTGCATAAATTAATTGGAAGATTATTATTATTAAATTTTTATCATAAATTCCTGTATTATTCACATATTATTTTGACACTTATCCAATTCCTAACTTACCGACATTCGTTTTACTGTACCAATTCCACACGAACTGAATTTATCATTTTATATCGATTTGATAACTTGGGAAAAGAAGAATAAGCACTAAAGTTTCTGTACTAATGAATTTTTACAATTACGAACCAACACTTTTTTGTGATGCTCCAAGAATTAAATTTGTTCATAAATGTTCCTCATTCCTGTTCTCCTTGATTTTACAAAGTTTAAACATAATATCTTATTTCCTGTAGAATTGTTAATTATAGACTAATAAAAAAAATTGTCAGTAAGGTGGAAAACATAAAATCATACCTTCGGGTTATGTGACTCTTATCTGATTTCTACTTTACCGACAATTTTTTTATAGGATCAGCAGACACGAGAGGAAATAATGAAACATCAAACTGGAAATTTGGGTAAATAGATAAAAGGAACTAATGAACGTTCTTGTATTTTTACAATAAAAACAAAAAAATTATTTTGGAAAAATTATATTTTTTTTATTTGTAAAAATATATTAGCACATGAACGTTCATTGGTTCCTTTTATTTATTTACCCAAACTTCCAGTTTGATATTTTCTCTCGTGTAGAATTTGTATGATAAAAAAGAATTGTCGGTAAGGTAGGAATCGAATAAAAGTCACATGCGGCATGTGACTTTTATTTGATATCTACTTTACCAAATGCCCTTAAATCTAGAATTATTTAATTTAAAACTGACATGTACTAGATCAAAAGAATTTCTTATTTATTGGCTGTCAGTAAATCGTAGTGAAAATAAGATTTCTAAAATTAAATTTTTTTGTTAGCACTCGAGAGGATTACTTTTAATTCTGAAAATTTCCGTTAGATGGCAGATAATCACAGTCGGCATCAAATAAAATTGTGGTAGCATTTTATTAACTATTCTGATGAAATTTGCCTTCTAGAATGCGTCAACTAATGCAATGTTTTTTTGTCGACTAGACTATTTAAATAAATAAATTCATAAAAATATTTATATCAACTTCGTCAACTATTATTATATTTGAATATTTAATTAAGTGAAATTTATTTAAATTTTCAAGTGAAATTGCATGAAATTGGAATTGTATTACTTATAATTGAAATTTTTTAAATTTGAATAATTAAAAATTGAAACTTTTGAATTAAAATAATGTTCATTTCCAAGGGATTAACATTTTACAATTAAAAATTGAAAACTGAATTCAATATTTCAGCATTAAAGCTTTAGAAATACCAGAATTTTATATTGGTTTTACATTCAAAAATTATAATTTATTATAAAAGTTTTTCTAAGGTAAAAAAATAAGTTCACCGTCTTTTTCACCGATCGAAATGAAAAATGTTTAAAGTTCGTTGACTATTAATAAATTTAAATTTAAAATCAAATTTAATTTTTAATTCAAATAAAATTTTTTATTAAATTAAATTGAATGTATTTAGAATTTCAAATGTCACAAGCTTATATTGCTTTTTGGTGCGATCAAAGATGTCTCCTGAAAAGTTCGGCCTTCCCAGCTCCCATAATTGATTTAACCTTCTACATTTACACAACTACCGCCTGGTATACACATGGGGTTTAAAGGGTGTAGGGGGCGAAAATTAATTATGTTTGTATAATTTTGAAATAAAAAAAAACAGCTTGCATTGATTCGCCTAAGTACAATAGCCCGATATGTACCCTAATTTTTATTATTTTATTTATTTATTTTTTATATAAAATGTGTGATAAAACACGACACGCACCAGTACTAAAAATAGAAGCATACTTAATATATTTTTATCAGCCATTAACCAGATTTAGAGGGAAATTTTTTTTATGAATCGAAGAATCATTTGGATATAAAAATTTGTAATTGATTAACTGTAAATATGAATTAAATACTATTTTTTAAATTAAACTGTGGTTTTGATAAGAAAAATGAACCATTAATTAAATTTGAAGGATGATTCTGAATTTGTTCAAAATCAAACAAGTTACAAATTATTGTTGATATTTCGACTAAAAAATATTTTTATTTGAAATAAAAAAACTTGAATCCTTAACCAACAAATCACATTTTTAACCAACAGTAAATAAATTTATACAAAAATATGTGAGTTTTCAAACAAAATAGACGATTCCCCAAAGAAAAAGCATAATTTTGAACTAAAAAAGATTATTTATCAACGAAAATGGAATAATTGAATTTTAAGTTTAAGAAATTAATTTAATAAAATTTCCAACGAATGAGATCAATTTTCAACTAAACTGACGAGTTTTCAACCAAAAGTATGAATTATTAAAAAAGTGATTTAACTTTCAACTAAGTAGTTAAATTTTCAACAAAAAAGGTGGATTATCAACGAAAGTTGAAAGTGTAACCAAAATAGATTTTAATTTTTAATAAAAACTCTAAAATTCTAACAGAAAAGATTAATTAAAAAAAAGTAGAATCTTTAACAAAAAAGTTTATTTTCTAACAATAAATAAATAAATTTCTATACCGGAACAAATGAATTTTCAACAAAATAGTTACGTTTTCAACAAAAGAGATGAATTTTCAACTAAATACGTAAATCTACAACCAAAAATGAATTTTCAAAAAAAAAAAAAGGGAATTCCACTTTCAAACTACTGGTTATTTCCCTCTGAAAAGATGTTCATTTTTCAACTTGAAAATGTACATTTCCAAACAAAAATTGAATAGTTAAATTTTAAGTTAAAAAAATTCATTTTTAACCAAAACATACAAAAATTGTCCACAGATTAATTCAATTCTCAACCAAAAATAATGATTTTTTAACAATGAAGTTAAACCAAGTAGTTGAATTTTCGACCAAAACAGATTTTAATTTTTAATAAAAACTCTAAAATTCTAGCAAAAATATGAATTTTTAACAAAATAGGATCTGCAACAACCAAACTTCTTTTCTAACAAATAATGAATAAATTTCTATACGAAAACTAATGAATTTTGACAAAATAATTACATTAAAAAAAAAAGAGATGATTTTTCAAACAAAATCATAAATATTTACCCGAAAAAGAATTTTCAAAAAAAAAGAGTACAACTTTTAAACTACTATAGTTATTTTTTCAACTGAAAAAATAAGTTTTCGACTTATTAGTTCAATTTATAATTGAAAATTTAAATTTTTAACCAAAAATAGAATAGTAATTCTCAGTTTAAAAAAAATCAACTTTTAACTAAAAAAAAGTATTTTCCGGAAATTAGTTAATTTTCTAACAAAAACATTAATGAATTTTTAACAAAGAAGTTTAACTTTTAACAGAAGTAGTTGAATTTTTGACCCAAACAGATGATTTTTCAACTAAATAGTAGAAATTTGAACTAAAAAGAATAATTTATAATATTTTTAATATTAATATTAATATTAATTTTAATTTTATTTTTATTTTTATTTTAATTTTATTTTAATTTAATTAATTTTAATATTAATTTTAATATTTTTATAATATAAAATCAAAAAAAAGTTTTTAATAAAATTATGAACCATTAAAAAAAAAAAAAAGAAAAACCATAATTTGAAGAAAGAACTTCTATTATCAAGCAATTAGTTGAATTTTGAGTCCAAAAAGATTAATTGTAAATGAAAAATTATACAGATGATATTTCAAAAAAAAATAAATAAATTTTAAATTTGAATTTAAAAAAACTAAACTTTTGCCAAAAAGACCCTGAGTTTTTCACACAAAAATAATAAATTTCTACTAAAAGAAATAACCGATGAATTTTCGTACGAAAAAGACAAATTCTGAACTAAGTAAATAAATTTTCGAAAAAAAATAATTTTTTTAATTGATAATGGAATAGTTCATTTTCAGATAGAGAAATTTATTTTCAACAAAATAGCACAATTTTCAAATAGAAAGTATGAAATTTCAACAAAAACGATTTATTGTTAACAAAAAATATGATACTTGATGTTTCAACAGAAAAATATTTTTATTTTTTATTAAAAAAACTGTTGAATACTAGCAATAAAGACGAATGTTCAACAAAGTAGTTGAATCCTTAACAAACAATTGGCTTTTCTAGTAAAAAAATAAATAAATTTCTACCAAAACAGATGAATTTTCAAAAAATAAATCAAGAATTTTCAACCAAATACAATAATTTTTCACTAAAAAAATTATTAATCTTAAATATAAAATTGAATATTTACATTCTTAGATAAAAAAAATTAATTTCCAACCAAATAGTATATAATTTGTCACTAAAAAGGTCAATTTTCAATAAAAAATGGAACACATAAATTTTAAGTTAAAATAATTAATTTTTAAGAAAGTAGTTTTACTTCCAACTAAATTTTAATTCTTAATTAAAAAGATAAATTTTGAACCGAAAATGGTATAGTCAAAGTTACAGCTACGAATTTTAGGTTCAAACCTAAGAAAATTAGTAAATTTTCAATAACGGAATTGAATCATCTACCTATCAAATTTATTTTTAAAAAAATCAAATATTTAATTGCTTATTTAAAAAATTAATTTCGAACCCATCAAAAATCAAATAATAAGCTTGAAATGGTGAATTTTCAAAACAAAATTAAAAATTAAAATTTTCCGCTCGAAAAATTTGTTTTGACCAAAAAAAGATTCCAATAAAATAGTTAAATTTTCAACGAAAAATATCAATTTCAAACTAATGGAAAAAAAATAGATTTCATGTTAAAATATAAAACAGTTGAAAATTACCAAAACGAAAAATTATTAAAACATGTAGTTAAATCCTCAACCATAAAAAATGTATTTTCGATGAAAAAAAATAAAGAAATAAAATTCTTTTATTTGATAAAAACTTTGTTTATTTTATTTTTTATTTATTAATAAAACAATTTTTTATTGTTTAGATGTATAAATTTTGCAGCATTTGTTAGTCTTACATTTCCCCTTTTCCTCTTTAAATATGCAATATTTAAACAAAAATAATAAGTAATAATATTTATTTTATAATTATATAAATAAATCTATGAACAATAGTATAACAATAATCTTTAAATTTTCATAGAGGTTGTTTTTAATTACGAAATTTATTATTTGGGTGACTCAGTCAAATTTATGAGGTTTGACCTTCCTTGCGGTATTACTCTTCAGAATTTTCCACTAAAATATTGGAAAATTCAAAGGAATTTTCAAGCGGATTCTATGAAATTTCAGGTAGATTCTACAACAAAAGCCGCATAAATCCCAGAAATGACGTGCAAATTCCAGGAGAATTAATCCTTAGGAAAAATATGTTTACTCTATATATCTGAAATTTAATTTTCAGTAGTTATCCTCATTTTTCCGGTTTGAGAAAAACCGAAAAAAAATGCAACATTTTTTATTCTTTTTATATGAATGAAAGAGAATGTATAATTGATTACAGAATAGTGGCTAAAATTTTTATTAGTGGAATTACTAAAAAATCCCGAAAAAAAGTTCGAGATATAGTGAAACATTCCTGAAAATGAAGATATTTGAATTTTCCAATTCCCAAAATTAGAAAATTTCTGAAAATTTGAAATTCCCGAATAAAAAAATTTTCAACAGTTTATAATATAACGGAATTTAAGAATTCAGGTTATCCGAATTTTGAAATTCTCGAATCCTAACTATTAAGACATTTTTTTCAGGAATGATAAATGCCATAAAAGGGAATTTGCTACCTAAAAATATGACTTTTTAATAAAAAATGCAACTCTCAACACAATAATTAAATTCACAACAAACAAGTTGAATTTATAAAAAATGCTCAAATTTCAAAACCAAAAATTTAAGCTGTAACCAAAGTCAGTTCAATTTTCAGCCCTTAAAGTTAAATTTTCAACTAAAATGATGAAACAGCAACCAAAAAAAAAAAAATATTTTTCAAAGTAGTTCAACTTTTGACTAAATGGTTGGATGTTCTACCAAACTGTTAAATTTTCGACCAAAAATATAAAACTTAAATTTTCAATAAACAACTGAATTCTTAACAAAAAAGTAACAAATTTGCCACTATTTTTTAATATTCATGATATTATCAAAATTTTTTCAAATCATGGTAATCCTTGTAAAATATTTCAAATCTATCGAAAATTTTTATGAAGTAATTGAAGTATATTTGTGAAATATTTTAAATCTATCCGAAATTTTTGAAATTGTTGCGAACTCTTTGAGATATCTTTTTAAAGTGTTTCGAAATCTGCGAAATATTAAAAAAAAATTTAATATTTAGTCATATTTGTGAAATTATTAAAATCTTTGCAAAATATTTGAAAACTTTGTGAAATCTTTAAAATCTTCAACAAATCACTGAAATCTTTCTGAAATCTTTAGAAATCTAAGTGAAATATTTGAAATATTTTAAAAATCTGTGTTCAACAAAAAAGTTGTTTAAATAAATTGCGAACTAAAAATTCAATAGTTGAATTTTCAACCAAATAGATTTTAATTTAAGGGCATGTGACACAGCTAAATACCTATATTACCGACCACAGTTTTTCAGTTCACTGAATGTTTTTTTGAACCTAAGAACTTTTTCTGTAAGTAAAATA
>NC_046662.1:48554486-48558420 GCF_010883055.1 Belonocnema kinseyi | reverse complement strand
CGTTTTTTTTGTTTAAACTGCATTTTGGGATAATAAGAAATTTTTTTGAGGAATTTCATTGGCACCGTCGGAAAGGGGAGATCTTAAGCAATAAAAATATATATGTCTCAATTTTTTCTAGTGTCGAATAGTCTTAGTTGTTGGCCGTTGAAAAGCAGTGTCCCGGTAGTGGCGTTTTGGCCGTTTAAGGGTTAAGGTCGAACCACCAGAACCTCGGTAAAGGTACATTGAAAAATTTCTAGAGGTACCGGCTCAGGGATCGAACCCCGGACCTCTGAGGTGAAGTTCGAGTGTCTAACCAACTGAGCCACCGAGGATCTTAATAAATAATAAGTCAATCATAACAAAAATGATTTTTCAAATATTATTGTGGTTTTCAATGAATTATTTTCGCTTATTTTATTTATTTTTCCGCATAGTTTATTTATTAATTGTTAATAACTAAGCAGCCCAAGCAAAGTTAAAGTTTTTATTTAAAAACCACAAATTTCGAGCACTTTTGTAAGGAAAGATAGTTAAAAACAATATTAAATTGTTTAAACAACTTCTTTTGTTAATTTTCATTAATTATTATGTCACTGAGTGAAAAAGTACAGAAATTTAAAAATTGCTGAAAAACCGCAACTATCAGATATTCCTATAGATGAAGGTAGTCATAAACAATAATAATTTCTTTAAGCAATTTTTTTTGATAAATCTAATTAATTATTAAGTCACGCCTAATGAAAAATAGACAAGCAGTTGAAGGGTTCAGGAAAAACTGCAACATTATACCAATTATAAGCAAGGAGAATATTATTAACAATGATAATAAATTGTTCAAACAATTATTTTTGTTAACTTGAATTCATTATTACTTCACTTTCATTGGATATTGGAAAAAAGCCAGAAATTTAAGAAAAACCAGCATCTTTCCCGCATTATTCAGATATAATATTATTAATAATAATCAATTGTTTAAACAATTAATTTTCTTGACTCTCATTAATAACTAAACTTATCTTAATTGAAACTTTGACTAAAAGTGATGTTTTTTAACCGCAATTTTGTAGCATTTTTCTAAAAGAATATTACTAACAATAATAATAAATTGTTTAAACAAGCACTCTTGTTAACATTTATGAAATATCACTTCCCTCTGATTAAAAATTGGACAAAAAGCCAGAAATTTCATAAAAACAGCCAGAAATTTAAGAAAAAACGGCATCTTTCCAGCATTATTCAAATATAATATTCTTAATAATAACAATAAATTGTTTAAACAATTAATTTTCTAGACTCTAATTAATTACTTAACTTATATAATTAAAAAGTTGACTAAAAGTGATATTTTTAACTGCAATTTTGTAGCATTTTTCTAAGAGATTATTATTAACAACAATAAAAGATCGTTTAAAGAATTGATGTAAACATCTAATTATCAGTATCAAATGGTGTCTCATGTGCCAGAAACAATTTTCATGAAAAAAAAACTTCAAAAAAAGTCATAACTAGCGCCAAAAACTCGCAAAACCCATTTTTTCACTTATGGGTTTTTTTTGGGACCTTATAAAACAGACTCATGGTGTTGATATTTGAAGAGCGATATTTTATTTGTATTTTATGGCTAATTTTATCACAGAAATGTCGAGTTTCAACTCGATTGAGATAATTTTGAGCAATCTGAATAATATTTTCAAAAACGTCTTTTTTTCTCATGGGAAATACGTGTTAAACTTAATGGGGCTTGTCACTCCTAATTATCATTTTTTTTTGCAAACAAAAAAAAAACAAAAAATGCATTTATTTTTGTTTGTATTCGAACAAATTTCTGGGGGGTCTCCATAAAAAGTCGAAGAAAAAAAAATTGGACTCCCCTATTATACAGGCATAGCCAGTACAAACAATGGAACAATTGGACGTCTGATTTCGTTTGGGCCGAAGGACCTTGAACTCGTCAGAATGTAAAAGGCTACATTAGTGAGAGAATTTGTTATTCTGTTATACACCAAACTCTCGCTTTCAGTCCAGTGGATTTTGTTAACAATTTTTTTTTCCGGTAGAAAATTCAACTTCTTGTTTAAAAATGCATCTTTTTTAGTTAAAAATTCAACTGTTTGTTTAAGAATTCTTGAATGATATAAAAAGTTCGTCTTTTTCGTCAGTAAATTAATCTTTTTGGTTAAAAATTCATCTATTTTAGTAGAATATTCAACTTTTTGACGGGGAATTCCTGAATTTTAATAAAAATTCGTTTTTTTTTATTAAAAATTAAACAGCTAGGTTTCAAAGTTAAACTACATTCTTAAAAACTAAAAAAATGTCCCTCATTCTTAAAAATTTAACATTTTGGTGAGTATTCTTGAATTTTATTGAAAACTCTTATTTTTTCGTAGTAAATTAATCTTTTGATTTAAAAATTCATCTTTTTTAATTAAGACTTCGACTCTTTGGTTCAGAAGTTTTGATTTTGTTAAAAAATTATTTTTTCTCGGTAGAAAATTAAAATTGTTGTTTAAAAACTAATCCCTTTTAGCAGAAAATGCAACTGCATGGCTGAGAATTAATAGGTTTTTAAGTTGAACTATCTTAAAAACGAATTCTTGAATTTTTTTTACATTCGTTTTTTCAGCATAAAATTTAACTTTTTGTTCACAAATTAATTTTTTTTAGTTGAAAATTCAAATTTTTGTTAGAGAATTCTTGAATTTTATTGAAAAGTCGTCTTTTTTCGTAGAAAATTAATCTTTTGGTTTAAAAATTCATCTGCTATAGTTAAAACTTCGACTTTTTGGTTCACAATTCTTGAATTTTCTTAAAAAATTCGTTTTTTTTAGTAGAACATTGAACTTTTTGTTTAAAAATTAATCTTTTTTAGTTGAAAATGCAACTGATGCACTTCATTTTTGAAAACTGAAAAAAAATCCGTCTTTCTTAAAATATTAAGTTTTCGGTTGATTATTCTTGAATTTTATTGAAAATTCTTTTTTTTTCGAAGGAAATTAATCTTTTCATTTAAAAAATTATCCTTTTTAGTTGAAGTTGAAACTTTGACATTTTGGTTCAGAATTCTTAAACTGTTCAAAATTAGTTTTTCTCACTAGAAAATTAAACTTTTGATATAAAAATTAATCTTTTTTAGTTAAAAATTCAACTGTCTGGTTGAGAACTTTTGAATTTCGTTAAAAATATTAGTTTTTTTTTGTTTAAAAATTAACCCTTAAACGACCAAAACGCCACTACCGGGACACTGCTTTTCAACGGCCAATAACTAAGACTATTCGACACTAGAAAAAATTGAGACACACATATTTTTATTGCTTAAGATCTCCTCTTTCCGACGGTGCCAATGAAATTCCTCAAAAAATTTATTTATTATCCCAAAATGCAGTTTAAACAAAAAAAAACGTGATTTTTCGTGCGTATATTTTTTTTGTGAACCATTTTCCAAAACTTTTTGAGTCTGTAATTAACCTGTAATCTCACTAACGGATGGAATAAATGTCTAAACTTTGAGAATCCATGGTTCAAAGAGCGATTTTTCGTTTTAGTATTTTCAAAATGGTGTCTTAATGGCAAAATTTTTGTGAAAACATTCATGAATTTTTTTACAATAAACGATGCGCTTTTCGGAAAAATCATTAAGAATAAAAAGTTCTTGTAATCAGCCAAGGAATATGCCTGAATTTTTTCGAAGCGTTTTGAGCAAAATTGTGGATTTTGCATATGAACAATTTTTGCAAAAATCAAAATTTTGCTCAAAACGTTCTGGAAAAATTCAGGCGTATTCCTCGGCTGATTACAAGAACTTTTTATTCTTAATGATTTTCCGAAAAGCGCACAGTTTTTCAAGAAAAAATTTCCAACGACTCCGTAACCTTTATTGCACTCCGACATCAAACCACACCTTCACCGCATTGTCATCCTGGGAATTTTCGAGTACACCCAGCAAAAA
>NC_046662.1:48550267-48554386 GCF_010883055.1 Belonocnema kinseyi | reverse complement strand
CTCAAAACGCTTCGAAAAAATTCAGGCATATTCCTTGGCTGATTACAAGAACTTTTTATTTTTGATGATTTTTCCGAAAAGCGCATCGTTTATTGTAAAAAACTCATGAATGTTTTCACAAAAATTTTGCCATTGAGACGCCATTTTGAAAATACTAAAACGGAAAATTGATCTTTGAACCATGGATTCTCAAAGTTTAGACATTTATTCCACCCGTCAGTGAGATTACAGGTTATTTACAGACTCGAAAAGCTTTGGAAAATGGTTCACAAAAAAAAATAGGCACGAAAAATCACGTTTTTTTTTGTTTAAACTGCATTTTGGGATAATAAATAAATTTTTTGAGGAATTTCATTGGCACCGTCGGAAAGAGGAGATCTTAAGCAATAAAAATATATGTGTCTCAATTTTTTCTAGTGTCGAATAGTCTTAGTTATTGGCCGTTGAAAAGCAGTTTACCGGTAGTGGCGTTTTGGCCGTTTAAGGGTTACAAATAGGTTTTAAAATTGAACTACTTTCTGAAAAACTAAACAAAAAGGTTTTATCTCTTAGTTAAAAATGTAACTTTTCGGTTGAGTATTCTTGAATTTTATTAAAAATTTGTCTTTTTTCGTAGTAAATTAATCTTTTGGTTTAAAAATTAATTTTTTCAGTTGAAACTTTGACATGTTGGTTCAGAATTCTAAAATTTTCTTTAAAAAAATTCGTTTTTTTTTCAGTAAAATATTTAACTTTTTGTTTAAAAATTAATCTTTTTTAGTTGAAAATGCAACTGTTCGGTTAAGAATTCTTGAACAATATTAAAAATTAGTCTTTTTTGTTAGTAAATTAATCTTTTTCTTTAAAATTTAATCTTTTATAGTTGAAAATGCAACTTTTGGTTTGAGAATTCTTGCATTTTATTGAAAATTCGTCTTGTTTTGTAGTAAATTAATCTTTTGGTTAAAAAATTCATCTTTTTTTTTGTTAGAACTTCGACTTTTTCATTCAGAATTCTTGAGTTTTGTTTAAAAAATTCTTCTTTTTATGTAGAAACTTAAACTTTTTGTTTAAAAATGAATCTTTTTGGTTGAAAATTTAACTGTTTGTTTGAGAATTTTTGAATTTGGTTAAAAATTAGTTTTTTTCGGTTAAAAATTAAACAACCAGGGTTAAAGTTGAACTACTTTTTAAAAAACAAAATTATCTCTTAATTTAAAATTTAACTTTTTCGTTGAGAAGTCTTAAAAATTATTAAAAAATCGTCTTTCTTAGTAATAAATTAATCTTTTTGTTAAAAAATTCATTTTTTCAGTAGAAAATCTTTTTTTTTAATTGGTATCATAACTGAAATTTAAACTATCGCAGTTGAAGATTCATTTTTTCAGTTAAAAATTCATCGGTTTATTTAAAAATTATTTTGTTGAAAAGTATTTTTTTTTGTTTTGGTAAAAAATTATAATTTTTTGATTAAAGACTTAACTACTTAATTTTTGTTGAAAATTCCTCTTTTTCAGCTGAAAATTCAACTATAGTTTGAAAATTCGTATTTGTCGTTAGAAGAATAATATCCTTTGTTCAAAATTGATGTTTTTGATTAGAAATTTGTTGAAAATTAAACAATTTTATTAAAACATATCCTTTTTTTATGAAAAAGTCAACTATTTTGTTAAGGCTGCATCTTTTCTAACAAAAAAAATAATAATAAACAATTTTGTTAAAATGTATCCTTTTTGATGAAAAAATTATTTATTTTGTCAAAACTGCATCTTTTTTATTTACTTCAAATTTCTTTTAATTAAATGAAAATCTATTTGGTTGAAAATTCAACTATTGAATTTTTAGTTCGCAATTTATTTAAACAACTTTTTTGTTGAACACAGATTTCAAAAATATTTCAAATATTTCACTTAGATTTCTAAAGATTTCAGAAAGATTTCAGAAAGATTTCAGTGATTTGTTAAAGATTTTAAAGATTTCACAAAGTTTTAGAATATTTTGCAAAGATTTTAATCATTTCACAAATATGACTAAATATTTTTAAAAATTTTTAATATTTCGCAGATTTCGAAAGACTTTAAAAAGATATCTCAAAGAGTTCACAACGATTTAAAAAATTTCGGATAGATTTGAAATATTTCACAAATATACTTCAATTACTTCATAAAAATTTTCGATAGATTTGAAATATTTTACAAGGATTACCATGATTTGGAAAAATTTTAATAATATCATGAATATTAACAAATAGTGGCAAATTCGTTACTTTTTTGTTAAGAATTAATTTTTTACTGAAAATTTAAGTTTTATATTTTTAGTCGAAAATTTAACAATTTGGTGGAACATCCAACCATTTAGTCAAAAGTTCAATTACTTTGAAAAATATAGGTTTTAAAATTGAACTACTTTCTAAAAAACTAAACAAAAATGTTTTATCTCTTAGTTAAAAATGTAACTCTTCGGTTGAGTATTCTTGAATTTTATTTAAAATTTGTCTTTTTTCGTAGTAAATTAATATTTTGGTTTAAAAATTCATTTTTTTTAGTTATGGAAAAAACGTGTTAAACTTCATGGGGCGGCACCTCTAAATATCAATTTTTTCAAAACAAAAAAATGCATTTATTTTTGTGTGGATTCGAACAAATTTTTGGGTGTCTCCATAAAAATTAAAAAAAATAATTAATTTTCAAAGAATTTTTGGACCACCCTATTGTATAATCACACGGAAGTGACAGGTATTTTGTTTACGGGATAGTTCTCCCATCCCAGAGGGACTCCTATTGTATTCTGGAATCCGGCAGCAGTATTGTACACACTGATAAAATAGTGCAATCTGGTCCCATCTGAGAATGTCCTTCGAGCAGGTAAAGTGTTTGTCGCTCCCGGCTCAAGTGATAGCAGGGAGCTCCCGTAATAATCCCTAGGTAGAAAAAGACTTGTTTTTCTGCCTACTCCGGCTCGTGCGGCCAGGGGAGCTATTCTTCATTTTATCAATGGATCAATACCACTGTTAGTTTATGAGTTTATGGCGGAGATAATAAAGTACCAAACCTCTCCAGGACTTTGGAGTCTCTGGACCAAGGGATCTCGTCTTATTGTCCTTTTAACTTTAGGACTTGAATTGTTCGATCCCTGAATGATCGTAATTATCTGGTGAGAAGTGACTCACTCTCAAGGAATGACTCATTTTTGAGGGAAACCTCTTGTTTTCAAAAGCACAGGTGTTCAAAAAATACGTCAATACATAGTGTAATAATATTATACTGAAGAGAAATTGTAAATAAATAATAATAAATTAACAATGAATAGTTAATAATAAATGATAAATATTCGTATAAAATTCATATTGCGAATCATTTTAATAATTTCGCAAATTTTACCAAATATTTCGCTAAGATTTCTAAATATTTCAGAAAGATTCTATAAAGATTTGGTTGAAAATTTAAATATTTTAGTGAAAAATTAAAAAATTGATCTTTATTGTCTTCTTCCGTATTAAATTAATTTTCTTTGTGAAAAATTAACCTCTTTCTAAAAAAAATTAATAATTTTGTTTGAAATATAATTTTTTTTTTTAAATTCAACTGTTTTGTTTAAAATTTGTATTTTTCGCTCAAAATTTTAACCATTTTTTGGTAGAAAACTTAGCAATTGGTTTGTCGATAAATTTTTTGTTAAATATTCGTCTTTTTCGTAAAAAATTAATCTCCTTGAAAAAAATTAATATTAAAAACTAATATTCTTCGTTAAAAATTCGTGTTTTTGGTACAAACTTTTTTGAAATTTAAACAATTTTTTTGAAAAGTATCCTTTTGGATTGAAAAACCAACTACATTTTCTTAAAAACTGATCTTTTTGGCTATACTTAAACCGATTTTTATTTCAATTTAATATCTGTTGTGGTTAAAATATCAACTATAACATTTTTAGTGAAAAATTCATCTCTTTCATTAAAAATTTAACTATTTTTTTAAATCATTTTGTTTCGATTAATTTTTTATTTATAATTAATTAATTCGACTAAAATTTAAACTATCCTAGTTGAAGATTTATCATTTCATTAAAAAATTCATCGGCTTAGTTGAAAATTTAACTATTGTATTGAAATTTTGAACCAAAGAGATGAAATTTTAAATAAGA
>NC_046662.1:48495407-48550167 GCF_010883055.1 Belonocnema kinseyi | reverse complement strand
AGGTTAATTTTTAAATAAAATATTAATCTTTAACAAGGATGGTTTAAATTGCAGTTAAAAATCAATTTGAAAAAGGTGATATTTCAACAAATAAAACAATTGAATAAGCCAAAAAAAAATTAATTTTCAAAACAATAGTTGATTTTTCAACGCAAAAAGATACTTTTTAACAAAATTGTTCAATTTTCAAAAAGTGTATTTACAAAAAAATTTCAACCAGAAACATGAATTTTGAACCAAGAATATTAGTTTTCTACCTTAAAAATATATATAAAAATATTTTTAACACAATAGTAAATTTTTTAACCAAAGAGATGAATTTTCAAATAAAAATGTAATCATTAATATTTTTACGACAACAAACTTCTGCTTCAAATAAATAACAGTTTGAGTAAAAAAAAAAAATTAATTTTGCACAAAATAGTAGTTGACTCTGCGACCCAAAAGAATACTTTTTAAAAAATTGTTTAATTTTTTTACCGAAAAATAAGGATTTTCAACCAATAGTAAAATAGTTCAATTTTAAACTAGAAAAGATGAATTATAAACCAAAAATAAAATAGTTACACTTTTAGTTTAAAAATTAATTTTTTGCCAAAAAAATCATTTTTTAACAAAATGGTTACATTTTCAAACAAAGTGATGAATTTTTAAGTAAAAATGTAATTGTCTCGACTTTTTAACAAAATTGTTTAATTTTCAACAAAATATTTAAATTTTGAACAAAAGCAATGAATCCTGAAATAAAATAATTAATCTTCAACCGAAAAAGTAAATCTTTAAGAAAATAGTTCAACTTTTGGTCAAGTAATTGAATGTTTGGAACAAAAAATATGACTTTTCAACAAAATAGTTGCATTTTAAACAAAATAATAAAAATTTTTACTAAAAAGTAAAATTTTTAATTAACCGAGAGTAATTCCGAAACATAAATATAATGGTGGGCTATTCAACCAAAAAATTTAACTTTGAACCAAGAACAGTTGGATTATCTTATTGGAAGTTTAGATCAAATTTAAGCGAAAAAAATGAGAAAAAAAAGGTAGTCTCTTGAGAAAAGAAAAAGAAAAGAATTCTTTAAAAAAGAAGAAAAATGGGTTCAACTTTTGCAAAATTCACAAAATTCGCAAAAATAGCAAGATTTCTTAAAATTTATTATCTGGAAATGTACCCCCCCCCCCCCCCCCCCCCCCCAACACACAGACACAATAAATTGATAACGTAGTTTATTGATTGCCCCTAATCTGTTAAACTAATCAGCCGTCAAAGTTAATCCTTTAATGATGTGCTCAACCAAGCGTGACAAAGAGCTCGAGGGTCGAACTCTCAGGGAGTTAGTTGCATCAGGTTGCGCCATGCGTCCAAATCCATCAGAAACGGTTCCTCCAGCCCTGCCTCTTTACGTTTGGATTACCCCGATTTAGGATCAAGGCTAAAGCAAGCTATGCCCGAAAAACGGTCGTATATCGGGAGTTAAGTGTATTCTCAAATTTAAAAAATATCTTAAGAGTTTAATTAAAAGTATTTTCATATTAGTATCAAATAGATTTACCTCATTATTCCTTGTACGATTGGCGGTTATATAAAATTAAATTTATATATCTTATTTAAAAATAGGAGCGGGGTCAGTTTCAGTGTCACATAACGTTTTGAGTGGGGTCACCATAATGTTACAAATTGCTGGAAAAAATTTTGTTATCATACCAAAGTCTTCGAATGAATTTAATATTATCGCTTTTAATTTCAAGACAAATTTATTAATAATTAAAACAATATAAATAATTAATATTAAAAATAAATAAAGCACTAATGCAGATATATTGAAACAAGTGAAAAAAATTAATATCAAAAACAGCAAATGAAAGTAAATAAAAATCAATTAAACAACACATAAATAATTAATTTCTGTTTATGCGTATTCTATAATTAGAAATACGTTAACAATATGCGAATACTAACGCATATTTTTCTTCTTGATAATTTTTTTTTACTATTTTATAAATATTTTGCTTGATTCATTGAATAGAGCATAATTTATTAGCATAATAGATTACGTACTTAAGTCGAGATTACGTGTGCAATGTGCATCTACACTTTGTCATGTGATTTGTAATAGGTCGAAGGATTTCATTTGCTAATTATTCC
The DNA here is from genome assembly GCF_010883055.1 of Belonocnema kinseyi. NCBI lineage: Eukaryota > Metazoa > Arthropoda > Insecta > Hymenoptera > Cynipidae > Belonocnema > Belonocnema kinseyi. The sequence goes on along the minus strand of NC_046662.1, from coordinate 48,548,022 downwards.
CCTAGTGAATGCAAATGCCCAGTTGTCTGAGATAATAGTAGAAAGGTGTGACACTTTTCATTGTCACATTGTTATTTTCTATCGTAGCGTTAACTGTTACATGTTTCTTCAATTATAGTTCATTTTTTATCCACACCTCATTGGACAGGATGATTATTTATACCATTTTTTATCTTATAAAAATGAAGATATTCTTATAATCAAAATTGTACAAATTTTTTAATATTTTTTTATGATACATACATGATTTCAGCCCTTTTTGAAGCATATGAAGCGGGGATAAAGCTATACTTTTTATTCCCTAGGGAATAAAAAGTACTTTTACTCTCCAGTGAATAAAAAGTGCATTCACTCCCTAGGAATAAAAAGTACTTTTACTCCCTTGGGAGGAAAGTGGCATATATACATACAGACAAACATACAGAGATACATATACACATTAGGGTGGACAAAAATGCATTGCAAAAGTGCCATACTTTTTAAGGATTAAAAGGAGTGTCTAAGAAATAAAACAAAACGAATGAATTTCATTTCCAAACCAACCTTACCCTCCCCGTAAATTATTTAAAAAATTATTTATTCCCAAAAAATATAAAGAAATAATCGTATTTTCTAATTAAAATGCAATATTTTGTCATTGTTTGGAGTAGTAAATTTTTTTGAAAACATTACGTAATTATTTGAATAAGGACTTATTTTTTATTGAAAAAATTTCTAAAAATTGAGCCAGAGATGTCCACTTTCTTCAAATTGGTATCCTATGCTACTTTTTGTTGAATAATTATTTAATTTGGAGACATTTTTTATAATGCTTGACAAAATTCTATTTGCTTAAACAATTTTTATTAACTCAAGCAGTTATTTTTCGATAACTAAAAAATTGAAATAAAAAAGAACAAATAAAATTAATTACGATTTAAAAACTATTTTTGTAAAAGTAATTATTTAAACAAATTATATTTATTCAAACAATTAAAAAGTGGCTAATGTATTCGTTCTATACACTATACAGTCAGAAACATAATTGTATTTGTTCTTTTTTATTAAATTTTTTTAGTTATCGAGAAAGAACTACTTGAGCAAATAAAGATTATTTAAACAAATAGGAAATTATTAAACATTAGAAGAAATGTGTCAAAATGATGTCATTATTTAACCAAACGTAGCATAGGATACTAATTTGAAAAGAAAGTTGATATCTCTGGCTCCATTTTTAGAAATTTTGAAAATAGACAATAAATAATTGTTGAAATAATTACTCAATGTTTTTAGAAAAATTTACTATTCCAAACAATGACAAGCAATTACATATCAATCAGAAAATACGATTATTTTTTAAATTTTTTTTGTGAGAAAATATTTGATTCAATAATTTAAATTCGTTTAAACAATTGAAAATTGTTTAAAAGTTATCGGAAATATTTAAATTGTCCATTGGTAATTTTTTGTGTGAAAAAGATGACTGAAATTGCTTGAAAGTTTACAATAATACGTAAAACTGAAATTTTTTATTTTTTTACATAAAGACATGCATAAAAGCAGAAAAAAATTCTGCTAAGGAAACACAATTTTCAGTTAAAATAGGGACAGAATGGGTTTTCTGTCAAGATTAACAAATTTTCTGCAGAGTTAACAAAATTTTCAGTTATTTTATAAATTTACAGATATTTTCTGTAAAATGTACTGAATTTTTTCTGGAAAGTTAACATCTTTAAATTGTCAAATTTATTCAAAAAGTCTGTAAATGTTACAGAAAATATCCGTAAATTTACCAAATAAATGAAAATGTTGTAAACTACAGCCATACATACAGACAAAATACATACATACATACATACATGAATACATACATACATACATACATTCATACATACATACATACATACATACATACATACATACATACATACATACATACATAAAAATCGTTTCTTCTGACTCAGCCCGTCTCAAAACGTGAAGATTTGATTAAAATCGATGAAATTCCAATTTTACATCAAACTAATGCCTTCTCATTATAGGACGATAATGTAAAAAAATTTTGTTTGACAACGTATTAGGTATTGTTGGATCGAGATAAACATAGCATTGTAGTTTAAAATCATCAATAACATTTTATAGCCAACTAAATTCTCGAACCAACCATACTTAATACGTTATCAAATAAAATTTGTTTAATTAAAAAAAATACTTTAAAAAAAAGTGTCGGCTTAGCCTCACTCTCCCCTTCTTCCTGGAAAAATATTTTAGTTTTGTTGATTTGATTTTGACTACTGAAAAATGAAAAACAAAATTCATTGAAGATTTCACCATACTGTTGAAAATTCGTTTTTTGTTTGTTTGAAAATTAATTTTTTTTAACTGATAAATGAACTATTCCCTTGTTTTAAATGCAAAATTAACTATTTATTTTTGATTCAAAATTTGTTCCTTTTTTTCTCAAACATAGTCTTTTTTGGAGGAAAATTAATCCTTTTGGTTAAAAATTAATTTTTTTGATTCCAAATTTAACTTTTTGTTTGAAAATTCCACTCTCAAGTTGATTTTTTGTATGTTTGAAGACTCTACTATCATGGTGAAAATGTATTTTTGTGTTTGTGAAAATTAATTTTTTTAACTGAGAAATTAACTATTTCTCTTTTTATTTAAAAATTTGTTGCATTTTTTAGTTAAAAATCAACAATTTGGCTTAAGCTTAGTCTTATTTGAAAAAATTAATCTTTTTGTTTGAAAATTTATCTTTTTTGGTTGAAAATTCAGGTCTTAGGTTCAAAAATCTGCTTTTTTTCTGCTGAAGATTTCACTATTTTGTTGAAAATTTAATTAATTTGTTGAAAACTGAACTCTTAGGTTATAAAGCCATTTTCTTGACTAAATATTTCACTGTCATGTTGAAAATGGGTTTCTTTGTGTAAAATTAATTTTTTTTAACTGAGAAATTAACAATTTCCTTTTTTATTGAAAATGATCTTTATAGTTGAAAATTCAACTATTCGGTTGAAAATGTGTCTTTTTTGGAGGAAAATTAATCTTTTTGCTTAAACATTCATCACTTAGGTTGAAAATTTTTGTTCTTGTTTTTGATGATTTGACTGTTTTGTAGAAAATTTAATTATTTTATTGAAAATAAATTTTAAAAATTCGTTTTTTTGTTGGTTTGAAAATTACTTTTTTTAACTGAGAAATGAAATATTCCCTCTTTAAATAAAAATTAATCTTTTTTAGTTGAAAATTCAACCATTTGGATAGAATTTTTTTTTGTGGAAAATTAATCTTTTTGGTTAATAATTCCACTCTTAGGTTGAAAAATCTTGTTTTTTTTTTAATTAAATTTTTTAATTGAACGTTGAACTCTTAGGTTAAAAAGTCATTTTCTTGATAAAATATTCCACTATCATGTTTAAAATTCATTTTTTCTGGGGAAAAATTAATTTTTTTAACTGGGTCATTAAGAATACCCTTTTTTATTGCAAATTGTATTTTTTAGTTGAAAATTCTACTAGTTGGTTTAGGATTAGTTTTTTTGGTGGAAAATTTATCTTTTTGATTGAAAATTCATCTTTTTGTATGAATACTCAACATTTAAGTTGAAATTTCTGTTGTTGTTGAAGATTCCACTATTTTGTTGAAAATTAAACTCTTTGGTTAAAATGTAATTTTCTTGATTCAAGAATCCACTATCGTCTTGAAAATTCGTTTTTTGCTTCGTTTAAAAATTAATTTTTTTAACTGAAAAATAATTTTTACAGATTATTTATCTTTTTTAGTTGAAACTTTAACTAATTGGCTAAAAATTAGTCTGTTTTGGAAGAAAATTCATCTTTTTGTTTGAAAATTCAACTCGCAGGTTGACTTTTTTTTGTAAAAGCTCTTGAAAATTCCTTGTAATTGAAAAAATACATTAAAACATTTCAAATTCTTTAAAATCTCATAATAAATTATTGAAATCAATTAAAAATGCCTTGCGATTTATTAAAATATTCTAAGATATGTCAAAGCCTTTAAAATCTTATATTAAACTACTGAAATAAATTGAAGATTTCTTGAAACCTTTTAAAATACTCTGAAATATTTCGAAAACTTCAAAATCTTTTGAAACATCTTGAAATCTTTTTAAGATTTCTAAAGCACTTTGGAATTTTTTTTAATAACTCTGTTAAAGTTGTTAAAATTCTTTGAAATTCCTTGAAATTTTAATAATACCCTGAAATATTTAAAACCCTTTAAAATCTCATACTAAATGATTAAAATCAATTGAAAATTCCTTAGAATCTATTAAAATATCCTAAAATATATCAAATACTTAAAAAATTTATAGCAATTTACTGTAATCAATTGAAAATTCCTTAGAATCTTTTAAAACATCGTCAAATATTTAAAATCATTGAACATCTTTTGAAATCTCTTGAAATTTTTTAAAACTCTTGAAAATATCTTGAAATTTTTAAAATACCTTGAAATGTTTCAAATCCTTTAAAATCTCATATTAAATTTCTGTAATCAATTGAAAACTCCTTGAAATCTTTTATAGTTCTCTCAAATTTTTCAAATCCTTCAAAATCTTTTGAAATGCCTAGAACTTTTTTTTATTAAGATTTCTTAAGTACTTTGGAATTTTTAAAAGTAACCCTTCTAACATTTTTTTAATTCTTTGAAATTCCTTTAAATTCTAAAAATAAAAACTTTGGAAAATTTTAGAAGGGTTATTTTTAAAAATTCCAAAGTACATTAGAAATCTGTAAAACAAGTTCTAGGTATTTCAAAAGATTTGGAATGATTTGAAAAATTTGAGAGAAGTTTAAATGATTCCAAAGAATTTTCAACTGATTACTGTGATTTAGTATGAGATTTTAAAGGATTTGAAATATTGCAGGGTATTTTTAAAATTTCAAGATATTTTCAAGAGCTTTAAAAAATTTCGAAAGATTTCAAAAGATTTTAAATATTTGGGGATGTTTAAAAGATGTCAAAGAATTTTCAATTTATTTTCATAACTTAAAGGAAATTCAAAGACTTAAAAAATTTCAGAAGTTTTATTTTTTTAAATTCCAAAGTACTTTAGAAATCTTTAAAAAAAAAGTTTTAGGTATTTCAAAAGATTTTGAAGGATTTGAAAAATTTGAGAGAATTTAAAAAGATTCCAAGAAATTTTCAATTGATTACAGTAATTTAATATGAGATTTTAAAGGATTTGTAATATTTTAGAGTATTTTTAAAATTTCAAGATATTTTCAAGAGCTTTGAAAAATTTCAAAAGATTTCAAAATATTTTTAAGGATTTTAAATATTTGAGGATGTTTTAAAAGTTTTCAAGGAATTTTCAATTTATTTGTATAATTTAAAGGAATTACAAAGAATGAAAAAAATGTTAGGGCGAGTGGTAAACGACCTAAAGGCGAGTGGTAAACGAGCTAAGGGCGAGTGGTAAACGAGCTAAATTTTAGCGTTAAATGAGCTGAGGGCGAGCGGTAAACGTGCTAAAGGCGAGCGGTAGAGGTGCTCAATTCGCCCTGTAAACGAACTAAAGGCGAGCGGTAAGCCTGCTAAATTCGAGCGTTAAACGAGCAAAAGGCGAGTGGTAAACGTGCTAAAGCCAAACGGTAAATGTGCTACATTCAAGCGTTAAACGAGTTAAAAACGAGCGATAAACGATCTAAGGTGAGCAGTAAACGAGCCGAATACGAGCTGTAAACGGAGTACTGTAAACATCACAAAAGTTATAACTGCCAATTTTCAGCACTTGTTGAAACCGATAAAGACAAAACTCATTTTTGTCAAGAATTTATAATTTTTTGTTTGTTAAATAAAGTGTAAAGCTTTTTTTTTAAATAAAAACTGATTTATGGTATAATAGTTTTTTAAAATTATTTCCTATTATTTTCCTAATTGATTTTTATTTTCCTTCCGACTATGATTGTAATGCTATTTTATGTGATTTTTATGGGGATCATTGTTCGGCAACAAAAGTACATTTTAATATCTCAGGAAGAATAACATCGTCCCATCCGGTAACGACCTGCATCCCGCAGGGCGGAAACAAGTCTGAACAGGAATTTCTCCGTTTCGCTGAATATACCTGTGAATACTTCTTCGTTATTAAGCAGAAGAATGGTCTTAAATATTATCCAAGAAGAGAATAATTTTAATTTTTATCTGTCGTTTAATAACTCCTCTAATAAAAAAAAAAACTATTTTTCAAAACACTTTACCTTCAATAAACTTTTTGTATAAATAAAGTATATTCAAACTTTATAACATTAGCATAAGTGATTAATTTATTGTGAATATTGAACATATTTTTTAATAAAAAAATTATTTACATCTTTAAATAAACTTTCTAAAAATAAATATATAGGTGCAGGTAAAAATTCTGGGTGCCAAAAATCTTTTATTTCAAAATTTCCTAATTTTTTCAGACCAATTTTTCATTTCCCTTTACCTTTAACATTCAGAGACCAGAAGTTTAATCATGTAACATTTTCAACATAGAACCTTTTATAAACAAAATAAAACGTTTTTAAATTAAAATTGAAAAAAACGTTTCTTTTATTAAAAAAGATTACTTTTATATCTTAGAAGACGATCTTCCAATCAATTCATTAAATTAAAATTATTTTTAACAAATTATTTAGATACTTAAGCAAATACATGAACTTTCTACAAAGAAATTAAAAAATTAAAAAAATTAATTTTCAACTAGTTCAATTTCACAAAAAAGACAAATATTTACCAAAACACATATCATTTTTACCAAATAGTTCAATTTGAATTTATAAAAGATAAATACAAAACTAAAAATGTAATAGTCAAATTTTCAGATCAAAACATTAATTTATGACCAAAGAAAAGCATTTTCAAGAAAATATTTAAATTTTCAACCAAAGAGATGAATCTTCAACCAAAAAAATTAATTTTCAAGAAAGAAGTTTCACTCTCAATCATATAAGTGAACTTTACACACACACAAAATTTAATTTAATTTATTTTTAACCAAATGTTTAAATTTTTATCTTTAAAAATGGTTTTTCTACTCAGAATATTAATTTTCTACCAAAAAAGATGAATTTTCAACACCAAAATATGATTTTTCAACATAAAATTAACTTTTCTACCAAACTGTGAAATTAAAAAATAAATAGCTTAATTTAAAACCAAAAAGATGAATTTTCAACAATAAAAAATTGGTTTACAGCCCAAAAAGACCAATCATTTATCAACAAAAATGTTATGTTTTAAATTAAAAAGTTGTGCGTCTTAAATAAAAAGGAATTTTTAACTGTATTTGTATAGTTATAGTTATACAAATTTTAAATATAATAATTGAATTTTGTATTAAAAATAATAAATTTTGACAAGAAAAGGAATTAGTAAATTTCTATTTTAAAAAATTGATATTCAGCTATAAATTAAATAAGTTTTCAACATAACAGTTCAATTTTCAATTTAAAAAATAATTTTTTAATAAATAATTCAACTTTCAACTAAGTATTAAAAAAAAAAGTTCCAAATATTAAAAGCTTTGATGAGAAAATGAATTTTTCAATCTTGAAATTTAAAATAAATAGTTTAATATTTAATCAAAATGTTGATTTTTTATTCGAAATACTTGAATTCAAACCAAAAATATATATTTTCAACAAGAAATATAATTTTTAATTAAGTAGTTAAATTTAAAAAAAACGTTGATTTTCAGCCGAGAATGAAACAAGTTTACTGCAAAATAGTTCAATTTTCAACCAAAAAATGAATTTTGAATGAAATATTTCAACTTTCAACTCAGTAGTGGAATTTTCATGAAAATATATAAATTTTCAATTCGAAAATAGGATTTTTTAAGAAAACGGTCATTTTTCCACTTACAATTTCATTAAAATTAACATTTCCAATTAAATTAATTTTAAAAAAGACATGAATTTTTATAAAAAATAGTTCAATTGTCAAACTGAAGAAGTGAATTTTTAAAGAAAATAATGAATTTAAAAAAAATCAAGAAGAGTTCAACGTTCAACCAATTATTGAACTTTCAACGTAAAAGCTTAATTTTCCTTCCAAAAAGACAAATTATTTATCAACAAAATAGTTAAGTTCTAAAGCTAAAAAGTCACGTGTTTTAGAAAAAAACGAATTTTTAACTGAATAGTTGAATCTTAAAATAAAAAGATAAATTGTTAACCCAAAAGATAAATCTCCAACGACACAGAATTAATTTAAAAAAATAATATCAAAATAGTTAAATTTAATAATAAATAGTTTAAGTTTAAAAAAAATAATGGATTTTTCTGCTGAAATAGTGAAATAGCCAAATTGTGAATTGAAAAAATTATGAACAAAAGAGATGAATTTTTATCAAAAATAATAAATTTTCAACCAAGACTTGAATATTTAAATTTCCATGTAAAAAATTGATTTTCTACCAAAAATTAAACAAGTTTTCAACAAAACAGTTACATTTTCAATAAAAAAAATATTTTTTAACAAATAATTCAATTTTAAAAAATTTTTTAAAAAAGTTCCAAATAATAAAAGTTTTAATGAGAAAATTAATTTTCCATTCTTGAAATTTAAAATAAATAGTTTAATTTTTAACCAACTAGTTAATTTTTTCACCGAAAGAGTTAATATAAACCAAAAATATGTATTTTCAAGAAAAAATATAATTTTTAATCAAATTGTTTGATTTGCTACAGCAATAAAATAGTCGCATTTTCAGGGAAAAATATAATTCTTTAAAAAAAAAAAAACGAAATTTGAACAAAATAGTCGGATTTTCAACCAAATAGATTAATTTTCGACATAAAAGGACAAATTATCAACAAAAGAGTTAAGTTTTAAAGCTGAAAAGTCGAGTGTCTAAGAAAAAAAGCAAATTTTTTTCAAAATACCTGAATTTTTAACTAAATAGTTGAATCTTAAAAAAGATACATTTTTAAAAAAATAGTTGTATTTTTATTAAAAATAATACATTTTCTTTCCAAAAAGACAAATTATTTATCAACAAAATATTTAAGTTTTAAAGCTAAAAAGTCGTGTGTTTCAGAAAAGGATGAATTTTCAACCGAATAGTTGAATCTTAAACTAAAAAAGATAAATTTTTAACCAAAGAGATCAATTTTAACAACAAACAATTAATTTAAAAAAAATCATTTCTATGCAAATAGTTACATTTAAAAATAAATAGCTCAAGTTTTAACAAAATAGTTTATTTTTCTACTAGAATATTTGAATAGTCAAATTGTCAATTGACAAAATTAATTCTTAACAAAAAATAATTTCAACTAAGTAGTTGAATTTTCAAACACAAGAATTAATTTTTAAGTCAAAGCAAAAAATTGTGAACAAAAGAGTTGAATGTTTTATAAAAAATCAGAAATTTTTAACCAAAACTTGAATATTTAAATTTCAATTTTAAAAATTAATTTTCTACCAAAAATTAAATAAGTTTTCAACAAAATAGTTAAATTTACAACCCACAAGTAAATTTTTTTTGATGAAAAATGATCATTTTTCAACCAAGACTAGATTATTTATATTTCCATTATTTAAAAAATTGATTTTCAGCCAAAAATGAAACAAGTTTTCTGCAAAATAGTTCAATCTTTAACCAAAATATTAAATTTTTAACCGAAACGAGATAAATTCGGAACAAAAAATTTTAAAGTAGACTTTTCAATAAAAAAGTTAACTTTTAATTTAAAATATTTGAATTTTCTTATAGGATTCTGATACTTTAATTCGCATTTGATCGAAAAAAAACTTTAAAAATGTGGAAAAAGGGAAAGTTTCTTGAAAACAGAATAGTTTAAAAAGCGGACAAATAGGGGAATAGAGAAAAGAGCGTGAAGCCAGAAACCAAGCGTAGTTTGCTTAGCTGTGTAAACTTTTTTCCATTTAATGTATTGTTTCAAGAAAATAAAAATATTCCATTTCCAGAAAAATTGGCGTCTTTTTCTTAACTGTAAAAAATTGCAATCCCTCAACAAAATGCAGAAAGAAAATTCAAATATTCTAATTAGTTAATAAAATAGATCATCAAACAAAAAATTAAATAAATACTTTTTTCCGACGAATATTTTCCATTTTATTCAACCAATATAAAATTACACATCCCTGAAAAACATAAGTGATGTATAATACTAATTAATATTATTTAAAAGCTTACGGTTGCCTTGAAATATTATCTTGTTTACTTGATTATCAGTTAAATTGAAAAATTCCTAATTGGTGGAAAAGAACGATGTATATTCTTCAGATTACAGCACTCAAGTTTTTTGTCAATTTTTATGAATCATTTATTACACCGAAATTACTTGACATTATTTGTTGTTTTACGTATCACAACTCGTTCGTCGAGGCGTGTTATCTAACTTCTTGATAACATCCTATCATTTTTATCACCGAAAGAAGCGTGCTTTATTTTCAAGATAGATTGTTTTATAAACTTGTTATTATGTCAAGACGTGTCTGTGGGAAATTACGTTCTCAAAAAAATGAAAACAATCTGTATAATTGCGTATTGCCAAAAGACGAATGGAAAAATCCAACCAGTCCGACAATAGACTTTAAACCAAGTCTAAATGCGATGAAAATTTTTTTTTAATTTCAAACAAAATTATTTTCATAATTTTTAAGGAGATATTTCAGGATTTCAACTAGAGTTGGGTAGTAATTTGTTACAAGAAAGTTACAGAAAAGCTACGTAATTTGTAACTTTTAGGGTTACATTGTTACTTTTATCAAATCAATTTGTAACGTAACTTAGCTACGCTTTTGCAGTAATTTCGATTTTTAATTGTAGATACTTTGAAGCCACTTTGTATTTTTTCGTTTCTTTTTTTTTATTAATATCTACTATTACATTTTTTGTTGAGAATTCATCTTTTTTGGTTGAAAACTCATTATTTTTTTTTTAATTCAAGTATTTGAGTTGGTTTAAAAATAACGTTTTTTGTTAAAAACTAATATTTTATATTTTAAAATACAATTCTTTTGTTGAAAATTTGTCTTCTTGGTTTGAAAATGCAACAATTCAGTGAAAATTGGTTTCTTTCTTATTTCAAAATTCAACTTTTTCAGTTCAAAATTGATCTCTTTTGATAAAAAAAATCTAACTTATTTTAGTTGAAAATCCAACTATTTTTATGGAATATTAATTTGATTTAGTTCACGATTCAGCTATTTTGTAGAAAATTGGTCTTTTTTGGTTAGATTCAACTGTGATTTCAAATAATTTTTTTTTATTGAAATAATATAAACTATTATAATTCTTTAAAAACTAAGTTTACTGTAAAAAAAATTTTTTCAATTTGAAAATAAGATTTTTTGTCGAAAATTTGTCTTGCTGGCTTGAAAACGCAACAATTCAGTGAAAATTTGTTTCTTTCTTGATTCAAAATTTAACTTTTTCGTTTCAAAATTTATCTTTTCTCGTAAAAAAATATAATTTATTTTGGATGAAAATTTAACTATTTTCAAAAGAATATTAATTTGATTTGATTGACGATTAAGCTATTTTTCCAAAAAATTTACTCTTCTGGTTGAATTAAATTATTTTAGTAGAACAAGTTCAACTACTTGGTTACAAAATAACGAACATTGTTTTAAAAAATTCAACTATTTTTTTTCAATTTGTAATTTTGTTTCGGAAATTCATCCCTTTTGGTAAAAAAAAGGAACAGATGCGGGTTCATCCATTTTTTTTAAATTTTCCTTTTCTGGTGAAAAATGTCCGTTTTCTCTTTAAGGGTGGAAAATAAAAAAAATTTGCTAAAAAATTCAATTATTTGGTTAAAAATGAGCTTTTCTGTTAAAAATTCTTTTTCGGTTCCAAAATGGCAGCAAATTCGGTTAAAAAAGAACTTTTTTGATGAAAATTAGCATTTTTGATATGAAAATTCAACCATTTAGTTAAAAATGACTTTTTTGATGAAAATAGATACTTTTTATATAAAAATTCATGTATTTGGTTAAAAATTCAATTATTCTGGTAAAAAGTCAAAATTTGGTAAAAAAAAATAACTTTTTTGTTTAAAATTGAACTATTTTCTTTCAAAATCGTTTTTTAGGGTGAAAAATTTAATTATTTGTTTAAAATCTAGCTTTTTTTAAAAAATTATACTTTTTGGTAGAAAATTGGTCTTTTGGTTTAAAAATGGCAGAAAATTCAACTGTTCAGTTGAAAATTAAGTTCTTTATGGAAATTAATATTTTTTATGTGAAAATTTAACCATTCAGTTGCAAACTCAAATACTTTTTTAAAAAATTAAGTATTATAGTAGAAAGTCCAAAATTTATCAAAACTAACTTTTTTTGGAAATCTATTTTATTTTAAATTCGTTTTTTTTTAGGGTGGAAAATTCAAGCATTTTGCTAGAAAATCCAATTATTTTGTTGAAAATTAGCTTTTTTGTTAAAAATTTAACTTTTGTTGTTAACTTCTTTGTTGAAAAATCGTCTTTTTGGTTTAAAAATGATAGAAAATTCAACAATTGGGTTAAAAATGAACTTTTTTGATGAAAATTATTTGTTTAGGAAAATTCAACCATTTGATTGAAAATTTTAAGTATTTTGATAAAAAGTCCAAATTTTATCAGAAATTAACTTTTTTGTTCCAAATTTAATTCTTTTCTTAAAAATTCCTTTTTTTTAGGATGGAAAATTCAAACATTTTCCTAGAAATGTCCATCATTTTGTTGAAAATTAGGTTTTTATCTCTAAATTGTTAAATCATTTTGAGTCAGAGCTAATGAAGAAATACTTAGAGATCACAAATATTATATTACAAATTATATATAATTATTATAAACTATTTCTTTGAACAAATACTTCAGTATATCAGTTTTTTATAGAGGTAAAAAATATAATTCCTTTAAGTTCAAGTATTTGAGTTTTAGTTGTTTTGAAATTATTTATTGATATTTATACCTGCATCAAAATTCAAACTTTCACTTACAGATTAATTTTTTGTTAATTAAACGATTAAAATTACAACGTTTAAAGTTTAAATTTAGTACGATTATAATTGTTTATTTTAATTGTTTTAAAGGATTTTATATTGAATAAAAGCGTTTAATTATGAACTTATTAATTTCAAAATATTTGAAAACAACTTCTAAGGCTTTTGAATTGAAATATTTATATTTTCAAGGTTACAATCTGGAAATTGTTTAATATTAAACAGATTCAAGGTCGTCTTCTAAAATCAATTATTAAAATTCCCGAATTTAGACAATTAAAAATTTTTTTTTCAAAATACATATCATTCATTTATTAAAAAATCAAAGAATCAAATAGTATTACAGAAACCATTTTTTAAAGTTTAACGTTTTTAAAATTGATGATTGAATTTAAAATAACATGTGGCTGAAAAAGTATGTCTCAGTGAAAAAAAACCTGTTTGAAAATGTGCTTAGTATTTTTTTGTAAATTACAAAAAATGTTCTAAAAAGTCGAATTTTTAATTTAAAGAAAAAAAAAAGAATTAAAAAGAAAGCTTGTTTGAGAAATGTCATTAATTTCGAATGAAATTTAGAAAGAAGTTTTTTTGTTTCTTTTTTATAAAATTCTTTGATTATTCTATTTTTGAATAAAATAATTTCCGAATTGGAAATTTCGCGAATAATAAATTTTCTGAAAATTGTATAATATTACCAATTTGGAAAATTCCTGAATAATACAATTCCCGATAGTTTATTATATTACTGAATCTGAAAATTCCTGACAATAATTATAAAATATCCGAACTACGAAATTCCAGAACGATACAATTCCCGAATTCTAACAATTTAAAAATTTAGTTTTCATAAATTTTATTGATTAAAAATACAATAATTAAATATTTTTATTTCAAAAATTATGTTTTAAGTTTAAATTCTCCAAAAATTATGATTTGAATTTACAAAAACTACCAATGCAGAACAAATTTCATCTAGAAATATATTTGTTCAATTATTGAATTTCAGTTCAATATATATTTTACGGGAATTTTGTTCATGAGTATTTTTCAGACGCCTTTAAAATTAAGACCTAATATTAACATTCATTAAAGTAAGATTTTAGATTTATTGCGAATTAGAAGTATTCCAATTTATTGTAAATTGTATTATATCCTGCGATTGAAATTTGTAAAATAAAATAATATTTCAGGATTTTCTTAAAGAAATGTACTATTTTTTTTCTTCAACTGATTGTAAAAGGACAGAAGTTTCTTAATAAAATTTCTCAACTAAAAAGAAAAATATCTCGAGTAAGTGACAAAAAAAAAAATAAGCCTAAAAGTCCTCTTTCCCGAAACGTTCTCACCCATCTAAAAAAATTCAAAATAAAAGCCCTCTTGCATACGCACTACATAACATATTACATACACAAACCTCGTGCTCGCCCTTAGCACGTTAGCGGGCTGAGGAGTAGGATAGCATAAACCGAGCAGGAGAATGAAAAGAGACACTAAATGTCAGTCCGTTACCGGCGTTTAAACTCCCTCTCATTCCTCTCACCCACAACACGCATGCGCCTCAAATTTCCTAGTAAGAGCGCCCCAACCGGCCAATCTCCTCTCGACAGTGACGCCACCGTCCGCCAATCGCAGTCGCTCTCCGTGACGCCACTGATTATTTTTAGCCGTCGTGAGTCACGAGATATAAGGCAGTACGTTTAGTTGGGTGTTCAGAAGTTGCCGAGACATTGCAGCGTGCGGGTTGTTACTCGTTTCCCGAACTCTCAAACTAGTGCAAGTGCTCCGCCGCTCACCTCGAGTTGCGATCGCAGTTTATTTATCGTGTCGCGACGTGACTCATTGTGTTGACAAAAGTTCTACCTCGTGTCTACCAAATTCAGTGAAAATCAATCAAGGTTACCAGTTTTCCTCGAATCGCTCTCCCGAGCGCAGCTGTGTACTTTCCACTAGTTTAACTTCTAACCCAGTCGAGTGAAGTTAGCTTTAGATTAAAAAACCTCGTGGTGTTCCAGTGCCTGTTGCCTCGTGCTTGAACCGAGAAAAAAAAATCTCGATCCCAGTGGACTCGACAGTGTGTTATGTAATCCCAGTGGGTGAAAGATCGACAAACAGGAAAGTACGATTCTCGGAACTGCTTGGTTTTCCCAGCCAGTAAAAACCTGAACGCATCGATGGTGCGGAGCCTGGCGATGGAGCCGACCTTCTATGAGGACATCTACGGCACGAATCGTGACAACCTTGGACATCTCAAGAGGAATCTCACCCTGGATTTAAACGGGCACAGACAGGGTCCACAGGCGAAGAGGCCAAGACTTGGTCCTCTGCCGTCGGCCCTGAATAACATGACACCGATCCTGAGCTCCCCGGACCTCAACATGCTTAAACTGGGCTCCCCGGAGCTGGAGAAACTTATCATCGCCCAGCAAGACGGCCTCGTGACGACGATGCCGACGCCGACGACACAAATCCTCTTCCCCAAGACTGTCACCGAGGCCCAGGAACTCTACGCCAGGGGCTTTGTCGACGCCTTGAACGAGCTCCATCACTCTGACAGCTCGCAGGAACCCGGGAGCATCCACGGGGCGACCTACACGACCTTGGAACCACCTGGCAGTGTCCAGAGCGTAGAGTCTTCCATCAGCCAAGGACTCATGCATGTCAAAGAAGAACCACAAACTGTCCCAAGTGTCTCCAGTTCGCCGCCAATGTCCCCCATCGACATGGAGAACCAGGAGAGGATAAAGCTCGAGAGGAAGAGGCAGAGGAATCGTGTTGCTGCCTCCAAGTGCAGAAAACGCAAACTCGAGAGGATCTCCAGGTTGGAGGACAAGGTCAAACTCCTCAAGGGCGAAAACACCGAACTGAGTGCGATGGTTCACAGGCTGAAGGAACACGTCTGTCGGCTCAAGGAACAGGTCATGGACCATGTGCATTCCGGATGTCAAATTATGCAGACCGTCACAGGCCAGTTTTGAATGATTTCATCTCCTGGCGGAAACGAGCCGTCTCTAGATTGTTTGGAGACCGACGAAGGCTGGAGGAGGGAATCTGAGGCCCAATCGTCGGAATCGGAAATGGTCCAACTGGATGTCTTCGGGATTGGAAGATACTCTGGAGTGCCTTTCAGTGCTGTGCAAAAGGACTACGTGACTGTTTTGCAGCCGGCGTGGCCGTCGTGACGTCGCGTTGAAGGCCACCAGGTAAACGTGCAGGCGGCCATTTTGGAGAACGGCCGAGTTCGCGCGGGAGATTTGAAACTCGTGTGGTGCTGCGAACTTTGGATACGTCCCGATTCTTTCAGTAATTGTCACAAAGAATCATTTTGCGCATAAGTCCGATTCATCATTTGTGCATCTAGTCTTGTCCAGTATGTTAGCTAACTTATGAAAGTCAAGTGATCATACGAGGACCTGCTTAGAATGGGAACCTTAAAAATTTGGAGAAAATAAGGTAGGAGTGCCAGTTCATTTTTGCAGAGTTGTTTTACTTTTTCTATATTCTTTTTATTCACGTTACTTATTAAATCGTGTGACTGGTTCTCCTATCTTGTTATTTTTAATGCTAGTCTCTGTCAAAGAGCGAATTGTTTTTCATATTCTATTTAAGCAAATTTTTGAGGTTCGATTTTCAGGGTGGCCACTGAACCAGAAAAAAAACACGGGTAAATCTTTTTAGATGTCATTTGCTATTGCATGCAATTTTCAATTTTTGAACATTCAAATCAACAAAATTTTTATTTCTATTGAAATTTTCCTAAAATAATGGTTTATTTACAAATAAAATGATGTATTATTGAATATAATTCTAAACATTTATTTTCATTTGTATTGTACACAAAGGCGAATTATTTTCGTTCATTTAAATTTTCGGAAGTTTGGGTGCAATATAGGTGCTCTTGCATTTTCAGAATTCAATTTTCATTTGCTTATGAAATTATGTGCACAAAAATACCGTTGTACAATAAGATTGATCTTGCATTTTTAGAAGTCACTTCTTTTTTATTAGTTATCTATGAAATTATTTTAAAAACTAATGAAAATATGTAACTAAAAATTGTAGGAAATCGTTATTGCTGCCAACCGACAATTTGTACGATTTGAAATTACACAAATTAAAACACTTCTAATTTAATATTCCATTTGAAACATTTTCCAGTTTAAAATTGTGTCTTTTCTAAAAATTCTAATTTGAGTCAAAAATTATCAACTGGTAGCTAAACACCTGTCTAATTTTTTTAATACATAGTTTTTCACGTGAAAATTCCTAGGTTTAATTTTAAGCATGTTCTGAGTTTGAAACAAAACTGCTTTTTATTTTCATTTCTGTTTCATTTAGGTAATTTTTTTCACGTGTCAAGGAGTGTACTAAAAAATTGA
The DNA here is from genome assembly GCF_010883055.1 of Belonocnema kinseyi. NCBI lineage: Eukaryota > Metazoa > Arthropoda > Insecta > Hymenoptera > Cynipidae > Belonocnema > Belonocnema kinseyi. The sequence goes on along the minus strand of NC_046662.1, from coordinate 48,530,694 downwards.
CAAAAATGATCTTTAAAAAGAGTTGAGTTTAAGAGTGCCTTACTTTAAAAGATTGTATGTTTTGTTTGCTTCAGATTACGATTTGAAGTGGTTTATTTTAATAGTTTTTTTGATTTTTGCAATTCTGAAGATTTTCATTTTTAATAAAATTGTACAATATTCAATACTGGCAATTTTATACTATAATTTTGTAGTGCTGAAAACTTAGAGTTGTTTAATTTTCGTAGTTTTGAATTTATAATGGTTTAAGTTTGAAGAACTTTACAGTTCCATTTAAGGGACTGCTCCTTTAAAAGAACCTAATCATTTAATCAAAAATAACTTCAAAATCATTTTAAGTTACAAAAAAAACATCAGTTTCTTTATAAGAAAAAAATGATTTCCTTGAATCAAAATACATTTATTCAAATGAAAATACATTTCTTTCAATCAAAGAATCTTTTTTCTGAGTGTTGAATGCTTATTTTGATACTCTTTGAATTTGCAATTCCCAGATTTTTTATTTTAAATAAAAATGTACAATATTTATTGCTACACTCGGAAAGAAAATTTTCTTGAACAAAACAACTGTTTTTTTTTTTATAGAAAAATTCGGTTGAATCAAACAAAGTTAGTTTGTTCAACCAAATATTTTGATGTTTATATGATAACCATATATGAACCAGCAAAAATTTTGTTGATTCAATAAAATCATTTTCTGAGTACTAATTTGATATTACAAAATTCTAAGCACTCAAAACTTAACCTTGGTCAATTTTCATAGTTATAAATTTGAAAGTGTTTCAGTTTGAAGTACTTAAAATAAATGTTCTATTTTGATACTTTTGACATTGAAATTATACAATTTTCAACTGTTTTTCATTAGTAAATTATTTTCTTTTCAAGGTGACATAAAAATTGTACAATCCGAAATGTTTTTTATTTTGAAGTACAGCATATTTTTAAAGGCCTTGAAATATTGCTATTTTTGATTGAAAAGATGTTTCAAAAAACTGATGAATGGCCTAGATTTTTTTTCGTGATTCGAGTGGCCATCGTGATTTTAGCCCAGGTAAAAAAAAGTCATTATAGTTGATAATGTTAAAATAGTAGATAGGCGTCTTATCGATAAATAAATCGCAAAAAGAAATCGATGGATGCCTAATCTCAATATAATTTCTTCACCTGGGACCGTTAAGATTCATGATCCTCGAGCAAGAATCTGAAAAACTTAAAAACAAATATATAATCACCTCTGATTATATTGAAGTTTGTCGGGTTTTGAATCTCAGAGTTCCTGTTTGAAGATCATTTGTTAATCCGTTCAAGTCTTAATTTGTTAATTGCAAACGATGGTACGTGTTTCTGATCTAAGCGAATTTATATTTTTGACTTTGTGCAATTTTTGTTAAAGCTGATAGATGAGAGATTCGCGATGGTTTTTCCAGGTCGATTTCTCAATGATGAAAACATTCGTTGATTCTAAATGCGTACCAGACGGAAATACGCGTTCGCGAATCAGCCATATGTAAGTCGGTGAGCTTAGGCGGATCTAGTGAAGAGTTTCTTAATGGAATTAAGAAAAAAAAAATTATATATTTTTTTTGAAAGGAAAAATGAGAATGTAAAAAATGCAATTGATTTCGGCATTTCATGAGCGTTATCGCAAGCAAGCCGACGTGATAAGAGAATTAAGGACGCTTGCGTGCGACGGTTGACGATTAGAATCTGTTATCTGTCACTACGTGGAATTTAATCTCGCGTTAATTTTCAACATCAGTTACTGGGAACTCTATCGGTGATCGCGAGCGTTCTTGACGTACAGCAGGGAACGTTAATGTCCGTTTTCTTGTTGAATGCATTATGCTTTTCTGTAGTTGCAAGCCAAAGAGGAAGGGTATTATGATTGTTTTGTAATTGTTTAAATCATCTTTTATGATAAAGCCAGGCATGAAGGAAGGTCTTAGTGTTTTCTGCTGTCGTTCAACTCAAAATTGAATTGTGCTCTCTTGGCGAACGAAAAAAAAGACGCGATTCTGCAAAAAAAAAAAAAACCTCAATCATAATTTTGAAGATTACTCTTTTTTTAAGTTTCGGGACATGCCTTGAACTACAGATGTATTTATTTATAAAGTTAACAAGTGCCGTTCTTTTGTACTTTTTGAAGCGTAGAAAATATATCGTAATTTATTTTGAGATTTTGAGATTACAAGATTGAGAGAGAGGGGAAGAAGCGATGGCGAAAATTTGATCAAGATTTGTCCCTTGGTACTACTTCGAGTTTTGAAGCATCGTCTAGTTTCTTTGTAGAGTTCAACCGAGGTCTCCTCAAAAGTGCATTTTGATCTCTTTTTGGCGTTTGTGACGCTTTAGAGTAGAGAAATATTTTTGTCGCACCCGTGCAGAGACCACTCGATATACAGAAATGCGTTTGTTAAAGCAATCTGTCGATGATATGGCGTTTGCCATTTTGTGCCGTTTTTACTGAGATTAAATATTTGTTCACCACGTGCATTCAATCGGCGCGATTTAATTCTTAGTGTGCCTTTTTGAGAAAGAAATAGGAAACCGAGCGCCGAGAATTTGTAAAAGCTGATGCTCTAAGCTGTTTTCCATTGGCGTCTAACAGTTTAATGACAAAACAGCTTAATGGTAAAACAGCTTAGAGGTGAAGCAGCTTAAAGGTAAAATTTGTTGCAATTGTAAATTAGAGATAGAAAATACCATTGATCTACCGAAGCGATAGAGGTCATACGTAATAAAACAAAGGAGGCGGTTGCACAAACGTATGAAAGTAAAAAAAAACCACATGTGATTTAGCTTTTAAGCGAAAACCCCATTAGAGTATAGTGGTCTGGTGTTGACTACGAGAGATGATAAAGCAAGCATAGAGTTACATAACCCTATACATAATGAGAGTAAATATTGCTATTATAATGTAATAATATTATTATATACATACATTATATATATATATATTATGTTATATATTGTATACCTACAGAACGAAGAAATCTTTTTTTACAAATAATTTTATTTTTGAATGAAATAGAAGAAAAATAAAATTTACTGTATTACACTTTATATACTTGTGTCTTGATTCTTAGGCTTAGGGCCGATTTCACCAACTCTGATTAAATCGTTAATCATTGATTAATCTTATTTAATCAATACTTTGCGTTCCACCATTCTTTTAATCATGATTAGGGGAAGATAAACACGGGTTAACTTAACCGCCCAATAATGGCTGGTTATGAAGTTTAATCAGTGATTAAAGTAACATAACCCCGAAATTGAAGTGCAGTGAGTGCAGTATACAGGAAGGAAATATGGCTCTGTTTTACAATGATATTTTTTCCTCATCTGATGATGAAATGCTTAACCACGTTCAGAGAAGGCCGTGAATATTCACACGGAGAAAAATAGATATTGATAAGCAGATATTAAAAACTTTGATATTTAACCATAATATATAGATATTACGGCATACTATCTAATATCTTTTATTCAACATACAAAATATTAAAGGGCAATAACTGTTTATATTGAAAGTATAAAATATGTGATATTAACAGTTAATATCTAAGATATTAAAAAAGCTAAATTTTATCGGAGCAAGGTCGCTGACGTGTGGCGTGGCGAAAAAAGATTTTGCCTTTATCTCGAGCTTTCATCGAGTGTATTGTGGTTTTTCGGATATCTATTGCACTATAAGTTTTGGTCGAAAATGGATTAAATGTTTTTGGATATGTTATAATTTTCTCAAGAAAATGAGGACTCAGCTACAGGCATCTTTCATATTAGCCTTGAACAGTGTGTTATCTGTTTAACACAAAAATCGCATAATTATGCAAAAAGCCGAATGTTTGAGGATTCGGATTTTCAAAACAGAGGACTACGATATTAACATTCTTTTGCATTTTACAGTAAATGGCATGCTTTACAGGTAATTTTTTTCACAATTAAAAATATTTCTTGAATATCTTATTCTGCCCTTTAATATCTTGGATATTGTCAGTTAAAATCTTCTTTTTAATATCTACGAATGCTCTACTTCAGTATCTAGATTTCTGTCCCATAGTTAAATCACTAAGATATTACCTATTAATATATAGATAGTCTGTGCTAACATCTATTTTTCTCCGTGCAGACACAATTGCCACTTCTCTTCTATTACACTTGCCACTGAAACCACTTGTAACTTCAAACTTTGGGAATCTTATCATATGCTAATATGGCGCCGAGTGTTCATGAAGAATTTCGTTCTAACCAATCAGAGTCGCCGTTACAACAGAAAGACCTAGAAACTAGACCATGATAATCATGATTAGTTAATTATGGATTTAATCAAAGTTGGTGAAATTGGCCCTTAAACTCCCACGACCTGCTTTTTTGAAGATGCGAGACCGTAGGTCAGATGTAATTTATAAAATCTACTTGAAAGTTCAAAATGAGATTAGACCTGATAGGAGTCCTATTGAAGGAATCTAGGGTCCCTTGTGGTGCACTCTTCTCTTTCTTTAATAAGAAGTGCAATTGGCTCAATTGAGAAAAGTTCTTGGTAAGCATTCAGATCTCGATTTCGACATGTGGGCTGTTTTTCTCTTTTTAAACATTTGATTCGGGACTAAAATCAAAAAATTAGATCGGAATTTAATTTTTAAAGTTATTTTCAATTTTTTTGAGATTTGAGCTAGTTTCCATTGAGCTGTAAGTTGGAAGAATACCTTTGAACCTCGAGCGGTGACATCAAACGAAATATAAAAGTAAGTACATTTTACTATCTACATTTTTAAATAGTTTTTCTACCCTGCCTGGAAAAAATTTTTAATTTCAATATGAAATTGAATAAACATGATTATTTACTTGTGAAAATTGAAGTATTTGGTGAAAATATATTTTTTTTCGACAATACAACTGTTTGGTTGAAAATGCGTTTTGTTTTTATGTTTCAAATTAATTTCTTTATTGAAAATTTAACTATTTTATTTTTGGCTGCTTTTTGTTTCTTTTGCTTTTGGTTTCTTTTTAATTACAATTTTTTTTCTAGTTGAATTTTCTTTTTTTTTTAGTTAAAATTGTCTAAGTTTCTATTTTGTTCGAAATCCATTTTTTTTGGTTAAAGATTTGACTATTTTATTTTTGGCTGCAAATTTATCTTTTTTAGTTAATATTTTTACCTCGTTCTTTAAAAAGTTTCTTTTTATTTACATTTTTTTGTCTAGTTGAAATTTTTTTAGTTAAAAATTGTCTTAGTTTCTATATCGTTCGAAATCCATTTTTTGGTTGACAATTCCTTTCTTTGGTTAAAAATTTAACTATTTTATTTTTGGCTGCAAATTTATCGTTTTTAGTTCAAATTTTTACCTAGTTCGTTAAAAAGTTTCTATTTAGTTAACATTTTTGGTCTTGTTGAAATATTTTTTTAAATTAAAAATTGTCTTATTTCTATTTGGTTCGAAATCCATTATTTTGGTTGACAATTCCTTATTTTGGTTAAAGATTTAACTATTTTATTTTTGGCTGCAAATTTATCTTTTTTAGTTCATATTTTTACCTAGTTCTTTAAAAAGTTTCTTTTTAGTTAATAAAATTTTTTATGTTAGAAATTCAAGACAAAAAAATGATTATTCGAACAATAGTTTTTATAAATTAAATTTTTCTCACTATCGATTTTTAACACTTAAAAAAATGGCTGAATTGTAATAAATGATTTCTTATTTAATCGAGAAAAACATTATCTACCGTTTTTAATTTCGAAAATAAATAATCTTTGAATATAGTTATTTATTAAAAAAAAGACTTCTTTACAAAAAGCCGTGTTAACGATTTTAGTCTCTTATCATGAAAATAAAATCATTTTTTCAAAAATTGATGAGAAACGATGAAAATAAATAAATAAAAATTCAAAAAATATTAAAAATAAATGCTTTTTGCAAGTTTTGACATTTTTAAAATTAAAAATAAGGTTTTTCATTTATAATGAAATCATCAGTAATTTAAATGAATAAATGCTGATACAAAATTCTATACATATTTTTAAAACAATAACAAACAAGACTTTTTTTCTTTAAAAAGTCTTACCCAGTTTAATCTATCCAAAACACAGTTTTTCCTTATCTTTAATTTTCTAACTTAAATACAAAAATATTCAGGATTAACTCTGTAGATACTTACGATATTGAAGAGAAAGTTATATGAAATTTACTTGGAATTCTTCTTGGAATTTTCCCTGCAAGTGCCATCTTAGCTACCTGAAAAATTTGTACGGAAATTCCAGAATACGGCTGGAGTTGGTAATCAGTGGAAAATGACTTAGTTTTAGAGTTGATTTTTATTTGTTATTATTTTTAAAGCTAATTTTATTTTTAAAAGCTGATACATTTTGATGTTTTCTACTTCTTGTAGAAGGGGGAGGGGGGTAAAAAAAGGCGTGTAGTCCGAAATTCCGAAAATTTTAGTTTCAAGAATTTACCTGGAATTTTTCTTGGAATTCTTCCAGCAGGTACCAGTGCATCTACCTGAAAAATTATCGGAAAATTCTAAACGGAAATTCCAGAAATCAGATGGAATTTAGTCTGTGGAAAATTAACCTATTTTCTAAGAAAAATGTCAGATTTCAGAGGTAACATTTTTAACGTATTTTGACTTCTTCTAGGGATTTATTTTAACAATTTTTGAAAAAATCTAGTACGATTTCTCAATAAAAAAAACTTGATGATTATATTAAAAATAATAATAATTTGAAAACTTGGAAACATTAATATTTTTCGGTAAATTTGCAAAGCTTTAAATTCTAAGAGCTCAAAATTTGAAGATATCTTCCTCTAAAAAAAACAAAAGTGTTAATGTAAAATAAAAATTTCAAGGTGGGTTTTTTTATTTGAAAATTTTTTTATTTCATTTATAAAAGTTTCTATGTTAAAAATTTTAAATATTAAAAGATAAAGATTCGGGGATTTAAAAATTAATAGTCAGGGAAAATCAGAAATTGGTCAGGGAAAAATTAGTGAATTTTTAAAATGAAGTTGTGCGACGATCTTGATATAATATTATCGTTAGTAATTGATTTGCCTTGTATTTCTATTTTTGTTGCAGTTTTTTTCTCCTGACGATTATATTTTGAGTTAAAAAGATTTTTATTTGGTTGAGGAATCAACTGTTTTTTTTTTAAATTCCTATTTTTGGGTTAGAAATTCAAGTATTTTGTTAAGAACTTAAATTTTAGTTAAAAATTGATATTTTGGTATTAAAAATCCAATTCGACTGTTTGGTGGAAAACTAATCTTTTTTTATTGAAAATTCAACTTTTTTTTTTAAATCTAATTTTTTTAAAGAATTATTCGTTAAAGCTAGAAATTAAAATTTTCCATTTTTTGTTGTAAATTGATCTTCTTTATTTCAAAAGTCGTTTGTTTATTTTGTGTTGAAAACTAATTTCATCTCATTGGGTAAAAGTTTTACTATTTTGTTTGAAAAGTGATTATTTTGATTGAAGGTTCATTTTTTTGGTTGAAAATTCAATTATTTTCCAACAAAGGTATTTTTTGTTGTTTAAAGCTTATTTTTTTTAATGAAAGTTTAACCTTTTCATTTTTAGATTACAATTGATCTTTTTTAGTTAAAAATTCATAATTTTGATTGAAAATTTGCTTTGTTTTTTGAATGAAAGTTAATCCTTTTATATTGAAAATTTTAATTTTCCCTTTTTGGTTGAGATATGATCTTTTTTAGTAGGAAATTGAACTATTTGTTTAAAAATTTATGTACTTTATTGTAAATTTGTTTGGTTAAAAATTATGTTTTCGTTTTTAAAAATTCCCTTATTTCCTTAAAAAATTTAATTAATTTGTTGGACATTTAAATATTTCTTTAAAAATATTAACATTGTGCTGCATATTTGAATTTTAATACTTTGTTGAATATTGTGTCATTTTGTTAGAAATTCAAGGATTTTGTTGACAAGTTATCTCTTTTAGTAACGATTTCTACTTTTTGGTTAAAAATTAATTTTTTTATTTAAAAAATTTTAGGATTTTGTTGAATATTTAATTATTTTTCTGAAAAATCCACTATTCTGTTAAAGATTTAATCTTTTTTTTTTAAATTCAAGTATTTATAAACATTTAAATTGTTTTTTAAATATTTCATTTATTTTGTTGAAAGTTTGAATATTTCAAAAAAAAAAGTTTTCTTTGGTCAATAATTCTACTGTTTGGTTAAAACTTTCTTTTATTGAAAATTAAACTATTTTGTGAAACATTTATTGTCTTTATTGAAAATCCAAGTTTTTGTATTAAAATTGTAATATTTTTAAAAATATTTAATTTTTATCGTTGAAAGTTCTAGTATTTTTTAAAAAGTCAGCTTTATGGTCGAAAATTCAACTATTTTGTTGAAAATAAAAATTTTTTTCTAGTAACTCAAGTATTTAAAAATTTTAAATGTTTTCTTAGTATTTATTTATTTTGTTGAAATTTCGAATATTTCAAAAAATGTAATCTTTTGGTAAATATTTCAACGCTGGCGAAAAATTATTTTGTGATTGTTGAGAGTTCAACTATTTTATTGAAAAGTTTAGCATTTTTCTATAAGTTCCAGTATTTGTAAAAACTTTTATTATTTCTTAAATATTTAATTATTTTGTTAAAGAATCGTCTTTTCCGTTGAAAATTCAACTGTTTCCTTAAAATCTTTTCTTTTGAAAATTCAACTATTTTGTGGAAAATTTATTGACTTTGTTAAAAAAATGCAAGTATCTGTATTGATATCCAGTATTTTAAAAAAATTATCTTTATGGTCGGAAATTTAACTGTTTGTTACAAAATCATGATGTTGTTGAAAATTTAAGTATTTTGTTACAAATTTAAATCTTTTGCTGAAAATGAGGTATTTATAAACATTTTACTTGTTTCTTGAATATTTAATTATTTTGTTAAAATCTTATTCTTTCTTGTTGAAAATTCAATTATTCTTGAAAAGTCATGTTTTTAGGTCGAAAATTCAACTGTTTGGTTGAAACAAAAAATTGAATTAAATTATTTTGTGGAAAATTGATTGATTTTGACAAAAATTCAAATATTTGTATTAAAATTTTAATCTTTTTTAAAATATTAAATTTTTGTCGTTGAAAATTCCAGTATTTAAAAAAAAGTCACCTATATGATCGAAAATGCAACTTTTTGTTAAAAAATTATTCTGTCATTGAAAATTCAAGTAACTAGTTAAAAATTTAATACTTCTGTTAATAATTTAAGTATTATTTTAAGTATTATTATTTTGTTAAAAATTTAAGTATTTTGTGAGAGTCGACTTTTTGGCCAATAATTCAACTGTTCGGGGAAAAGTGATTTTATTCTTTTTAAAAATTCAATTATTTTTTTGGTCATTTAATCATTTTGCTATAAATTCCGGTTTCTATTTTGCTTGAAAATTCATCTGTTTGGTGTAAAATTATTTTGTTGTTGAAAATCCAGGTATTTTGTTGAAAATTTTAATCTTTTGTTAAAATTCAAGTATTTGTAAAAACGTTAATTATGTCTTGAATATTGAATTGTTTTCATGAAAATTCCAGTATTTTGTTAAAGATTCGTCCTTTTTGACTGAAATCTGACTTGGTTAAAATCTAATTTACGTTGTTGAAAATTGAACTATTTTTTTAAAAAATGTATTCTTTTTTTGTTCGAAATTGAATTCTTCTTAAAAAAGAAATCTTTTTAGTCGAAAATTCTATTATATTGTGGAAGAGTCGACATTTTTTGGCAAAAATTCAACTGTTTGGTTAAAACATTTTTTTTAATACAATAATTTTGTGACAAATTGATTGTTTTTGTTGAAATTAAGTATTTGTAGAAACTTTAATTATTTCTTGAATGTTTAATTATTTTGTTGAAAATTCAAGTATTTTTTTAGAGTCATCTTTTTTGGCTCAAATTCAACTGCTTGATTAGAACCTAATTTTTGCTGATGAAAATTGAACTATTTTGTGAAATGTTTATTCTGCCTTGTTGAAAATTCAAATATTTTTATTAAAATTTAAATATTTCATTTTTATTGTTGAAAAAGTATTTTAAAAAAGGCATCTGGTCGAAGATTCAAGTGTTAGGTGAAAAATTATTTTTATGTTAAGAATTCGACTAAATAAATTTTTTGCTAAAATTTCAAGTCTTCATGAAAATTTTCATTGTTCCTTGAATATTTAATGATTTTGTTGAAACTTCAACTATTTTGTGGAGAACTGACTGATTTTGTTTGAAATTTAAGTATTTGTATAAAAATGTTAATGTTTCTTGAAATTTAAATTTTTTTGTTGAAAATTCCATCATTTAAAAAAAAATCATCTTTTTGGTCTTTTTGTTTTAAATTTAATTATTTTGTAGAAAATTGATTTATTTTGTTGAAATTCAAGTGTCTGTATAAAAATATAAATATTTTTTTTATATTTAATTTTTGTTGTTGAAAATTCCAGTATTTGTAAAAACTTTAATTATTTTTTAATATTTAATTATTTAGTTGAAAATTACAGTATTTTGTTAAAAGGTCGTCTTTTTTGGCTGAAATTTAAATTCGTAGTTAAAGCCTATTGTTTCTGGTTGAAAATTGAACTATTTTGTTAAAAATGTATCCCTTTTTATTGAAAAATTAATTTAAAAAAAAAAGAAATTTTTTTGTCGAAAATTAAACTGTCTAGTGAAAAATTATTTTTTTGTAGAAAGTTTAAGTGTTTTAAACATTTTAATTGTTTCCTAAATATTTATTTTGTATAAAATTCAAATATTAAAAAAAAATGTTATCGTTTGGCCAATAATTCAATTGTTTGTCCGAAAATTATTTCATTATTGAAAATTTAACTATTTTGTTGAAAATTTAATAATTTTGCTATAAATTCCAGTTTATGTAAAAAATTTCATTATTTCTTGAATATTTAATTATTTTCTTGTTAATTCAAGTATTTTGTAAAAGAGTCGACTTTTCTTGGTCGAAAATTCAACTGTTTGGTTAAAACTTTTTTGGTTGAAAATTCAACTATTTGGTGAAACATTTAATATTGATTCTTTTGAAAATTCAAGTGTTTGTATTAAAATTTTAATTTCTTATAATTGAAAATTTCAGTATTTCGAAAAAAAACATCTTTGTGATCGAAAATTCAACTGTTTGTTAAAAAATTATAGTATTATTGAAAATTCATATCTTTTGCTAAAAATTCAACTATTTATAAAAAGAGACTTTTTTTTGTCGTAAATACAGTTGTTTAGCTTGGACTTATATTTTGTTTTTGAAAATTCAATTTAATATTTTGTGGAAAATTCAATCTCGCTGTTAAAAATTCAAGTGACTGTATACAAATTTAAATATTTTGTTGAATACTAAATTTTTGTTGTTGAAAATTCCGCTATTTTTATAAAATTAATCTTTTTGGTCGAAAGTTCAACTGTTAGGTGAAAAATTATTTGGTTGTTGTTGAAAATCTTAGTATTTTGTTGGACATTTAAATTTTTTGCTAAAAATTCAAGTATTACTAAAAATGTTAATTGTTGATTATTGTTTATTATTTGTTTAATTATTTGATTGGAAATTCAAGTATTTTGTAACAGAGTCGACTTTTTTGGTAAAAAATTTAACTGTTTAGTTAAAAAAATTTTTAACATTCAAATATTTTGTGGAAAATTTATTGATTTTATTGAAATTCAAGTACTTGTATACAAATTTAAATATTCTTTTGAATATTTAATTTTAATTGTTGAAAATTGCAGTATTTAAAAAAAATCATATTTTGGTCGAACATTCTTCTACTTCGTCGAAAATTATTTTGATGTTAAAAATTCAATAATTTTGTTGAAAATTTAATCATTTTTCCAAAAATTCAAGTATTTAAAAAATTTTAATTTTTTCATAATTACTTATTTTGCTAAAAATTCGAATGATTTGCTATAAATTCCAGTATTTATAAAAACTTTCATTATTTCTTGAATATTTAATTACAGTAAAACTCTTTTATAGCGCCGATGTCGGGGCTGACCTTGAGTGTGAACCAACTCATTGTAGCCCGCCCCGCTTTTGTTTGTTCACGCTTGACTGCTCGCCAGAGTCACAACCGCAACCCCGCGGCCCCCGCGCAGTGCCGGTTAAATCTACCTACAGCGCGGCTTCAATTCTCGGAATGGCTATAAAAGGGAGGGCTATTGAAGAGTTTCACTGTATTTTGTTTAAAATTCCAGTACTTTTTCAAAGACTCTTCTTTTTTGGCCGAAAATTCAACTGCTGATTTAGAAATTAATTTTTGTTTTGAAAATTCAATTTTATATTTTGTGGAAAATTGATTTATTATGTTGAAAATTCAAGTGTTTGTGTGAAAATTAAATATTTTTTGAATATTTAATTATTTTGTTGCGATTCAAAGTATTTGTATAAAAATTTAAATATTAAATTTTTTCTTATTGAAAATTCAAGTATTTTTTAAAAAGTAATTTTTTTGGTCGAAATTTCAACTGTTTTGCTGAAAATTCATCTATTGGGAAATAAAATTCATATTTTATGGCAGAATAATCACTTTATTTAAATTAAAATTAATACATTTAAAATTATTTTTTCACTTGAAAGTTTTTTTTTCTTCTCGTCTTCAGGTTTGTATTTTTGATGCCATAATGACGAAGATAAATATATGAAATGAAATTACGAAGGACTATCATAAAAGGTATAGAAAGTTTTTCGACCCGGACAAAAGTTGTGATGTATATTGCAAACGAAATTAAATGAAGTGGTATGACCTCGACCGCGATCTACGAAAACGATGAATCTGAGTATGGTCGCCGATGGTCGTATAAGGTGGAGTCCACATCAACATATCACAGGAATTTTCGTGTTGAAATCGGATTTGGCTGTAATTCAGGATACACGATTGCTTGTTAGTAAAAAAACATCCAACAAATTTTTTTTTTTTTTCGAAAATTCGAAAAAATGGCGGAGATTTGGGACTTTGAGTTTTTGGACAACTTATTTTTTTTTAAATCACTCCTAATTGACCCATTTTATTTTTCGACACTTAAACTTACTGGTTTTCAGATGAATTTCAAAATAAAAAAATTAAAATCTGTTTTTCGAAAATTTGGTGATTTTAAATACTGTTTTATTTAATAAACAAAATTTTTTATTTTTGAATAATAACTCGTGCACGTGATTTTTTGAAATTCGCCTAAAATTTCTCCTGAAGATTATATTTTTAGTTATAAATTTTATTATTTGGTTAAAAAAGTAACAATTTTCTTAAAAAGAAGTCCTTTTTGGTTGGAAATTGTGTTGTTACGAATTCGTTTTTTTGGGTAAATATTTAGATCTTTTCGTCGAACATTAAACTTTTGTTTCAAATTCATATTTTTTTGCTGATAAATCAACTGAAATATTTTTTTGATGAATACTTTTCTGGAAATTTTCCCTTTTGATGAAAATAAACTATTTTCTAAAAAATTGTCTTTTTCTTTAAAATTCCTATTTTTGTGTTGAAAAGTCAATTGAAATCTTTTTGGATGAAAATTCAAATCTTTTTTTGAAAATTCCTTGGAAAGTTCACCCGCTTTAGTAGAATTTTTATTTTTCTTGGACAGAAATGCAACTGTTTGGTTCAAAATTTAAGAAGCTTGTTAAAGTCATACTTTTTGTTTAAAAAATCGACTATTTAGAAAAAAATTAACTTATTGTTTACAATTCTTATTTTGCTGTTGGAATTTTGGTTTCAGAAGAAATTTTTATCTTTCTTGGATTTTTTTTGTATTTTAAAATTCACCTGCTTTAGCAGAAATTACATCTTTTTCGGTAAAAATACAACTATTTGGTTGAAAAATCTACAATTTCGCTGAAAAGTTATACGTTTTGGTTAAAAATTTTGCTGCTTTCTTGAAAATGTAACTATTTAAAAGAAAATCTACTTTTTGTTTAAATTTAATATTTTGGTGAGGAAAAGAGATCTGAAATATTTCCTGGAAGAAAATTCAAAAACTTTTTTGAAATTGGAAATACATATTTTTTTAATTAATCTGTTTTATGAGAATTGATATGTTTCTTGAATAAAAATGCCACTTCTTGGTTGAAAATTAAAATATTTTGTTAAAAGTCATATTGTTTGTTAAAAATGTATATTTTGGTGTTAAAAATGAACTGAAATCTTTTCTGGGTGAAGGTTCATCTTTTAACAAAAAGGTTGTCTTTTTTTATTAAAAATTCATGTGTTAAAGTACAAATTTAATCTTCTTTGGAAAAAATGCAACTATTTGATAGATTTCAACTATTTAAGAATTCTTCCTATTTGGTTAGAAAAGTTCATCTTTTTGGATTGAAAATTCAATTTTTTTTCTCCTAGAATTTCATTTTTAGTTTAAAAAAATTCATATTTTTATCTTGAAAAGTCAACTGGAATTTTTAAAAATGAAAATTAAATAATTTATTTGATCATTGTTTTTTTTTCTTTATATAAAAATTCATTTATTTTAAGAGAAATTTCATCATTTTGGATATAAATGCAACTATTTGGTAGAGAATATAATTTTGTTGCAAGACGTCCTTTTTAGTTAAAAATTTGTCTTTTGGGTTAAAAATCCAACTCTTTTCGTAGAACATCAACCTTTTATTGAAAATTCATATTTTGTTAATTATAACTCAACCTAAATTTTGTTGGGCGAAAACTATTTTTTTCTGAAAAATTGTCTTATTGATTTAAACCTCTTTTTTTTTAGTAGAAATATTGCATCTTTCTTGGATAAAAATGCAACTCTTTTTTGTTGAAAATTCAATTTTTTTAAAGTTTGTCAATTTGATTGAAACATTCACCTACTTTGGAAGAAAATACATACTTCTTGGAAAAAAATAAAAGGGATTGGTTGATAATTAAAAAATTTTGTTAAACAGTTCTACTTTTTGGTTGATTATTCTGCTCTTCTGTAGAAAATTGAACTATTTCGCAGAAAATTTATTTTTTGTTTAAACTTAATATTTTGGTGTTGAAAAGACATCTGAAATATTTTCTGGATGGAAATTCAACTAATTAAAAAAACTTTTAATTACAAATTTATCTATTTTAAGAGAAATTCCATCTTTCTTGGATGAAATTCAACTTTTTGGTTGAAAATAAAATTATTTTGTAAATAGTCATACTTTTTGGTAGAAAATTTTACTGTTTTGTTGAAATTTTGAATATTTCGTAGACAATTGACTTTTTGTATCAATTTTATATATTTGCGTTTAAAAGAGAACTGAAATATTTTCTGGATGAAAATTCAACTGATAAAATTTTGTTTCTTAAATTTAAAATTCATATTTTTTACGAGAAATGTCATCTTTCTTGGATGAAATGCAACTATATGGTGGAGAATAAAAATATTTTCTTAAAAATTCATCCTTTTCGATAGAAAAGGCTCGTTTTTTGTTGAAAATTCCATTTTTTTTTGTAGAAGTTTATTTTTTGTTACAAAAATTCATATTTATATCTTGAAAAGCCAACTGAATTCTTTTTTAGACCAAAACTTTTTTTACTGAAAATTTATTATTCTGATTTGTTAAAAATTCAACTATATACCAGAAAATTAACTTATTGTTCACAATTCTTATTCTGGGTTTGAAAAATGATCTGGAATCTTCTTTGGATAAAAATTGAATTATTTTTTAAAAGTTTTTTTTTAAATCATCTGTTTTAGAAAAATTATGTCTTTCTGGAATATAAATACAAATGTTCAGTTGGAAATTGAATCTCTTTGATGAAAATTTTTCTTTTGGATCTTAAAATTCACCTGATTTAGCAGAAGTTACATTTTTCTTGGATAAAAATGCAACTATTTGGTAGAAAATTTAACAATGTTGTTGGACAGTCATACTTTTTGTTTGAATTTAATTGTTTAAAAAAGTCAGATTTTTTGTTTAAATTTAATATTTTAGCGTTAAAAAGAGAACTAAAATCTTTTCTGGATGAAAATTCACCTAGCTTAGGAATTTGTTTTTAAATTAAAAATGCAGCTGTTTTCAGAGAAATTTTATCCTTTGGTTGATAATTATACTATTTTGTTAAAAAGGCATACTTTTTTGTTGAAAATTTCTCTGTTTTTTTGTCTTGAAAATTAACTTATTTCATAGTAAATTTACTTTTTGTTTAAAAATTATATTTTGGCGTTGAAAAATGAACTTTATCTTTTCTGGTTGAAAGTTCAACTTAAAAAAAATGTCTTTTTTTATTAGAAATTCGTCTGTTTTAGTATAAGCTTAATCTTTCTTCCATAATATTGAAAATGTAACTATTTATAAGAGTATTCAACTATTTCGATATATTTTCATCATTTTTGGTTGAAAAACTTATTCTTTTTGTATTTAAAATTCACTTGTTTTTGTTTGAAATTTATTTTTTGTTAAAAAAAGCATATTTTTATCTTGAAAAGTCAACTGGAAACTTTTGTTGGATAAAAACCAACTATAATAAATTTTTCTTAAAATAAAAATTCATCTGTTTTAAGAGAAATTTTATCTTTTTTTTATATAAATGCACCTATTTAGTATAAAATTTAACACTTATGTTAAAAAATCCTCTTTTTAATCAAAATTCGTTTTTTTTTTTAAATTAAAAATTCAATTTTTTCCGTGAAAACTTATTTCTTGTTTAGAAATTCATGTTTTGACCGTAAGAAGTCAATTGAAATGTTTTTAACAGAAAATTCAACTATTTTTACAAAATTTATCTTTTTGATTAAAAAATTTATATGTTTTAGTAGAAATATCATTTTTTTTAAAGAAAGAGCAACTTTTTGTTCAAAATTCTTCTTTACTTGAGTATTCAAGTATTTTGTTTAAAAGATTCGGTTGATTCACTTTATTTAGAAATCTTTCTTTTTCAGTTTTCTATTTTTATTTGAAAATTTATCTCTTTAGTTTAAAGTTTAACCATTTTGTTCAACATTCATCTTTTTTAACTGATAATTGAACTAATTGGGTAAAATGTAAATTACATTGTTAAAATTAAAATTTTTGATTGAATGCTTATGTCTGGTAGAAAATTTAACTGTGGAGTCGAAAAGCCTTATTTTTTGGTTTAAACTTAATTTTTAACTGAAAATGTAAATTTTCCTTTTAATTAAGATTGTCCTTTTTTTAGCAAAAATGAAATGTTTGAACTGTTTGAAATTTAATGTTTGTTGGGTTTTAAGAGTTTTAAAAAATAAATAAAATATTTTTGGATTGAAATATAAACTATGACTCTTTGCTGTTGGCAATTCATCTTTTGAGGTTATGAATTCAACTATTATGTTCAAAATTTAATTATTACGTGGAAAATTTAAGTATTTTGTTGAAAAGTCATCTTTTATGGTAGAAAATAAATTTTTTGTTTAGAATAATCAATAAATTAAAAAATTGTAAATTTTGATTAAAAAATTTGTTAATTTAATGATCAAGGACAATGAAAAATTAGTCAAGGGAAAATCAGGAAATTTTGAAAATGAACTAGCATAACTAGAAAAACACTTCTGGAATCACCCCTTCTAAAATATTCAGGTTCATTTAAAAAGATATAGAATTAATTGTAAAACTATTCAGAAATGTTTTTTCAGTAGAACTAAAGATGTTTGGAAATATTTATTAAATTTTTCATAAACAAATAAAAGGATGAAAATTAAGAGGCTACTTACTACGAAATCTTGAAACTGAATGCGGCGATCTTTATTAAATTTTTGGTTGAGATTGTCGGGATTTTCGAGATTTCCGAATCTGCTCATCAGAACTAACGTGGGATTCTACAGACTCGGCTAAACTCGACGGCTTTCGGATTCAGTCGGCTCTTCGGTCTGCGCAGAGGAGCGATTTGTCGGAATGCTCCCCACCACCTCACCCCCCATTTAGCCAAAGATTTCCAAGATTTCTCACGAATGCTAGATTGCCGAGATTTCCAATAGTTCCTCCAAGAATTCTCTAAAGATTTCCCGCGCAGGAATCTTATCTCAGATTTCTTAGTAAGTAGCCTCACGGTGAAAATAATTTCTTTGGGTTTAGCAATGTTTGATCACTTAATTTCAACTAAGTTTTTACAATGTATAAACAAAAGGGGGTTGTGAGTTGGATTAATAAGAATGAATAAATAATCTCGTATAATAATAAAAAAAAAATGATAAAGAATCATCCGTTTCAGTTATTTGTTTTAAAATAAATACCAATTTTTATGCAAACGATCATAAATTGACCTGGAATTATGGTTTAATAATTGTTTAAATAAACTTATTTGCCAAATTAGCTCTTTGGTTCTATCAAGATACACAGTTAATTTTTTCTTTTTCTACATAATTAATTGCAAATAACAAAAATTCGACCGTTTTTAGAACTAGAGGACAATGACTAACAATTACTATTTTTATCAACTTTTATAAATAAATTTTTTTCAGCCGCTTGAGAATCTTCCAGAAATAAATAAAAGTTTTTTTTTCATAGGGCGTAAATTGTAATCAGTCCTGTGAATATGTGTAGCAGATATCGTATCGTCCCCTTATCATAAGGTTGTCCAAGCAGGCCTTGCTTTCTAGCGTTTATCCACTGAAATTCAAACTAATCTGGAAAGCAGTATTTTCCTCAAATTCTTTTTTTGGCTTACAATTCACAAACTCTTTTTGGTTGAGAGCTGATTTTTTTTAATTGCAAAGTTCATCACTATATTTTTGTTTCAGATTTCACCACTTGCGGTTAAAAAATCGACGATTTAAATAAAAATGTAATTCATTTGTTAAATATTTAACTATTTTGTCAAAAAGTAATCTTTTTTGGCTGAAAATTCAACTTTTTCATAAAAAATTTAACTACTTGGGTGAAAGATAAGCTACTTTTTAAATCAATGTTTTTAAACTATAAATTTAACTATAGCATTTTTGGTTGAAACTTTATCTTTTTTGTTAAGAATTCAACTATCTAGTTAAATTTTTTTGTCGTTGAAAATTCAAATATTTGTTTGAAAATTTATGTACTTTTTCAGCATTCATGACTTTTCGGTAAAAATGTAATTAGTTTTTCGAAACCTCGTTTTGAATTTTTAGTTTAAAACTACATTTTTGGCTGAAAATTAAACTGTTTCACGTTTGGTTGAAAATTTTCCTTTTTTGGTTAATAATGTAACTATGAATTAAATTGAAATTGATCTTTTTTAGTTAAAACTCTAACTGGTTGCATTTTTTAGAGGATTGTTTTGCACATTTTTTTCAGTAGAAAATTCATTTTTTTCTAGATGAAAATTTACCTATTTGGTTGAAAAATCATGTCCTTTGTTTAAAATTCATTTGTTTTAGTCAAAAGTTTAATTAGTTTGTTGAAAATTCAACAGTTTTATGGAAATTGTGACTACTTTGTTGAAAGTTGAACTATTACGTTAGAAATCTATTTTTTGGTTGAAACTTCCCCTCTTAGTAAAATATTTACCTAGTTTATGGAATATTTGTTTTATTTTCCGTTGAAATTTAATTTTTCAACAATACAAAAATTAAATATTCCATTTTTGTTGGAAATTTATCTTTATTTGTTAATAATTCAACTATTTTGTTAAAAAATTATTTTCTAGTTTAAAACTCAACTAATCGGTAAAAAAATTATCTTCTTAAATAAAAAAAATATTTTTCTTTAAAAATTTAACTTTGAATTTTGAACTCTTTTGTTGAAAATACATTTTTCTTGCTGAAGATTCATAATTTTAGTTAAAAATTCCTTTCGTTGGTATAAAACTCAATTATTTTGTTGGAAATTCTTTTAGTTGCTTGATGAAAATTATTTTTTTACATGACCATTTAACTATTCAATTTTTTCTTTATTCATTAAAAAATCATTAGTAGTTAAAGATTTATTAATCTTAATTTGACGTTTGAGTTTGAAGTTCAAGTTAAATTACTCTTTTCAATATTATTTTTTTAAAGATTCAATTTTTAAAATGAAAATTGTACTATTTTGTTGAAAATGTTTTTTTCTTAACTGAAAATTTAAATGATTTGATATTTGGTTGAAAATTGATCTTTCTTAGTTAAAAATTAATCTACTTTGGTTAAAAATTAGTCATTCTGTTTCGTTAAAAAACCATGAGTTTTGTTAAAATTTAGATATTGGGATAGAAAACTAAGATTTTTACTTGAAAATTGTATTTCTTATTTGATCATTCAATTATTTTATTAATAATTAATTCTTCTGGCTGAAAATTTAACTGTTTGGTTAAAAATTTCGTTTTTGGGTATAAAACAAATCTTTTTAATAAAATATTTATGAAGACTTGTCTGTTTGGTAAGAAAATTCTTTTTTTTAAAGATAAATAATCTTCTTGGACGAAAATTTTATCATTTAGTTGATTATCCAATTATTTCATTCAAAAGTTAATTAAAATTTTTATTAATTAGTTGATTATTTTCTCAGTCAAGTATTCTTTTTTTGAATAAAAATCATACTGTTTGGTTGAAAATTCGTATTTTTTGTCAAAAACTAACCTTCTTGGTTGAAAAGCTATTTTTCGGTTGAAAACTTATTATCTTGATTTAAAATTGATGCTTTTAAATATAAAACTAGTATTTTTGGATAAAAATCCACGTAGTCGATTAAAAATTTATTTATTTTTATGAAAATTCATCAATTTTTCCTAAAAAGTAATCTTTTTGGCTGAAAATTTAAATATTTGGATAAAAATTCATGTTTTTTTTTAATTCGTTTTTTTTATGTGTAGAAAACTAAACTTTATAATTGAATATTTTATTATCAATTTGTTTAGTTTTCCTAAAAGTGAATATTTTCTTGTTGAAAATTTAATTTTTTGGTACAAAAGTAATCTTCTTGGCTGAAAATTTTATCATTTATTGAAAAATTAAACTATAGTTATACAAGTTTAATAAGGTTTAAAAATTCATCTTTTTTAGTTGAAAATTCAACTTTTTGTTTAAGAATTCTTGAATTTTATTGAAAATTAGTTTCTTTTTCGATTAAAAATTGAACAGCTGGGTTTTAAAGTTAAACTACATTTTTTTAAACTGAAAAAATTCCTTTTTTCTTAAAAATTTAACTTTTGGGTTGAGTATTCTTGAATTTTATTAAAAATTCGTCTTTTTTCGCAGCAAATTAATTTTTTGATTTCAGAATTCATCTTGTTTAGTTGAAACCTCGACTTTTTGATTCAGAATTCTTCAATTTTGTTAAAAAATTAGTTTCTCTCGGTAGAAAATTAAACTTTTTGTTCAAAAATTTATCTTCTTTAGTTTGAAAATTCAACTGTTTGGTTGAGAATTCTTAAATTTTTATAAAAATTAGATTTTTCGGTTAAAAATTAAACAAATAGGTTCTAAAGTTGATCTACTTTCTTGGAGAATAAAAAAATTTGTTATCTCTCTTAAAAATTTAACTTTCCGTTGAGTATTCTTGAAGTGTATTGAAAATTCGTCTTTTTGCGTAGTAAATTAATCTTTTGCTTTAAAAATTCATCTTTTCTAGTTAAACCTTCGACTTTTTAGTTTTGAATTCTATAATTTAAAAAAATTTTTTTTTAGCATAACATTTAACTTTTTGTTTAAAACTTAATTTTTTTTAGTTCAAAATTTAACTTTTTGTTTGAGAATTCTTAAGTTTGATTGAAAAGTTGTATTTTTTCTTAAAAAAATTAATGTATTGGTTTAAAAATTCATCTGTTATAATTAAGACTTCGACTTTTTGGTTCAAAATTCTTGAATTTTCTTTAAAAACCCATTTTTTTAGTAGAACATTTAACTTTTTGTTTAAAATTAATCTTTTTTAGTTGAAAATGAAACTGTTTGAGAATTTTTGAATTATATTAAAAATTAGTCTTTTTTGTTAGAAAATGAATCTTTTTGCTTAATGATTCATCTTTTTTTGGTTGAAAATTCAACTTTTTTTGAGAATTCTTTAATTTTATTAAAAATCCGTTTTTTCGGTAGAAAATTAATCTTTTGGTTTGAAAATTCATCTTTTTTCGTTGAAAATTCGACTTTTGGGTTCAGAAATCTTGGATTTTGTGAACAAATTTGTTTGTTTTTTTCGGTAGAAAATTAAACTTCTTGTTTACAAATTCATCTTTTTTAGTTGAAAATTTAACTGATTGTTTGAGAATTCTTGAATTATATTAAAAGTTCGTCTTTCTTGTTAGTAAATTAATCTTTTTGGTTAAGGATTTATCTTTTTTAGTTGAAAATTCAACTTTTTGTTTGAAAATTCTTGAATTTTATTGAAAATTAGTTTTTCTGATTAAAAATTAAACATTTAGGTTTTAAAGTTTTTAAATTTAGTTAAAACTTCAACTTTTTAATTCAGAATTTTTAAATTTGGTTGAAAAATTAGTTTTTGTCGGGAGAAAAATAAACTTTTCGTTTAAAAATTAATCTTTTTTAGTTGAATATTTAACTGCTTGGTTGCAATTTTTTGAATTTTGATAAAAATTAGTTTTTTTCGTTTAAAAATCAAACAAATAAGTTTTAAAGTTGACCTTTTTTCTTAAAAAATAAAATTAAAATTTTATCTCTTTCTTAAAAATTTAACTTTTCGGTTGAGTATTCTTGCATTGTATTGAAAATTCATCTTTTTGGGTATTAAATTTATGTTCTTGTTTGAATATTTATATTTTTTAGTTGAAAATTCAACTTTTTTTAGAATTTTTTAATTTGATTGAAAATTCGTCTTTTTCCGTAGTAAATTAATCTTTTGGTTTAAAAATTCATCTTCTTTAGTTGAAACTTTGACTTTTTGGTTCAGAATTCTTGAACTTTGTTTCAAAATTAATCTTTTTAGCACGAATCTAAGAAAAGGTGGTTATAAACAATATCAAATTGTTTGAACAACTTTTTTGTTAACTTTCATTAATTATTATGTCACTAAGTGAAGATGGACAGAAAGGTAAATATTTCCGAAAATACAGCAAATATCAGACATTGCTATAGATGAAGATAGTCATAAAAAATAATAATTTGTTTAAGCAATTATTTTTGCTAAATCTAATTAATTATTAAGTCACACCTAATGAAAAATAGACAAACAGTTGAAAATTTCAGAAAAAAACGCTACATTCTGCCAATTAAGCAAAGAGAATATTATTAACAATGATAATAAATTGTTAAAACAATTATTTTTGTTAACATAAATTCATGATTACCTCACTTTAATTGAAAATTGGACAAAAAGCCAGCAATTTCACAAAAAACCGCATCTTTCTAACATTATTCAAATATAATATTTAAAATGATAATTAATTGTTTAAACAATCCATTTTCTTGACTTCAATTAATTACATAACTCACCTTAATTGAAAATTTGACTAAAAGTGAATTTTTTTTCAAACTGCAATTTTATAGCATTTTTCTCAGAAGATATTATTAAAAATTATAATAAATTATTTTAACAATCACTCTTGTTAACATTGCTCAACTATCACTTTCCTCTAATTGAAAATTGGACAACAAGTGGAAAATTGAAAGAAGACTCCGTCTTTCTAACTCCATTCTGTGAGAAAATTGCTAAAAACAATAATAAATTGTTTAAACAATTTATATGTACATCTAATTCTTTAAGTCTTTTATGTGCCAGAAATAATTTTCATTTAAAAAACCGCAAAAAAAGTCATAATTAGTGCCAAAAACTCGCAAAACCCATTTGTTCACTTATGGGGTTTTTTTTGGGACACTATAAAACAGACTTATGGTGTTGATATTTTATTTGTATTCTATGCTTAATTGTGAAGAAAAATTTTGAGTTTCAACTCGATTGTGATAATATTGAGGATTCTGAAAAAGATTGACAAAAACGTCTTTTTTTCTTATGGGAAATACGTGTTTAACTTCATGGGGCTTTGCGGCACCTCTATATATAATTTTTTTTCGAAAAAAAAATCAATTAACTTTTTTCTGGATTCGAACAAATTTCTGGGGTGTCCCCATAAAAATTAAAAAAAAATTCCAATGCATTTTTGGACCACCCTATTGTAGATACTTTCAATAAGACAATTGGCGGCAATTAGCAATTTAAAGGATCTGAAAGTTGTTATAAACTTATTTAGAACGAGGTCATGTTTCAGAACACACATTCAATTTTCAAGCGAGAATTTGCCTCTGGATTAAGGTTTATTCAAGCCTAGCTGGTACTTCCGGCATACAAAGCAGATTATGTTTTCTTAAAAGTGACCGCTTTTAAAAGTGTAAGTATAAGTGTAAGTGTAAATATCAGTTCATTGAACCGCATACGAACGTCTGGTACATATGAACGGATATATTTTTTCTTCACGTTTACCAATACGTTATCGTTTTTTTTTAGGGCAAGAATTCGGTTGAAAAATATCTTACATTTCTTAGTGAATTTACGTGACTTTACACTTTACCTGACCCTCGGTTGTTCAACTTTACATGAAAATGAATATACATTTCAGAGCCTAACTGATTGTGAAATCAAAAAGAATGGAAAAATTGCATAACACGGAAAAAGTTCTTAGCAATTTCACCCTTTTTTGGTTTAAAATTTACTTTTTTCTTGAATATTAATTTTTTTTTAAATTAGAAATTCAACTTTTTTGCAGAAAATTCGTCCTTTGGCTGAAAAAATGACGATTTGGATAAACTTTGTTTTTTTGCCTAAAAATTCTCTATTTGTAGAAAATTCATCTCTTTGTTTGAAAAATTCATCGGTTTAGTTGAAAATTTACCCCTTTGGATGAAAATTGGACTATTTGTTGTAAATTTGTATTTTTAGTACACAGCTAATCTTCTTGGTTGAGAAGCCATCTTTTTAGTTCGAAATTTAATTTTTTTTTTAAGCATGAGTTTTTTTGAAAAATAATTTTTCTTGGTGGAACATTTAACAACTTTGTTGAAAATTTGTTCTTTTTTCTGGTTGGAAAACAAATATTTTTTGGGTTTGGTCGAAAATTGTTTGCTGCTTGGTTGAAAATTCATCTTTTTTCTTGATAAATTCATTAGATTTATTGAAAATTCATTTCTTTGGTTGAAAATTCGTTTATTGAAAATAGGTTTTTTAACTAATACCTTTGGCTTGCAAATTTTCATTAATTAGTTGATAATTCAAAAGTTTTATGTCAAATTCATGCATTTTGTTGAATTTTTAACAAATATTTTAAATTGGAAACTTTTATTATTCAATTGAAAATTTAAATATTTTTTAAAAAATTCAATAATTTTATTTAAAAGTCATCTTTTTTGGTTGAAAATTCATACATTTTGTTGACATTATTTTTAACTAATCATTTTGCTTGCAACTTTTTTTATTATTCATTTGATCATTTACATATTTTGTTAAAATATCAACCATTTTATTATTCATATTTTTTGGTTGAAATTTTTCTGTTTGATTTAAAATTCATGGATTCTGTTAAAACCTGTTTTCTTTTAAAACGATTATTTTTGTGCAGAAATTTTTATTATTTAGTTGATCATTTAAACATTTAGTTGCAAAGTCATCTTTTCTGGATGAAAATTTAACAGTTTTGTTTAAAATTCAGGTATTTTGTTGATTTTTTCTAAACTAATATTTTGGTTGAAATTTTGTATTCTTTAGTTGATCATTTAAATATATGGTTAAAAAGTCATCTTACTTTGTTGAAAATTGATGCATTTTGTTGACAACTTTTTTTAGACTAATATTTTTGGTTAAAAATTTTGTTATTTAGTTGATTAATTAAATATTTTATTAAAAATTCAATAATTTTATTGGTCATCTTTTTTGGTTAAAAATTTGCAATATTTAGTTAACCACTTAAATATTTTATTAAAAATTTAACAATTTTATTAAAGTCATATTTTTTGGTTAAAAATCTTACTGTTTGGTTGAAAATTCGTTTTTTTTTTTGAAGAAAAATAATTTTTTAATTTAGAATTTTTTAGTATCAAGTGGCGATTTTATTATTTTGTTGAAAATTTTGCTTTTAAATTTTTGATTGAAAATTTAACTTTTACATTTTTGGTTGAAAATTCATGTATTTTGTTGAAAATTCATCTTTTATGGTTCGAAGTTAAATTATTTTGTTTAATATTTATCTTTTCAAATTAAGAATTTAAAGACTTGGGTAAAAGTGAAAGTACTCTGTTAAACATTTATTACTTTGGTGAAAGGTTCATCTCTTTGGTAGAAAATTTTTATATTTTGTTGAAAATTTGCTCTTTTTTTGTTTATATTCATCTTTTTGCAGAAAAATATCCTTTTTGGTTAGCAATTTCCTCTTTTTTGGTACAGGGTTATTTTTTTTTCTTGAAAATTCAAATTTTCGAATCAGGAGTTCAACTTTTGTACAGAAAATTCTTTCTTTGGCTGGAAAAATCAACAGTTTGGATGCCGTTTTTCTTCTTAACTGAAAAATATTTGTTAAAAATTAGTCAGTTTGGTTCTTTTGAATAGAAAGATCATATTTTTTGTTAAAAATTCAACTGTCTTCTGAAAAATTAAATTCTTTATTTTTTTAGTATTAATTTATTGAAATTTCATCTATTTTTGTTCAAAAAGCTAAAACTTTAAATCGGGAATTTTATGATTTGGGAATTTTGTTATTCGGGAGTTTTACTATTTGGGAACCTTCCAATTTCGGAATTTTATTATTTGGGAGTTTTGTTATTCGGGAATTTTTCTATTTGAGAATTTTCCTATTCGGAAATTGTATTATTTGGGAACTTTGTTATTCCTTAATTTTCAAATATGGGAGTTTCCTTATTCGATAATTGTTTTAATTCGGAATTTTGTTGTTCGGGAATTTTTATATTCTGAAATTTTATTATGTAGGAATTTTGTTAATCGGAAACTTTTCAATTCGGGAATTTTTTTGTTCAGGAATTTTATTATTCGGGAACTTTCCAATTCAGGAATTTTATTATTTGGGCGTTTTGTAATTCGGGAATTTTCATATTGGGGAATTTTATTGTTTGGGAATTTTTGTTATTCCGGATTTTCCTATTTGGGATTTTGGTTCTTCGAGAATTGTATTCCTTGTTAATTTGTTAATCGTCCATGTTATTATTTTGTAATTTTTTTAATTGGGAATTTTATTAGTTGGGAATTTTGTTTTTCGGGAATTTCTATATTCGGAAATTTTATTATTTAGGTATTTTGGTAATCGTAAACTTTCTAATTCGTGAGTTCTATTATTTCGGAATTTTGCGATTCAGAAATTTGATTATTATGGAAACTGTCCAATTCAGGAATTTTATTGTTTGAGAGTTGTTTTATTGTAAAAAATACCACAGTATTTTCATATATAAGAATTTTATGCTTTGGGAATTTTTTTATCCCGGACTTTCCAATTTGGGAATTTTGTTATTCGGGAATTCTATTCCTTGTTAATTTAATAATCGGCAATGTTATTATTTTGTAATTTTTTAATTGGGAATTTTATTAGTTGGGAATTTTGTTGTTCGGGAATTTCTATATTCGGAAATTTTATTATTTGGTAATTTTTGTTATTCTGGACTTTCCAATTTGGGAATTTTGTTATTCGGGAATTATATTCCTCGTTAATTTGTTAATCGGCAATGTTATTATTTTGTAATTTTTTTAATTGGGAATTTTATTAGTTGGAAATTTTTTGTTCGGGAATTTCTATATTAGAAAATTTTATTATTTAGGAATTTTGGTAATCGGAAACTTTCTAATTCGGGAATTTTATTATTTGGGAATTTTGCTAAGCAGAAATTTTATTATCATGGAAACTGTCCAATTCAGGAATTTTATTGTTTGGAACATTTGTTATTCGGGAACTTGTATATTCAAGAATTTTATTATTTCGGAATTTCGTTATTCCGGACTTTCCAGTTTGGAAATTTTGTTCTTCGGGAATTTTTTTGTTTGTGAATTTGTTAATCGGCAATCTTATTATTTGCTAATTTTTTGAATTGGGAATTATATTATTGGGAAATTTTGATGGGGGGGGGGATTTTTATATCCGGGAGTTTTATTATTTATGAATTTTGTTAATCGGAAACTTTCAAAAGCGGGAATTTTATTATTTGGAAATTTGCTATTCAGAAATTTTATTATTATGGAAACTGACAATTCAGGAATTTTATTGTTTGGAATATTTGTTATTCGGGAATTTGCATATTCAAGAATTTTATAATTTCGGAATTTCGTTATTCCGGACTTTCCAGTTTGGAAATTTTGTTATTCGGGAATTTTATTATTTGTGAATTTGTTTATCGGCAATCTTATTATTTGCTAATTTTTTGAATTGGGAATCATATTATTGAGAAATTTTGTTGGGGGGGGGGGATTTTTATATCCGGGAGTTTTATTATTTATAAATTTTGTTAGTCAGAAACTTTCAAAAGCGGGAATTTTATTATTTTTGAATTTTGCTGTTCAGAAATTTTATTATTATGGAAACTTTTCAATTCGTGAATTTTATTATTTGGGAGTTTGTGATTCGGGAATTCAGAGGGAGTTTCTATATTCGGAAATTTAATTATTTGGGAATTTTGTTAATCGGAAACTTTCAATTCAGGAATTTTATTATTTGGGTATTTTGCTATTCAGGAATTTTATTGCTTGAGAGGTTTGTTATTCAAGTATTTTTATATTCGGGAATTTTATTATTTGGGAATTTTTTTATTCCGGACTTTCCAATTTTGGAATTTTGTTATTCGGGAATTTTATTATTTGTTAATCCGCAATTTTATTATTTGAGAATTTTATTATTCGGGACCTTTTCAACTAGGAAATTTTACAGTGTCAGTAATTTTATTTTTTTTTTTAGATTTTTTAACTCTCCTATTTCATAATCATAAACATCTTAAAACCAACATTTAAACAAAAAAGTGGATATTTTTTGATAAAATAAAATAAAATAAGCATTGATGCCTCAATTAAAATAAATCCTGATGGTATTCATAGGCAACCCTACAGATTAGAACAAATATTGAGCTTAGTGTGTCTATTAAAAAAATGATTTTAATTTAATTTCTTATAAACTATTCCGTGCACTAAAATGAGTACAAAAAACAAATTTTGAATTCTTAAAATTTTTAATCATTCTATTTAAAAACCGTCGATTGTAAATTATCTAATTTCAAGTGTTTACAGATGCTAAATTATGCCTTATTTCGAAAGCATTCAGTTTATAAATTATGCTTTCGATAAATTTCATAGTGAAGGTTTATTAAGCACCGTAAAAAATTGTTTAAATCCAACAGTTAGGAATTTTTCCCAGAAATAAAAACTAATATTTGGAATGATTATAAATTAAAAGCTAAAAGAAATAATAGTAGTAAATTTTATCTAAAAAAGAGAAAAAAAATTCCAACTCATGGGCACATTATTAATGACTTTATTTAAAAAAATGAATTTTTAAGATTTCTAAAAATGTTGAAATATCTGCAACATTTGCATGTATTTTTTTCAATTTTAGGATTAACTTGAGTAACGTAAATTTTTTTTAAAATTCATCTCTTTTGATAGAAACAATTATTTTATGTTAAAAATTTTACGGTTTGATTTAAATTCAATCTGCTTTGGTTGACAGTTCAACTATTTTGTTGAAACCTCGCCTGTTTTTGATGAATTGTACTCAGTTTTAATCAAAAACAAAAAAAAATTTAGTTTAAATGCCAAATAATAAATTGTACTGTTTTTTTATTTAGAATTAAAATTGATTTTTTATTGCAATTATCAAATATTTATTTTTTCGTTCAGAATTATTATTTTTGTTGTAAATTTAACTATTTGGTTAAAATTTCAAATAATTTTTTTCTTTAATTAACATTTTTGTTTAAAAAAACTACATTTTTGGTTTAAAAAATGTAACAATAATAGTAGTACATTTTATCAAAAAAAGAAAAAACTTTTCTCAAGATTCCTGGGAAAATTTTTTATGATTTTTTATTCTGAACAATTAATTTTTAAAGATTGCTAAAAATGTCTAAAAAAAGATTTTCATCTAATTTTTGTATGGTTTAAAGATTTTTAGAAATTCTACGAATAACTTGAGTTATGATATTTGAATAATAATATTTTTAGGTAGAAATTTCGTCTTTTTTTGGTTAAAACCACAACGCTTAGTTAAAAATTAATTTTAATTAAAATTAAAATGTAATTTAGTTTAAGTATCAAACCTTAAATTATTCATTTAGGATTCAATTTTCTGGTAGCAAATTAAACTATTTCATTAAAATTTGACCTAATTGAAGAATAAAAATGGAAGATTTGTGATATTGGTTAAAAACTTATAACTTTGATTAAAAATCGATTTTGTTGAAAATTTATCTATTTGGTTTAAGATGAACTTTTTTTGTGGAAAAAATATTTTTTAAGGTTATAAAAATAAACTTTCTTGCTAAAAATTCGTCTGTCTGCTTCAAAAATTATGTTTTTGTTAAAAATTCATATCTTGTGATAAAAAATGTAACCATTTTGGTGACAGTTCGTAACTTTTGGCAAAAAAATAATCTTTTTGGTTTAAAATTCATTTTTGTTATTAGAAATTCATTCTTTTTTAGTTAAGGATTCAACTATTGTCTTGAAAATTTTTGTTGTTCGGACGAATGCATATCTTTTAGATTAAAAAAATATATATATTTTTCGATTGAAATATTACATTTTTTTCTTCAGAATAATTAATCTATTGCGTTAAAAAATAAAAAATTGAAAATGTAACTATTTCTTTGAAAATTCGTCTTTTTGGTAAAAAATTAATCTTCTGCGTGGAAAGACTCATCTGTTTGGTTAAAACATCCACTTTTTCGTTTAAAATTACGTTTTTGCTTGAAAGATCTTATTTTAGGTTTTAAAATTTTAAGTTTTTTGTTAACATTTTTTTTGGTATCAAATTAATTACTGTAGTTTTGTGGTAAAAAATTAATTATTTTTGTAGAAAATTTAATTATTTGTTTGGAAATTAACCAAGTTTTAAAATTAACTTTTTGTTGAAAATTCATATTGGGGGGGGGGGGGGGGGGGGGGGGGGGCGGAAGTATCTCCTTTTTTGAAAATTAATTTTTTTTGTTTGGAAATTAATTTTTGTTGATGAAAATTCATCTTTTGGTTAAAAATTAAACGGTTTTGGTTGAGTATACAACTATTTTTATTAAAATTCATTATTTTTATAAATTCAACTGTATTTTGTTGTATAAAATTAATATTTTTCGTAGCAAATTCATCTGCTTGGTTTTTGTGTTAAGTTTTTTTTTTTTTGTAATTCGTCTTTTTCGGCAGAATATTCATCTTTTTGGTGGAAAAATTCGTCTTTTTGGTTGAAATTAAATATGTGTTGAAACCAGATCAAACTATTTTGTTCAAGATTTATTTATTTAATTTATTTTGATTTATTTATTATAAATAAATGAATGAAAAATGTTTTTTGGATTAAAATATCAACTACAGCATTTTTTCATTCCTAATTCATATTTTTGAGAGGAAAATATTATTAATTGTTTAAAATTTTACCTGCCTTATTAAACATTTATTTTTTCATTAAAGATTCATAATTTAATTTGAAAATTCATCGCTATCGTGGAAAGCTGAACTATTTTCTTGAAAATTTTTCTATTTTTCTAGTTGTTTGGAAATTAAACTATATGATATTAGATTAACTTTGTCCTGAAAATTCATATATTTCGGTTAAAAAATTTTCTTTTTCTTCAAATTCGTATATTTTAGCAGAGAATTAATTGGTTTTGGTTGAGAATCTAACTATTTCATTGAAAATTTATTTTTATTTGAAAATAAAATATTTTTCCCTTAAATATTATGTATAGAATTTGTTGTTCAGAATTTATAATTTTCGAAAGAAAATACAATTATTTGGTTAAATTTGGAAATAATTCCTTAGAAATTTATTTATTTTTTAATTCATTATTTGGGGGAAAAAGTAATAGCTATCTTTGAAAGTTTAACAATTCCAATAAAAAAATTTATTTTTATGGGAAACATTAATATTTTCGGTTAAAAATTCTTTTTTTTTTATTAGAAAAAATTTATCCTTTTTTTGTTGACGATTCCACTATTTTTTTGAAAATTTATTTTTTTTATGAATTTATCCGTTTTTGATTTTAAAGTAAAATACTTTTTGATTGAAATATCAACTATTACATTTTTCGTTTTATTTCTCTATAGATATTATAATAAACTTTTATGAAGAACCGTGAAAATTGTTTAAATCCGGTAAGCAGACATTTTTTCTAAGAAATAAAAACTAATATTTGGAATGATTGTAAATAACAAGCTAAAAGCAATAATAGCCGTAAATTTTCTCAACGCCTTCTAAACTTTCAGAAACTGGAACTAGAAAGCATAATTCCCTATGGGACTGATGTCAGTCAGGGATTATGGGGATCATCATAATACAAAAAAAAAATGTTCAGACGAAAGTCTATAACGCGTAAATTATTATACTTTAGAAGATACTCGCCTTCAATGGAATATAATTTCAGTTTGTTCAAAAAGGATGTTTGAAAATTCATCTTTTTTGTTTATCATTTATTATTACTTTTTCTTAATTTAATTTTAACTTTAATTAAAATTTTTATTTTAATTTGATTAAAATTAATCAATGTTAGTTTGACTTGAAAATTTGGATTTTTTGGCATTAAATTAATCTTTTTTTTGTATAAAAATGCATTCATTTAGTTAAAAACTTTATTATTTCATTAAAATTAATTGGTTCATTTAAACCTGATCTTTCTTGACTTTTTTGAACTTATGAATTTTTTTGGTTGAAAATTGATTTATTTCTATAAAAGTTGAATCATTGTGTTAAAAATTAACTTTTAGATTGTAAATGAGTCGCTTTTTTATATCTTCATTAGTTTAAATATCAATTAACTATTAAAAAATAATTTAAATATTAATTTAAACAGTGTTAGAAAATTAATTTCCCTGTTGAAAATTTATATCTTCGGGTTAAAAAATCAAACTTTTTTCTTAAAAATTTGGCCCTTTGTGGTAGAAAATTATACTCCTTCTGGAAAATTTAGCCATTTTGTTAAAAATTAAAATTTCTAGTTTAATATTGACCTTTCTTTGTTGTAACCTCACCTTTTTTGACAGAAAATCAATACGTTTGGTTGAAAATTCAACTAATTCATTAAACACTTAACCGTTTTTTTTTAATTAACTTTTTTTGCTAATTCATCATTTTAGATTAAAATTCCTCTATTTGGTTGAAAATGTAACTGTTCAGTTAAAAATGTATCTTCATAGATATAAATTAAACTAAAAGCATTTTGTTAAAAGTTAAATTTTTTGGTGGAAAATTTATCGTTTTGTTTAGAAAATTATCTCCTTGGTTAAAAATTTAACTGTTTTGTTAAATTGAAAATAAAGTTAAAATAAAAAATTAAATTTTTCGTTAAAAATTCACTTTGTAGTTGAAAATCCAACTACTTGGTTTAAAAATTTTAAGTTAAAAAATTGAACTTTTTTGTTTGAAAACTCGTGTTTAAAAAAATCTTTTTGGTGGGAAAATCATTCTTTAGATTAAAAATTAATTATTTTTTGTACCTACAATCATTTTTAGTGAAAAATTATTATGCTTTGTAAAAAAATTCATCTATTTGGTTAACAGTTCAATTTTTTAAAAATTAATTTTTCCATTGGAAATTCACGTCTTTAGGATAACAAAAATAAACTTTTTAATTAAAAATTTTTCCTTTTTTTGTAGAAATTTTTTTTTCTTTTTTTTCTTTTTTTTCTTTCAAGAAAATTCATCCTTTTTGATGAATATTCAACTTTTTATTTTAAAATTAACCTTTTTGTGGGAACTTGATCTTTTTGACTGAATATTAATATTTTTTGTTGAAAATTCAACTAATTGTTTAGAAATCCTTTTGATTACAATTTTTATTATTTTATTCGAAGTTAAATTTTTTTGTCGAATGTTCAACAATTTTTTGGAAAATAAAAACTTTTTGTTTGAAAATTTAAGCATTTTGTAAATATTTGTATTTTCTTGGTAGAAAAAAATTTTCTTGTCTGAAAATCCATTTTGTGGATTGGATTTAACTGTTTTTGATTTAAAATAAAAGTTTTTTGCTGCAAATATCAAATATTACATTTTTGGTTGGGAATTCATCTTTTTTGGTTAAAGATTATTAATTTTAGTTAAACATTCATTCTTTTGTTTAAAAAACTAACTATTTTGTTGAAAATTCGTTTTATTTTGCGTCGAAAAATATATTTTTTAACTGTAGATTTAACTTTTCCATTTTCAGTTTAAAATTTTTTACTCGGCTCAGAATCTAATTGTGTATTTTGAAAATTCATTTTTCTTGCTTAAAAATTTAACTGTTTTATTGAAAATTTTTCTTTTTGGGTCAAAATTTCCTTTTTTATAATTTTAGAATAAAGAATTTTGTTGAAAGTTCGATTTTTTTGCTTGAGGAATCAACTATTCGGTTGAAAATAATTTTTATTGAAATATCAACTACTTTGTTAAAAATTTATTATGTTGTTAGAAATGCATAATTTTAGTTGACAATTGATATCTATCCTTAAAAGTTTAACTACGTCGTTGAAAATTCTTTTTTTGTTAAACATTTATCTTCTTCGTAGAAAAATTAATTTATTTGGAAAAAAAATTTGTATAAAATACAACTGGTCGTAAATTATTATTTATTGTTTGAAGATTTTGATAAAAAATCATCGTTCCTGGATAATTTCAACTATTTTTTATTCAAAATTTCTTTTGGTTTAAATATGAATTGTTATGTATTACATTTTTCGGTGAGAATTTTTCTTTCTGGGATCATGATTTTTTTCGAACAAATAAAAACTAAAATTTAAAATGATTGTAAATTATAAGCTCAAAGTAATAATAGTTTTATATTTTATGAACGCCTTCTAAGCCTTCAGAAACTACAAATAGAAAGCACAATTCCCTATGGGAACCATTCTCAGGGATTATGGGATCATCGTTATTACACTCCCAATCGATGTATATAGGCGTGTGAAAAAAGTCTGTGATTTTAAAATGTAACTATTCGTTGAAACTTCGTCTTTTTTAGTAGACAATTAATCTTTTTCCCAGAAAAAGTTTATTTATTTATTGGAAATTCAACTATTTGGTTTAAAATTAACTTTTTGTTGAAAATTCTTAATTTTGTGTTAAAAAATTTTATTTTTCGGCAGACAATTAATCTTTTTGGATAAAAATTGATCATTTTTGTTGAAAATCAATTTATTTTGTTTAGGGATTTAACTATTTTGTTAAAAAATTGTTAAAACTAGAATTACTACGTTAAAAATGATTTTTTTTTGGCTAAAGCTTAATCATTTATAGTGAAAATTCTTCTCTTTGTTTGAAGATGTAACTATTTCTTTTAAAAAAAATTTTTTTCAGTAGAAAATTAAT